>NC_142699.1:5830367-6135707 GCF_029339155.1 Prunus mume | reverse complement strand
TTTAATCATTTCTTCTCAATTCAGTTCCTCTAATCCGATTAGGATTAGTAAACATGCCACAATATGATATTTTCTTGAACTGTGAAATTAATCCATTTATTTATGTCACGTCTCTCTCTCTCTCTATCTCTCTCTCCTCTCTTTCTCGAATCCCTTAACAATAAGGAATTGAATTGCAGCATACCTGAAACTAAAAGGAACCAGCCAGCTCATCAACCATAAAAGCCTCCCAGCCGTGAGAATCACCATTCCATTGTTCCGATATCTAAGTTTATTTATTTGTTTTTTTAAAACTGAATCTTATCTCTCGGTATTTCTTATCTCATGGCTAAATCGGAAAACCCCGTCCTCAATGAATTCTGTGCTGCCGCCGCGCAGTCCCGCCGGCTCCGCATCCGCTTCAAGGGCCCCGCCCCCTGTCCTGTGCCGGACCCCAACGCCGGCCAATGCTTGAAACAGAGCGTTAATGCTTGTAAAAGCTTCAATAGAAACAGAATTGTCGACAATGGTAAGAAACTTCATTTCTCCAATCTGTGGAATTTAGGTGCCCTTTTTGAATCTGGTTTCATGACCCTTACGCACTTTGTTATTGGTGACTAGAATTAACGGTTAAGTTAATAGGAATTTTCATATGTTAATGGGTCTTATTAAAAATTTGGTAGTCATGGTCAGGAAGAAACTGTCTGTATGTTCATTGCTGCTGCTGAAAATCACTTGCGTTGTGCGATCGTTTTATGAGTTTTGAACTCTTGGTAAACCGTTTACCAGTTCAAGCTTTTCCATTAGATTGATGCTTTAATTGTTATTGCTTATGTGCTGGGTGGACTACTTGTAGTTTTCGTTTCCCAATGTATGCAGAACTATTTTTATTTTGATGCCCAATGTAGTTAGACTCTTGTTTTATGAATCTTGCAGGAATTCAGAAATCTAGTGATGCTAAACATGTTGCTAGATCTGCAAAGATACCCGAGTTCAGCACCAATACTCTTATGAGCTCTAAGCATGACAATGGTTCCATGAAGCTTTTATCTGGATTTGTTGAGCAGAACCAATTCAAAGCCAACACTTATGCAGGTTTGTTTAGATTACACAATTTCTATTCCTAGAGTTGAAAACAGATTAGAATTCACACTTTCTATCCCTTCTAGAGATAAATAGTTTTAGGAACATTCATGATCTAGGCCTCATTTCTTTATAAATTTTTCGGACCTGTTTCCAAATTTAGATTTAGGTTGTTGATTAGCCGGTGTATTTGTTGAATACAATTGTCTGGTGAAGGTTTACTTACTGTCATCCATAGTTCCATACCTTGCATTCTGCAATATACCTTAACATTTTGGTGAAACAACAAAAACTTTCCAAAACTATAGAGGATTGGAAACAGCATTTTAGTGAACAAGGATGCATCAACTCGAAAACCATGTTAATCAGTGTGTACATACTTCATACACAACTTTGAAACTGGGGCTCCTTGCCGAGCTCTATAATCTTTGGGAGGCAGGAAACACTAGCGTCTAGCTAGGTAGGTACCTCTGGGGTTTCAAACCTCAGCCCACATGAGAGCAAACATGCACCTGACCATTCCGACTAACCATCCATTGGTATCATCACCATATCTAGAAACAAGAATAAACAAGTTTTATCTCTATTCTCTTTCTTAAGAAAACAATGTGGTGGAAAAGGACTTTCTTTCAGGTACATTATGTTCTTTAAGTCTTAGACCTGTAAAAATTACCCAAAGACGAGCCCGTACCTATTTTTTGGGCTATGGGCAAGCCCGACCCGGTATTATGGGCGGGCTTAGCCCGGCCTGTTGTCTAAACTGTAGGGCTTGGGCCTTAACTTTTAAGCCCATGGGCAGCCGGACGTGGCCTGGCCTGATAATTAAGTTAATATATATTATAATATGTTAATAAAATAAGCGTACATAAATCAGCTCTTCATTGAACTATAAAATTTAAAAGAAACTAATGACCTATTTAATAGTAATATTAATTATCATTCTATTTTATATTATTATAACACTAAACTAGTTTTAATTATGATTGCATTTAATTTGTTATTAGTGGCCCATTTGATAGGGCCACATAGGCTCGGTCCATGAGCTCGATAATTCATGGCCCTTTTGTAGGGCTTGGACTTAGCTTATTTAAGATAGGGTTAAATGGAATTCAACTGTTAGGACGAAAAAAGCTCATGACTGTTAGGGCATGGGATAAACCCTGTTTGCTAGCCCGACCCATTTAACAGGCCTCGTTCTGCCATTCAAATTCGTTTTAGTTAATGAACCATTTGTCGATTCCACACAACATTTTTTTATAGGGCATAAATTATGTGAAATATATTGCATGGCGCGAGGTCGACGAGAGGCGATACTGCTGCCAAAGCAAGGAAGAGAACCCGATTGCCTCTTAGATTGCCGACCTCGAGTAAGTTAAAAAGATCAAAGAGATCATTATCAGCAGAGAGAAGAACATCAATTGATGATCTACCCAACGTTATATTGTCTGAAATCCTATGCCGACTTGCATGCAATAAATATGTTTTTCAGTGCAAAACTGTGTCCAAGCGTTGGTGCACCCTCATCGAAGATCCTTATTTTATTGGCTGCTTTGTAAGAACTAGTTATAAGGAATTCCAAAGATACGCACTTTGATAACCAAAAGAGCTGTGGAATTCCGTCCTATACAAACTCGCGCTCAATATGTTCATGCGTTTCCACGGTTTGATGGAAAAACCAGTTGTTGTAGCGACATATAATGACTTAGTTTTGTGCTGTATGACCGAGGATTATCAACACATATACTACATCTGCAATGCATGCACCATGCAGTATGTTGTACTTCCACCACCCCCAGTCGATGTCACAAGAGTGTGCGGGTAGGATTCATCTGCAATGTTCCTGACTATAAATGTGAGGAAGATGATTGGAAAGGAAACAACTTCCAGCATGATGTTGAGTGTGGGTACACGGTTGTGAGAATTCTTCCTCCTGTCGATTTTGAAAATGGTGAGAAGAAATGTGATACATTCAAATTAAACGTGGAGATCTTCTCTTCTGACACTGGGGAGTGGAGAGAATCAGTTGTCTCGTCCCCACAGCACTTCAATTTTGGTCGCCTCAAGGAGTTATCCTTTACATACAATGGAATGTTATATTGGCTACCAGATCGCGACTTTATTGTTATTGGTTTGGGTCCATTCTACGACAATGATGGAACTAGCAGCAGCAACAATAATGGTGATGGTATTATTGATCATAAACTGGGTTTCACCATATTTGAGGAGACTCTAGACTTTGGTTTTATGCTTCAGTACTCAGGTGTGTGCAGAGGATATGTGCTATTGTGCAACATGAGCATGCTCTCCAGAAGTCTGTATGTATATGAGTTGAAACAATCACAAGATGATGGAGGAGCTGCTGCTGGCAAAAAGTTGTATTTGAGTAAACGCGGAGTTTATTCCTTTGATGCTGAAATGATATCGTTCAAATCGAATATCTTACTGATTGCTTTTGACCCAAGTAATAAGGATATTTTTTATCTGCGTGTGGACGATGATATTATCGAGTGGAATGTTCACACAGGACAGTGGTCAAAGATATTTAGACACTGGGTAAAACGTTGTGACTATTACACAGTTGTACTCCCATGGTGGCCGACCTCAATTCCTAGACTACCCCAGCAGCAGCAGCAGCGTGCCCATCTCTGCTAGCTCGTAGATTGCAAAGAATTAAAGTAGTAAACTTTTATTTGTTTACGATTGGACTTTGTCTTTTAATTGGGAGTGGTTAATTTTCTGCAGTTTTCTCATGCAGGCGAATTCAGGAATTCCTGTATGTGTATATATGGTCGTTGCCATCTAGAGTGTATCTTAATTTCCCTTCCTGACTCTTTTTCATTCTATTAATTAAGAATAATGTAGCTCTCTCTAGCTCTCATGACAAGGCTAGTTTAGCATTGTTGTGCTGTAAAAATAATCACTGACAGATTTTCTGTGAAAAAAATCAATTGTGAGAGAAAGTAGTTTGTATAATATATTGCATGGCGCAGGTCGACGAGAGGCGATACTGCTACCAAAGCAAGGAAGAGAACCCGATTGTCTTTTGGATTGCCGTCCTCGAGTAAGTTAAAAAGATCAAAGAGATCATTATCAGCAGAAAGAAGAACATCAATTGATGATCTACCTAACGTTATATTGGCTGAAATCCTATGCCGACTTGCATGCACTAAATATGTTTTTCAATGCAAAACTGTGTCCAAGCGTTGGTGCACCCTCATCGAAGATCCTTATTTTATTGGCTGCTTTGTTAGTATCCAAAGTAATAAGGGAATTCCAAAGATACGCACTTTGATAACCAAAAGAGCTGTGGAATTCCGTACTATGTTGTCGTCGTCACCCGATCTACGAACTTGGGCGCTCAATATGTGGAGATATCCAATAATATAATAGCACATGAATTTTTTTTTAATATAGGTAAAAACTTAAATTCCATTAAAAAAAATATAAGATTATTTTATTTATTAAAAAAACTGCACCTCTCCTTGCCCTTCCACTTCCCCTCTTGCCTCCCAATCTGGTCTCTCTCTCGCTTTCTCCCCCATCCAGAGTAGAACCAACTCATACACAGCACCCTTAATCCACACCTCTAGACCTCTCCCTGACCCACACCCACAACAGACCCCCCACACTAGATCCAACCCACAAACCCTAATATAAGGTTTTTTGTGGAAAAATGCCCTGAACTATCACGCATGTCAAAGTGATCACCCTGAAATTTTTTTGAGAGTTTCACTAAAACACCAAAAATAGAGGTTGAAATTATAAAAAAACCCAACACCCAAACACTTTATAAACACACCCAAAACCCATCATTACACACATTTAAACTCATTTATAAACACACCAAAGTACTTTGAATTGATTTTTTTGCATGTAAATACAGTCTTTTTTATAAATACATGATATGACGTTTATTTATAAATTTGTAAATTTTTTCCTACTAATTTAGCCTTCCTCAAATTTTTTGATCGCCAATTTACCCCCCCAAAAGGTCAGTTTTAGCAAATTCCATCCAAATCTTTGTTTTTAAACCAAATGAATGCCATGTGCCTCAACTTTTGAGGGTATTCTTGTCCAACCCCCATCCCCACCACCTAGATCCACCTCCTCCTCGCACTCTTCCATAACCTAGTGCAAACCCACCACCACCGCTGCCATAGAGAAAAGGGTTGGCAATGGTGTTTGACGTAATCATAGACAAGAAGATAGTGTTTTGACGCCATCTCAAGGCTGTATCGAAGAAGCATAAGTTGGAAGTCGCCGTCGCCTCCCTTAATTCGTTACTCAGCCCACTACGCCTTCGCTTCCCCTTTGCCTTCGGAAATTGCATTACTACGTCGTTTGTTGAGTTGCCACCATCTTGAAGACCTTATACCCCTTGTCGGTATTGGTCATCTCCAATGGACCATCACCCCATAGCTCCTTCAAGTCTTCCTCTCTCAAATTCTCTGGGTCCTCCGGAAAATCAAAGAGGTCCTCGTAAAAAACGTAGCTTTTGTCTCCTTTTTTATGCAAATTTCTCATCTGAGAATATTTGTAGATGATTCTTCTCTCTTGTTCATCCCTCCTACTAGATTCCCTGCAAGACAAAATAAATCAATCGAAAAACCATCGGTGTGGTGGTAGCCAAGGGCCCTCCGATGCCTAAGTCAGTAATAACACGGAGTAGTTTTGAAAGGTGCAGAGGCTTAAATCCAATATGATCCAATCCAACCCAATTGATATTGGATTAGACTGGATTGGATGATCAGTTTTCATAATGAAACAAATATAATAATGAAATATGAAACATTTATAGTCAAATTGAATATAATCAAATATTTTAATAGACATCAATATAAAATATAAGTGTAATGTTAGAGAAAATTATTTTGATTTTATAATATATTAAACATAACTCAATCAAATTACTTATAATGTTTATAACTTTCTTAATGAAAATTACCTAATGAGCAAATAAGCATGAAACTAACTAGATTTGATTTGATTTGATTAAATCTTCACAAGCAAATCAACCATCTGATCCAATCATATAGTACATGAAGGGTCACATACATTATGAATTTACATTTATAATGTAACTCATAATGGGGAACATCATCGATCAGTTTGGGCGGATTAGATTGGATCTTCTGCACCCCTATTCTAATTATTGGAGAACTAACCCATGAGGCATCCATCATTTTTACCCATTATATTCTTATACAAATTTTAAAATTCCAAATTTGCAATTCGCTTCAAACTCAATAATTTATTTAGAATAATTGCATTTTAACAATCAAATTAGTTTCAGTTCATATTCATGACAATTTTGGAAACAACTTAAAAGAGCATGTCCAATAGCCTATTCAACATTGAGAGAATTTTTGTCAACCACTTTAATCCAGCAGTGCATGCCAATTCTTTTCAACATTGAGGCGAATGTTCATATGCATAACTATAATTTCATAATACAAAATAAAAAGTTAAACAGAGTTGTCTATAGATACATATCAAATATTAAGAATAGTAGTGATGGTACACCTTGAGTTAAAGGAAACATGCCTCCTCAATTTAATTGATATTGACTTTTCAAAATTAATCATTTCTGCTCAATTCAGTTCCTCTAATCCGATTAGGATCAGTAAACATGCCACAATATGATATTTTCGTGAACTGTGAAATTAAGCCATTTATTTATCTCACGTCTCTCTCTCTCTATCCTCTCTTTCTCGAATCCCTTAACAATAAGGAATTGGATTGCAGTATACCCAAAACTAAAAGGAACCAGCCAGCTCATCCACCATAAAAGCGTCCCAGCCGTGAGAATCACCATTCCATTGTTCCGATATCTAAGTTTATTTATTTGTTTTTTTCAAACTGAATCTTATCTCTCGGTATTTCTTCTCTCATGGTTGAATCGGAAAACCCCCTCCTCAATGAATTCTGTGCTGCCGCCGCGCAGTCCCGCAGGCTCCGCATCCGCTTCAAGGGCCCCGTCCCTTGTCCTGTGCCGGACCCCAACGCCGGCCAATGCTTGAAACAGAGCGTCAATACTTGTAAAAGCTTCAATAGGAACAGAATTGCCGACAATGGTAAGAAATTTCATTTCTACAATCTGTGGAATTTAGTTACCCTTTTTGAATCTGGTTTCATGACCATTACGCACTTTGTTATTGGTGACTAGAATTAACGGTTAAGGTAATAGGAATTTTCATATGTTAATGGGTCTTATTAAAAATTTGGTAGTCATGGTCAGGAAGAAACTGTCTATATGTTCTTCGCTGCTGTTGAAAATCACTTGCGTTGTGTGCCATGTTTTATGAGTTTTGAACTCTTGGTAAACCGTTTTATGCTTTAATTGTTATTGCTTATGTGCTGGGTGGACTACTTGTAGTTTTTGTTTCCCAATGTATGCAGAACTATTTTTATTTTGATGGCCAATGTAGTTAGACTCTTGTTTTATGAATCTTGCAGGAATTCAGAAATCTAGTGATGCTAAATTGTTGCTAGATCTGCAAAGATACCCGAGTTCAGCACCAATACTCTTATGAGCTCTAAGCATGACAATGGTTCCATGAAGCTTTTATCTGGATTTGTTGAGCAGAACCAATTCAAGGCCAATACTCTATGCAGGTTTCTTTCAAATTACACAATTTCTATTCCTAGAGTTGAAAACAGATTAGCATTCTCACTTCTCTATCCCTTCTAGGGATAAATAGTTTTAGGAACATTCATGTGATCTAGGCCTCATTTCTTTATAAATTTTCGGACCCAGGTTTCCAACATTTAGATTTAGGTTGTTGATTAGAAGCCGGTGTATTTGTTGAATACAATTGTTTGGTGAAGGTTTACTGTCATCCACAGTTCCATACCTTGCATTCTCTCAATGTACCTTACATTTTGGTAAAACAACTAAAACTTTCTGAAAAATTTAGAGGATTGGAAAACAGTATTTTAGTGAACAAGGATGCATCAACTCGGAAAACCATTTTCATCAGTGTACATACCTTCCTATACACAGCTTTTAAACTGGGGGCTCCCTGCCAAACCCTACAATCTTTGGGAGGCAGGAAACAATAGCGACTAGTTAGGTAGGTACCTTTGGGGTTTCAAACCTCAGCCCACATGAGAGCAAACATGCACCTGACCATTCCGACTAACCATCCGTTGGTATCATCACCATATCTAGAAACAAGGATAAACAAGTTTTATCTCTATTCTCTTTCTTAAGAAAACAATGTGGTGGAAAAGGACTTTCTTTCAGGTACATTATGTTCTTTAAGTCTTAGACCTGTAAAAATTACCCAAGCACGAGCCCGTACCTATTTTTTGGGCTATGGGCTAGACCGACCAGGAATTATGAGCGGGCTTAGCCCGGCCCGTTGTCTAAAGTATAGGGCTTTTAAGCCCATGGGCAGCCTGACACGGCCCGGCCTGATAATTAAGTTAATATATATTATAATATGTTAATAAAATAAGCGTACATTAATTACCTCTTCATTGAATTATAAAATTTAAAAGAAACTAATGACCTATTTAATAGTAATATTAATTATCATTCTATTTTATATTATTATAACAGTAAACTAGTTTTAATTATGATTGCATTTAATTTGTTATTAGTGGCTCATTTGATAGGGCCACATAGGCTCGGTCCATGAGCTCGATAGTTCATGGCCCTTTTGTAGGGCTTGGACTTAGCCTATTTAAGATAGGGCGGGCCGGCATTCAACTGTTAGGGCTGAAAAAGCTCATGACTGGTAGGGCATGGGATAAACCCTGTTCGCTTGGCCTGACCCATTTTACAGGCCTCATTCTGCCATACAAATTCGTTTTAGTTAAATGAACCATTCGTCGTTCCACACAACATTTTTTTTATAGGGCATAAATTATGTGTATAATATATTGCATGGCGCAGGTTGAGAGGCGATACTGCTGCCAAAGCAAGGAAGAGAACCCGATTGTCTCTTGGATTACCGACCTCGAGTAAGTTAAAAAGATCAAAGAGATCATTATCAGCAGAGAGAAGAACATCAATTGATGATCTACCCAACGTTATATTGTCTGAAATCCTAAGCCGACTTGCATGCAATAATTATGTTTTTCAGTGCAAAACTGTGTCCAAGCGTTGGTGCACCCTCATCGAAGATCCTTATTTTATTGGCTGCTTTGTAAGAATCCAAAGTTATAAGGGAATTCCAAAGATACGCACTTTGATTACCAAAAGAGCTGTGGAATTCCGTCCTATACGAACTCGGGCACTCAATATGTTCATGCGTTTCCACGGTTTGATGGAAAAACCAGTTGTTGTAGCGACATATAATGACTTGTTTTGTGCTGCATGACCGAGGATTATCAACACATATACTACATCTGCAATGAATGCACCATGCAGTATGTTGTACTTCCTCCCACCCCAAGTCGATGTCACAAGAGTGTGGGTAGGATTCATCTGCAATGTTCCTGACTATAAATGTGAGGAAGATGATTGGAAAGGAAACAACTTCCAGCATAATGTTGAGTGTAGGTACATGGTTGTGAGAATTCTTCCTCCTGTCGATTTTGAAAATGGTGAGAAGAAATGTGATACATTCAAATTAAACTTGGAGATCTTCTCTTCTGACACTGGGGAGTGGAGAGAATCATTTGTCTCGTCCCCACGGCACTTCAATTTTGGCCGCCTCAAGGAGTTATCCTTTACATACAATGGAATGTTATATTGGCTAACAGAGCAGGACTTTATTGTTATTGGTTTGGGTCCATTCTACGACAATGATGGAACTAGCAGCAGCAACAATAATGGTGATGGTATTATTGATCATAAACTGGGTTTCACCATATTTGAGGAGACTCTAGACTTTGGTTGTATGCTTCAGTACTCAGGTGTGTGCAGAGGATATGTGCTATTGTGCAACATGAGCATGCTCTCCAGAAGTCTGTATGTATATGAGTTGAAACAATCACAAGATGATGGAGGAGCTGCTGCTGGCAAAAAGTTGTATTTGAGTAAACGCAGAGGTTATTCCTTTGATGCTGAAATGATTCCGTTCAAATCGAATATGTTACTGATTGCTTTTGACCCAAGTAATAAGGATATTTTTTATCTGCGTGTGGACGATGATATTATCAAGTGGAATGTTCACACAGGAAAGTGGTCAAAGATATTTAGACACTGGGTAAAACGTTGTGACTATTACGCAGTTGTGCTCCCATGGTGGCCGACCTCAATTCCTAGACAGCAGTAGCAGCAGCAGCGTGCCCATCTCTGCTAGCTCGTAGATTGCAAGAATTAAAGTAGTAAACTTTTATTTGTTTGCGATTGGACTTTGTCTTTTAATTGGGAGTGGTTAATTTTCTGCAGTTTTCTCATGCAGACGAATTCAGGAATTCCTGGATGTGTATATATGCTCGTTGCCATCTAGAGCGTATCTTAATTTCCCTTCCTGACTCTTTTTCATTCTATTAATTAAGAATAATGTAGCTCTCTAGGTACGATATGTATTTTCTTTTTCTATTCACCAAGGAAACTTGTTTGAATTTTAATAGACGTCAATATAAAATATAAATTATATGTTAGACAAAATTATTTTGATTTTATAATATATTAAACATAACTCAATCAAATTACTTATAATGTTTATAACTTTCTTAATGAAAATTACCTAATGAGCGAAATAACTTTCTTGGATTTGATTTGATTAAATCTTCACAAGCAAATCAGCCATCTAATCCAATCATATGGTACATGAAGAGTCACATACATTATGAATTTACATTTATAATGTAACTCATAATGGGGAACATCATCGATCGGTTTGGGCGGATTGGATTGGATCTTGCACATCCCTATTCTAATTATTGGAGAACTAGCCCATGAGGCATCCATCATTTTTACCCATCATATCCTTATACAAAATTTAAAATTCTAAATTTGTAATTCACTATAAACTCAATAATTTATTTAGAATAAGTGCATTTTAACAATCAAATTGCTTTCAGTTCATATTCATGACATGGCTGGCATATCAGACAAAAAATAATACAAATTTATAAATAAACCTAACTGAGACATGTATTTATAAAAAAACCCAAACACTATGTAAACATAGAAACACACCCAAAATCAACCCCAAAGTCAACTTTTTAGGTGTGTTTATAAATGAGTTTTGAGTGTTTAATGATGGGTTTTGGGTGTGTTTATAAAGTGTTTTAAAAGGGTTTTATAATTTCAACTCCATTTTGGGTGTTTTAATAAACTCCCTAAAAATAATCAATGCCAGATTTATTACTGAAAAATAATCAATTGTGAGATAAAGTAATGGCGTCAAACTTTTTGTTAGAAGTACGGTTGGTAATAAATAAAAAAAGGGTTATTTTTTGAATTTCGAAAGTTTCATTGAGTCCAGCGCCTCTTAAAAATAATGAAAGCAACTCATTACCAGCTTTCCTTAATTGTTTTCTCTCATAGATTTATTCAAAATAAGTGATTTTATTATCTTTTACCAAACAGGTACTTCAAAAAATTCAAAATAATCACTTATAGCCCCAAATATCCAATGTCAACGGGTACTTAGAAACAACTTAAAAGAGCATCTCTAATAGCCTATTCAACAAAAGATTTTGTCTACCACTTTAATCCAAAGTCAGATGCTCACCACTCTTTCAACATTTGACACGTGTCATACGCATAACTATATAGTTTCATAATACAAAATAAAAAGTAAACATAGCTATGTTTATGATACATATCAAGATAAGGCGTGGTACATGATATACCTTAAGTTAAAGTAACATGCCTCCTCAATTTAATTGATATTGGCTTTTCAAAATTAATCATTTCTGCTCAATTCAGTTCCTCTAATCCGATTAGGATTAGTAAACATGCCACAATCTGATA
The DNA here is from genome assembly GCF_029339155.1 of Prunus mume. NCBI lineage: Eukaryota > Viridiplantae > Streptophyta > Magnoliopsida > Rosales > Rosaceae > Prunus > Prunus mume. The sequence goes on along the minus strand of NC_142699.1, from coordinate 6,123,766 downwards.
TATTTTCGTGAACTGTGAAATTAAGCCATTTATTTATCTCACGTCTCTCTCTCTCTCCCTCTCTCTCGAAACCCTTAACAATAAGGAATTGAATTGCAGTATACCCGAAACTAAAAGGAATCAGCCAGCTCATCCACCATAAAACCCTCCCGGCCGTGAGAATCACCATTCCATTGTTCCGACATCTAATAAGTTTATTTATTTGTTTTTTTCAAACTGAATCTTATCTCTCGGTATTTCTTCTCTCATGGCTGAATCGGAAAACCCCCTCCTCAATGAATTCTGTGCTGCCGACGCTGGCGCCGCCGCGCAATCCCGCCGGCTCCGCATCCGCTTCAAGGGCCCCGCCCCCTGTCCTGTGCCGGACCCCAACGCCGGCCAATGCTTGAAACAGAGCGTTAATGCTTGTAAAAGCTTCAATAGAAACAGAATTGCCGACAATGGTAAGAAACTTCATTTCTCCAATCTGTGGAATTTAGGTGCCCTTTTTGAATCTGGTTTCATGACCCTTACGCACTTTGTTATTGGTGACTAGAATTAACGGTTAAGGTAATAGGAATTTTCATATGTTAATGGGTCTTATTAAAAATTTGGTAGTCATGGTCAGGAAGAAACTGTCTGTATGTTCATTGCTGCTGTTGAAAATCACTTGCGTTGTGTGCGATTCGTTTTATGAGTTTTGAACTCTTGGTAAACCGTTTACCAGTTCAAGCTTTTCCATTAGATTGATGCTTTAATTGTTATTGCTTATGTGCTGGGTGGACTACTTGTAGTTTTCGTTTCCCAATGTATGCAGAACTATTTTTATTTTGATGGCCAATGTAGTTAGAATCTTGTTTTATGAATCTTGCAGGAATTCAGAAATCTAGTGATGCTAAACATGTTGCTAGATCTGCAAAGATGCCCGAGTTCAGCACCAATACTCTTATGAGCTCTAAGCATGACAATGGTTCCATGAAGCTTTTATCTGGATTTGTTGAGCAGAACCAATTCAAGGCCAACACTCTATGCAGGTTTGTTTCAGATTACACAATTTCTATTCCTAGAGTTGAAAACAGATTAGAATTCACACTTCTCTATCCCTTCTAGGGATAAATAGTTTTAGGAACATTCATGTGATCTAGGCCTCATTTCTTTATAAATTTTTCGGACCTGGGTTTCCAACATTTAGATTTAGGTTGTTGATTAGAAGCCGGTGTATTTGTTGAATACAATTGTTTGGTGAAGGTTTACTTACTGTCATCCATAGTTCCATACCTTGCATTCTGCAATATACCTTAACATTTTGGTAAAACAACAAAAACTTTCCAAAAACTATAGAGGATTGGAAAACAGCATTTTAGTGAACAAGGATGCATCAACTCGGAAAACCATGTTAATCAGTGTACATACCTTCCTATACACAGCTTTTAAACTGGGGCTCCTTGCCGAGCTCTATAATCTTTGGGAGGCAGGAAACACTAGCGACTAGCTAGGTAGGTACCTTTGGGGTTTCAAGCCTCAGCCCACATGAGAGCAAACATGCACCTGACCATTCCGACTAACCATCCATTGGTATCATCACCATATCTAGAAACAAGGATAAACAAGTTTTATCTCTGTTCTCTTTCCTTAAGAAAACAATGTGGTGGAAAAGGACTTTCTTTCAGGTACATTATGTTCTTTAAGTCTTAGGCCTGTAAAAATTACCCAAGCACGAGCCCGTACCTATTTTTTGGGCTATGGGCTAGCCCGACCCTGTATTATGGGCGGGCTTAGCCCGGCCTGTTGTCTAAAGTGTAGGGCTTGGGCCTTAACTTTTAAGCCCATGGGCAGCCGGACATGGCCCGGCCTGATAATTAAGTTAATATATATTATAATAAGTTAATAAAATAAGCGTGCATAAATTACCTCTTCATTGAATTATAAAATTTAAAAGAAACTAATGACCTATTTAATACTAATATTAATTATCATTCTATTTTATATTATTATAACAGTAAACTAGTTTTAATTATGATTGCATTTAATTTGTTATTAGTGGCCCATTTGATAGGGCCACATAGGTTCGGTCCATGAGCTCGATAATTCATGGCCCTTTTGTAGGACTTGGACTTAGCCTATTTAAGATAGGCGGGCCGGTGTTCAACCGTTAGGGCCGAAAAAGCTCATGACTGGTAGGGCATGGGATAAGCCCTGTTCGCTTGGCCTGACCCATTTTACAGGCCTAGTTCTGCCGTACAAATTCGTTTTAGTTAATGAACCATTTGTCGATTCCACGCAACATTTTCTTATAGGGCGTAAATTATATGTATAATATATTGCATGGCGCAGGTCGACGAGAGGCGATACTGTTACCAAAGCAAGGAAGAGAACCCGATTGTCTCTTGGATTGCCGACCTCGAGTAAGTTAAAAAGATCAAAGAGATCATTATCAGCAGAAAGAAGAACATCAATTGATGATCTACCTAACGTTATATTGGCTGAAATCCTATGCCGACTTGCATGCACTAAATATGTTTTTCAATGCAAAACTGTGTCCAAGCGTTGGTGCACCCTCATCGAAGATCCTTATTTTATTGGCTGCTTTGTAAGTATCCAAAGTAATAAGGGAATTCCAAAGATACGCACTTTGATAACCAAAGGGGCTGTGGAATTCCGTCCTATGGTGTCGTTGTCACCCAATCTAAGAACTTGGGCGCTCAATAGATTCATGCGTTTCCACCGTTTGATGGAAAAACCAGTTGTTGTAGCGACATATAATGACTTAGTTTTGTGCTGCATGACCGAGGATTATCAACGCACATACTACATCTGCAATGCATACACCATGCAATATGTTGTACTTCCTCCCACCCCAAGTCGATGTCACAAGAGTGTGCGGGTAGGATTCATCTGCAATGTTCCTGACTATAAATGTGAGGAAGATGATTGGAAAGGAAACAACTTCCAGCGTAATGTTGAGTGTAGGTACACGGTTGTGAGAATTCTTCCTCCTGTCGAATTTGAAAATGGTGAGAAGAAATGTGATACATTCAAATTAAACTTGGAGATCTTCTCTTCTGACACTGGGGAGTGGAGAGAATCAGTTGTCTCGTCCCCACAGCACTTCAATTTTGGTCGCCTAAAGGAGTTATCCTTTACATACAATGGAATGTTATATTGGCTATCAGATCGCGACTTTATTGTTATTGGTTTGGGTCCATTCTACGACAATGATGGAACTAGCAGCAGCAACAATAATGGTGATGGTATTATTGATCATAAACTGGGTTTCACCATATTTGAGGAGACTCTAGACTTTGGTTTTATGCTTCAGTACTCAGGTGTGTGCAGAGGATATGTGCTATTGTGCAACATGAGCATGCTCTCCAGAAGCCTGTATGTATATGAACTGAAACAATCACAAGATGATGGAGCTGCTGCTGGCAAAAAGTTGTATTTGAGTAAACGCAGGGTTTATTCCTTTGATGCTGAAATGATTCCATTCAAATCGAATATCTTACCGATTGCTTTTGACCCAAGTAATAAGGATATTTTTTATCTGCATGTGGACGATGATATTATCAAGTGGAACGTTCACACAGGAAAGTGGTCAAAGATATTTAAATACTGGGCAAAACGTTGGGGCTATTACACAGTTGTTCTCCCATGGTGGCCGACCTCAATTCCTGGACTACCCCAGCAACAGCAGCAGTAGCAGCAGCAGCAGCAGCATGCCCATCTCTGCTTGCTGGAGGAACTAGAAGCTAGCTAGTAGATTGCAAGAATTAAAGTAGTAAACTTTTATTTGTTTGCGATTGGAATTTGTCTTTTAATTGGGAGTGGTTAATTCTCTGCAGTTTTCTCATGCAGGCGAATTCAGGAATTCCTGTATATGTATATATGCTCGTTGCCATCTAGATTCTAGAGCATATCTTAATTTCCCTTCCTGACTCTTTTTCATTCTATTAATTAAAGAATAATGTAGCTCTCTAGGTACGATATGTATTTTCTTTTTCTTTTCACCAAGAGGAAACTTGTTCGAATTTTAGCATGAGACTCGAGAAAAGAATGAGTCAGCAAATGTTGGATACAAAATTATGATTTTGTTTTTGTTTTGTTACAGAGGTAAATGGGTCCTTTTGATTTTGGCATTGGCTCAACGATCACCAATGGACAAAAAATGGAAGCTCGAAGAACTTCTGAAGATGGCACTACGTTTTCGTTTTCTATGTCCCTTCATCATCTTCTCTTCTACACTCCCATCGGCGAACCAACCAACCACCGGCAACAATGACTGATGGCGAAGACCACCTCCTCTTTAATTACTATGTATAAGCATCTAATGTAATATGATGACGTTTTTAAATAGACCATATTATATATCTATATTAAATTCTGAGTGTAAGAGTTTCCTATGAGACTATTTAATCTTCTTTTTTGTGCTATAAGCTTTGCGGCTGGTATTTTAAGCTTTTGTGGTAGCGTTCAAACCTAAAGTATATGTAATGCAATTCCCAGCAACTGGTTCTGTTTAGTACATTCAATTTTTCGAGTTTTTCATGATCTTAAAACCCTATATATATATATATATATATATGATGGCTTTGATTCATAGTTCTCAGTAAGACGGACACCTTTCTCCCATCTACAATTGGATTTGTTTGGAATTGGTTTTACATACTTAATTGGATTCATAGTTCTCAGCAAATCCAATTGTAATTGAATTGAATTGAACTTTTTTCCTATTGAGGAAAAAGAAGGCACAAAGAACAAGAAGGCACAAAGAACGGAGACAAACACTATACTCTTATTTGAACTGCGGACTACATGAGTTCTGACTCACTTAATCTGAGTCTAACTTGATAGAATCCCACGTAAGTGCATCACTGGCAGGGGCAGGTTCTGAGGCTGCCAAAGTAGGATTTCCTCGTCCAAATTGCAGGCATCTTCTTGTCATCCTCCTTCATCCTCTCAGCATATTTATTTATTTATATCAAAACCTGATGCTCCCTCCGTCTTTCTTTTGACCGACAAATTACGCATTTGATCCCATGGTTGTCCATGAAACCATTAGGCCACAATCCTGCTAGCTGAATCATATGAGACTAATTAAGTCAGGAAAGCTTCATACGTTTAGGTGATTACAAAAGCCTTTAAAAGAACACTTTCAGAGATGTACCATTACTGGTTGAAAGTTGCTATGTTGAATTCAGATATCACAACTCTTTGTGAAAGAAAATATTACATTGGGGATAGGGGTGGGTGTGTGTGTTTGTGGGCAGAGAGAGAGAGAGAGAGAGAACAGGCACTCAAAATTCAAATTGAAGCATTCAAGTGAAACGACCAAAAACTAAACTGCAAACCTCCAATACTGCAGTAAGAAGAATCAAATCCTAGATCAACTGCCTTCATGTTACATTGCATCGTACAGAAACTTTAAACAGAGCATGTTGGAAGCTGCAAGAGAGCACAGACAATACAAATCACAAATCAGGGAAAAATACAGCGAAAAAAGTGAAGTACCTCAGCATAGAGCTTTCTTATTTGGGGACCTGCATCTTCATCCAGCCCCTAGAACCAAGAAATAAAGACCAGGGAATCAGGCAACAATAAAGGAATTTATCTGCAAAATAAAGGAACAAAATTTTCAATGACGGAATTTGCAAGCTTGAGTCAGTACATCAACAAAAAGGTCATAGGGGTCACAAATCTTATCCTCCAATGCAGCATCCATGCTAAGTTTTCTTTGAGAAAGTTCTTTTGCTCCAGAGGCAATTTCTTGAAAATCATCTGATGCTCGAGATTGTTGTTGCAATGCCTGAAAACATATTATGCACTTTCCATTAGAGCCACAGACAAAGGTTATTCTTATTACTCTTTCCATTATGACATGGTGCAAGCATCACGAGGGGGAAATGGAAAAATAAAATCAATGGTTCGGAATCTTCTCACAACGGAACAAATATGAAATATCTTCCACAGAAGGCACTACCTAAAACACGAGTTACTGAAAAAACCACTATTCCATTTGTGGCAAAGATAGCAAAGTAACACTAAAGAAAGGATGGTTAAAAAGATATAATACAAAATAAATAAATAATCAAATCGCGCAAGTAATGTGGGATGACTTGGTCAAAAGCAACAAAGACAAGTGAACAACCAGCAATGGAAAGAAAGCTGGGGAAACCAGGTCAACATTAGGAATGTAAAGAAAGAGGCCCTGTCTCTTGAATTAGCATAAGCAAATGCCCCATGAAAACAAAAGACGGTAGTCAAGAGCAACAAAATGAATTGTGATACCTTTAATGTTCTGAGCTGTATTAAGTGACCAAGGATATTCATTTGAGTAACCCTTTCATTATTTTCCCATGGCTAGCCTGCTGCAACAGAAAGAGCATTTATTTTTAAACTTATTACAGGTTTCAACTTAATATGTATGCGAGTTTGTGAATACGACTATTCAAATAAACCAAAACACCAAGAGTTAAACAGTTACAATCAAAATGGATTTTTTAGAATACCGCTAGGCTAGCAACTCTAGCAAGTTTCGCCTTTATATCTCTTGGCAATCTCCTTGTAATTGCTTGGGATAAATTATCTGCCTCTTGATTATCCACAGCAGGTGGCCTAGCTGTAATTGTACACAGAAGGAAAGATCGTTTGCAAAGGAGCTTCCTCAAATCATCATCTACAAAGCATAGAGAGGGTACTGGGACAAACCCAAAATATCATTTAAAACAAAAGAAGAAAACAAAAATTCAAAGGAATAATATAACTTTATGCAACCATCTTCTCTAAATCCGTAATAGCCTTTTCAAGCATTGAACTTTTTGACCTTACACTGGAACTATCCCTTTTGGGCCCATGTGAAGGTTTTTGCAACATGTTAATGTTCAAAATCAAAACTACCATCATTGAGAAGAAGAAAAAAGTACAAGTTAGGAAAATATGCAGATGCTGATCCACTGGGAACAAAGAGAACCTTAAGGACAACCTCAATATTTCAATACCGTTGAAGAAAAAGACTATAAATGTTTAACATCTGAATACCTGTAAGTTTAAACAACTGTATTTACAGACCCTGGATTCAGGATATATGGATCACGATGAAGCCTTGACTCCAAGCTTGAAGCAAACATGCCAAAGTCAAATTATACGACATTGTATAGTGAGACTTGCTAAAACAGTTCTAAAGTTTTTTATTAGCTAAAATGTACCAAACTATCAAATTCCAACATGATTGACATAGAAATAAATTATAAGGCATTAAATTTTGAAAATACAGAGAGAGAAATTAAAGGAACTGGCCTTGTATTTTCCAGCCAAGACATTTTTCACAATGACAAAGTTAACATCCAAAGATGCTTTAGCATGCAAAACTCCCCCCATTGCTATTACTAACTTCTCTATCTTAACCTGCAACACAATAATAAGCATCAAAATATCAATAATGAGAGAAAGAGAGAGATAGAGGTCAGTCACTACAAGTAACCAGAAGATTTCTAGTAAAATTGTTCCTGTTGATTACAATACAGAATATAAGAATGCATATTTTAAAATAGTAACAATAGAAGAAAATTCAGAAAGGTAAGATGGATAACAAACTTTATCAAATGGAACCAGCAAGCACATGATGATTTTGCTGTTGGACTCGGAAACTACAATTGCTGATGTAGCTGAGCCAAGAAATTTTTAAATAAGTAATCTAGATACATAACATACAGTTACCTTTTCGTCTCCCTCAAAACCAGAGGCAAGTACTTTGAAACCATCCATTGCAAGGCAACAAGTAACTTGCCAAATTTACAAATCACCCTGAACCTTGACAAGAGTTGCACAAATTCGTTCTATATAAAACTTATGCTGGATTACAACATTACATCACTTAGCATGGACCTTTTAGCTGACAGGACAGGACAAAAAAATTCCTAAATTTCTCCTGCCCCATCGAGATTATCCTCTATTTCCCACCTTTGAAGAAATTACACATGGGATCATAAGACCGTTTCAATAGAATGCCTGACCTTCATCTCCTTTATAGAACAAACACTTATGTCTGCAAAATTAAATCAGAATGTGTTGGACTGGCATTCAACTAATATGGGAATAACCCTTACTCAAACCATTTTTAGAGGCGAGAACTAAATAAAAGAAAAAACAGAAAGGAAATTCATGCAATTCATTGGTTTCCAAGTATCTATTTCAAAGAACTTTAATGTCGCAAATGGCTACATTGTTGAAACAGTCTCTCCTTTGAAAGGTGTCAGATCTACAAATCAACCTTGCAAAAAGTTGCATTACAACAACATTACATCACTTCTTTTAGGCCCTGATATCATTCAGCAAGTCTTGACGCCCTTCAATGAATAAGTCGTTCTTGTGTTTAAAGACTTTACCATCCTGGCTCACTCCAACAAATCCCTAATCAAAATATAAGACACTCCAATAGTTATTAAATACAAAATTTGATACTTATATGCAAATCTTGATACTTCAAACAATTTATTAAAGTAATACTTACAAACACCTCCAACGTCAAACTGAACTCCGAGAGGTTTGATATACGGCCCAAGAACCCCCACTCGATCAGTTGTGCCACACCACCCAGATCATTAACTGCGAATGCATCCGGGGTAATCCATTGCATGCAATTGATGAGGTTGTTGCTTACAAGCCAGTGTAACACTATTGGGAAACCCAGATTATGGGTGACAAAAATGTTACGGGCCAACTGGCGTCGGTGTAACAGGTCGACGATAGCACGGTTCCTTACATCAATTGCGGAGGCAGGGGCAGCAGGGCTTTCAGTGAAAGCAACGGCATCACGTGCCTCCTCCACCAGTAACATTAATTCATCTGATTCTTTTTGTTTGAAGGAATCATCAGATGCTTGTAGTTGTACTGGTGATTTAAGAATTGCCGCCGCTTCCATTTGATTATACATCTCCTTAATAACTACGGCGGGCTCGGCTTCTGGGTTGACGTCGACTGGAAGCGTTGGTTTTTTGAAGCCTGGTGTCGGGACTGTGGCGGTGGCGGCTGCCGCGGCCTCTGCAGCTTCTGCTATAGACAGGGCTAGATCTTTGCCATTCATCAGAATCCTCAGTTTCATAGGTGGGGCTTTGGGGGCTTTGGGGGCTTTGGGAGCTTTGAGGGTTTTTGGGGTTTTGGGGGCTTTGGGCCCTCTGGTGGCTTTGGAGGTTGCGGCCGCATTTTCTGCAATGGCCATGTTAAGGTCTTTGCCGTCTATCAGTATTTTCAGTTTGATTGCAGCAGCTACTTCAGGCGGATGCTCTGGTTCTACTTCAGGTGGATGCTCTGGCTCAGCAAATTCATATCCCTTGGCATTGAGTTCAGCATAAAAGGAGTCAATTGGGTTCCGAGGAGGTGATGCTGCCACGGCCGTCGGAGCTAACGTAGGCTGAGGAGGGAGCAGAGGACCAGTAGGCTGAGGAGTGAGCGGAGTGGAGGGAGGGACAGAGGCCTCAGAATCGGAAGGAGAAGCCATTAAAGTACAAAGAAGGAAGAAATCAGTGTGTTTCGGAAGCAAGAACCATCAAGAAAACCAAAGAAAATGAGGGGAGTAGGAAGTCTCAAGAAAAGTCGAATTCTCTCAATCCCCTAACAATAATTGTCAGAGAAAGAAGAAATCAGATGTTTGAGAAGCGGGAAAGAGCAAGAAAGAAAGAAATGAGAGGGTGTGGTGGTGGTGGTGAAGAAATCAGATGTTTGAGAAGGGAAAGAGCAAGAAAAGAAAGAAAATGAGAGAGGGGGTGTGTGGTGGTGGTGGTGAAGAAATCAGATGTTTGAGAAGGGAAAGAGCAAGAAAAAGAAAGAAATGAGAGGGGGTGTGGGTGGTGGTGGTGGTGAAGAAATCAGATGTTTGAGGAAGGGAAAGAGCAAGAAAATGAGAGGGGTGTGGTGGTGGTGGTGAAGAAATCAGATGTTTGAGAAGGGAAGGAGCAAGAAAAAGAAAGAAAATGAGAGGGTGTGTGGTGGTGGTGGTGAAGAAATCAGATGTTTGAGAAGCGGGAAAGAGCAAGAAAAAGAAAGAAAATGAGGGGAGAACAGTCGCGAGACAGAAGGCTGAGCTGCCATACCGAGAAATGAATATTCTCACTTAATTAACAATTAACTGTCACGCTGTAAATATATAAAAACCAAGGCTGAGCTGCCAGCTGTACAATTTGTTATAGGCTAATCCACTAATTCCAATAATCACTTAACTAACCGTAACGACAATAACAGCTTGCACTTAATCACTAAGTGATCATTGACTGAGATGACTGGTAATGATTCTTTATACAATTATATATATAGTTTACTATCATTACTATGTATAAGCATCTGATGTAATATGATGAAGTTTTCAAATAGACCATATTATATATCTATATTAAATTCTGAGTGCAAGAGTTTCCCATGAGACTCTTTAATCTTCTTTTTCTTTTTTCTTTTTTGTGCTATAAGTAAGCTTTGCGGCTGGTATTTTAAGCTTTTGTGGTAGTGTTCAAACCTAAATTATATGTAATGCAATTCCCAGCAACTGGTTCTGTTCAGTACATTCAATTTTTCGAGTTTTTCTCCATCTTAAAACGCTGAACTTTATATGTCAAGGAAAGGTTTAACTTGTATATATAATGGCTTTGATTCATAGTTCTCAGTACGACAGACACATTTCTCCCATCTATAATTGGATTTGTTTTGAATTGGTTTTACATACTTAATTGGATCGGATTGGATTCTAATATAGCAAATCCAATTGCAATTGAATTGAATTGAACTTTTTTTCTATGAGGAAAAAGATGATGCACATGCGTGGAGAAAATGTTTTAAGTGAAGAGTGAACAATAAGGCACAAAGAACGGAGACGAACACTATATCTCTTATGTGAATTGTGGACTACGTGAGTTCTGACTTACACAAGGCGAATACATTCATTGAGTCTCCAAAATGGTCAAATAAATTGATAACTCGAGTTCACAGAATCCCTCTAAATTTTTGGTACCTAACCAGACAGCCAAAAAGGGTCAGCAAGATACAGCAGTTCAGTTAACTCATCATATACCTTGAGCCATTATTATACTCAATGTACATCTTCGGTCGCGTTTCTGGTACCGGCAGCCACCAGTTCGTCATGGTCTGAGACAACTTCTGGTTCTATCCCATGGGACGAGGAACTGTCTGTTTTTTCATTATCAGATGCATCAGAATCTGAGTCTAACTTGATAGAATCCAATGTAAGAGCAGCACTGGTAGGGGCAGGTTCTGAGGCTGCCAAAGCAGGATTTCCTCTTGTCCAAATTGCAGGCATCTTCTTGTCATCCTCTTTCATCCTCTCAGCATATTTATTTATATCAAAACCTGATGTATCATTTCCCCCAAATGCAGCCTCCAGTTTATCAATATCAAATAAATCCTCCATTATCTTCTTGGCGTTGACATCATCCGAGTAAACAAACTTGACTTTGTTATAAGTCTTTGGCTCTAGAAAAGGCTTTACCATCTGCAACAAAAGACATTATTTTAAGTATCATAGCCACCAAGCTGATATATTTGGCTATATATTTCTCCACATTAATACAAATCTACCAAGTACCAAGCGACATCCTCTCTATTTGAGACTTTACTAAAAGGGGAAAAGGGGATGGCCAGCCCCTTGGAATGGCACAGGATAACATGAAACTGCCAAAAAAAATCATGTTTACAAGTGTACAAATTTTATTACTATGGATCTTATTAATTTATCACGAAAAAGTTTGGCTTTCTTCCACTTTCAAATTTAGGTTGTGATTCGCAATTCATATGCCAAAAGGAAATATGACCAAAGGCCAAAAGCTGTATAACAGCGAAAAGATACTGTTACAGCTTTATAAAAATGATCATCTGCAAAGTATAGAGCTAGTGAAAACTTTAACAACAAAATTTGCAATCAACTGGGCTTACCGTAAAGAATGGTTCAAAAAACTTTGGTGGATTGTACAGTATTGCAAGACCTAGGCGTTCTGGATAATGGTCTTGTAAAACATGGGCAGTTTCCCGTGTCAACTTCACTGAAATATGTGACAAATTGAAACCCTGAAAATCTATCATCCAAACCATTTGTTCCTGATCTGGAGGTAGATTTAAAATAGCATTCTCCATGCAGTATACCAAGTATCTAATCTGTCCTTTTGTCGACTTTGAGTTCTGCAATTAAAAGAAACTACGAACTGTTAACAAGGAAAAATAGATTTCTTCTGAAATATAGATCTCCAAAGCATTACATTTATGGGTATATATAGCATATCCTATTATCAGGAATTCGAGAAGATGCTATAGGCAATGATTTTGTCACTGATCGTGCACTACGATTAATATGCTTATTATCTCTTTTTGGAAAAACTATCTGCTTCAATATGGGATATTTTGGTTAGATAAGATGAATAAAGCTGACAAATAACAACAGTTTTACAGCACATAAGATTCCACATGTAGCTCAGAGTCAAATTCAAATATTAAGTTATAGCTAACTTATGAATCACAAATAATTCATGGAGGTGTCAGAAGGGCTTTGAAGATAAAACCTGACAACTAGGTCTCATGACAAGAACTGGTCTCCCATGCTTGTCAAAATAATTTGATCTGTAAATTTTCCCTGTTTCTGCTTCACGAGCTACCTCTTCCTGTATTACAAATGGAAATGATGAATTTGTAAGAACATTGTTACTTCAGTAATCATATACTAGAAGAACTTGACATGGATCCACAACCTCCAACCCTAACGACTCCAGATGACCCTTGTAATTATCTGGGTTTGAAGTAATTATAGCTATGCTGGACTCTTGAGTGTCTATCAATTTTCTTACAGTTTACTAGATAGGTGGGGTTGAATTCAGAAAGAACTGCTAATAGGTGTGGAAGGTTGAAATTTTACAAAATCCAGAAAGGTCAATTGACTCAGGTTCAGTACACTGAACCACAACCATATAAGCCAGTTCAGTATGCACTGAAAACAAAGAAAGAAAAACAAAGGATGCAACCTGCAGAATATATCAGGCTTCATTTGACTACTAGTACACTATCAGAGTAGGGAACCTGTTTTAAGCAGGATGAAAAGGTAGAATCTGGCAGACATTGTGTATGTGAATTCGGACTACAAAGCAATAAATGATAGCATACCCAACGAATCTCCTCCGGTTTGTACTCTGCCCTCCATTTCAAGGTATCTTTTAACATTTTCGTAGCTTTCTTGACATTCCAGTTTCTTGCCCTTAGATGCCTTGAGATGGATCCATCAGAACAATAAATGGACAACTTATCAGGCAATGTTCCTATCAACCTCTTCACTTCGTTAATCTGCATATATGAAGAGTGTTGCAGGATAAATAGATTTTCTCCCCAAAATAAGGATAGTATTATCATGCCCCAACTTAAGGAATTAAAATAAGTTAAAGAAAGCGATTATAGAAATGCTAAAGGAGCACTTTTACTGCAGATACCTTTGCCTGCTGCTCTTCAAATGATAAAATCTTCTCAGAGCCATTTGAAGGGGATTTCTTTATTCCCGTACTCATAGTTCTCAGAGAAGAATCTGTAAATCAACAATGAAGACTTCAGAACTTAAGTACTAATGTCTTGTTCCCATTTCAGTCTCCTCTCTCCATCACTTACATATACAAAAAAGTGCAAAAACAAAAGGCAAGTTCTCTATCCTACAAAAACAAAACGATATTTTAAGCTTATCCCTAGAGAACCAGAATTAAATTTCTTAATTGAACACTATGGAAACTAGCATATTGCAGTAATGAAGTACATCAACATAGTTATATTATTGTTTTAAGATTGAACGGTCAACTCAACTATGGTCAATACATATTTTTATAAGCTACAAAACACTTGGATGAGCAATGAAAACAATTAAACCAATCTTATTCTGAAAAATCAAAAAGCATAATTCAAGAAAGGCTAGCACATTTCAAGAATAGACATTGTGACAGAATTCATCATGTATGGGATCACATTCATTTTTTGAAAAGAGGGGTCACATTCATTTATATTATGTTTTAATTTTGTCAGAAGTTATTTAGATTTACATGTTAGTTACATCTGCCAATTACTCAATTATTAAGTTACTAATCCAACTACTACAGAAAAGAAAAGGCACAACGGAAATGAATACTATTGAATTGGTTTCTACAGGCACGGAAAAATTGGTTTCAAGCATCTATTTCCAAGAATTTAAATAACCTCAATGACTACATTGTTGAAACCTAGTTCCCTGCTCTCAAGCTGTCAAATTTACAAATCACCCTGAACCTTGCCAAGAGTTGCACAAATTCGTTCTATATAAAACTTATGCTGGATTACAACATTACATCGCTTAGCATGGACCTTTTAGCTGACAGGACCACAAAATTCCTAAATTTCTCCTACCCCCTTGAGATTATCCTCCCACCTTTGCAGAAATTACACATGGGATCATGTCAGTTTCAATAGAATGCCCCACCTTCATCTCCTTTTTGGAACAAAAACTTTTCTGTCTGCCAAACACTAACGAACCTATGCCATTCAACAATTTCACGATTCGATCAATAATGTCAACCATAATACAATCCTATAACCTTTCCTTGAAAGCATATGCATTTCCTTTCTATTACGAACAAAATTACATTGGCATTATTTTATTAACTGGAAACAGCATATGCATTGTCATTTCTATAACCACGAGATGACTAACAAGAATTTGTGTCACCATTTGAAGCACTGAAATCCTACTCAAAACCTTCAGTCTCAACCTTATCTGTCATTAAGATTCATATGTTCTAGTCAATCAGACTTAAATTGAAATTGTTCACATGTAAACTATACAGCCTTTTGAACTATGTTTTCTCGCATCCAATGTACTACTATTTGAAGTAAAATTTTCAACCTAATAAGCCCTTCTGTGATAGCTTTGACATGACAACTCTGGAATCACCACTAACTTGTACCTTGTAGTAATATCCAAATCTACCTAATCAGAATGTCTTGGATTGGCATTCATCTAACATACAAATAACCGGAAAATGTATTGACATAAAATCTCCTGTTTGTGCAGCTGGGATTTGCTCATGTGGGTTTTTGCAATGTGTCCTATCTATTTGTTCATGAAATTAAATTTATATTCTTCTTTTCATAAAACCATAAAAAAATCAACCAACTTTCGGGTAAAGTACATGACTAAAAATCACAAAAGCGCCTTTTAACTGACATAATTATGCACGCAATATACCAAATCAGCAATATCATGGTAAATAAACAAGCTTTTTCAAGCACAAGGAATGCAAATCAAACCGACCCACTAAAATTACGGTTATAATCTACGAAAGAAATGGCAAGATCCGACCTTTTCAAACAGATTGAAGAAGAATTGGGGGCCTCACAAAATCCGAGCTAAGCTACTATGCCGGGCTCCTCATCAGTCCCAAACCACAGAACGGGTCAACTCTTAAAACAAGAGAGAGAGAGAGAGAGAGAGAGAGAGAGAGAGAGCTGGAGATGTGGGTGTTTGGATTGTATTTGAACAAGAATATTACTCGGATCGAATCATGGCCGATGCTGAAATCTGGTTGAAATTTGAAATGCCCAAACCAAAAACACGTGCCTTTTAAACAAAGCCAAAGCCAAAGCCTTTTCCTCTTGTTAACATTATTTTTTATGGCTTAGCCTTTTGGGGACGCATCTGCAAATCCTTACCTGAACCCGGTTGTGTTTGTGGCCATTAAAACTATGGAAGGGTAGGTTTGACCTTTTAGCAAATCTCATCTTCTCTGCATGGCCATGGATCATGGTGTTTAATCTTATTTAAAAAAATATCATATTTTTAAACATAATTAACGAAATATTAGTATAATGAGCATTCACTAATAGTAGTAAGACCCTAATATTAGGTATGACCTTTTAGCAAATCTCATCTTCTGTGCATGACAAAAAATATTTTTCTTAAATAATAATACATTTTCATTAGGAAGACCCTAGATATTATTCTGGATGTGCTGATTGAAGATCGTTCTCGAATTGTACCTTTACTAATTGATTGATAACAACGTCACTTTGTTTCAGAAAAAAATTATATAGTACATTTCATTAAAGTAAGCTCTTTTTTTGCCTTCATATTTTGCTAATATTTGTCTTAGTATTTATGTAATTTCGTATAATTGACACTTTCGTCGACGACAATGTTGAAAAAAATATTTGGGCACAAGTGAAATCTCAATTGCGACGGCAATATTATTCTAACAGATAGTATTGCACTATCACTGATTTTTTTTGGGGTTAAATGCCTATTTTGTTATTGGATTTTACACGAAAATTCAATTTGGTTATTGAGAAAAAAATTTAGTCAAATTGGTCACTGTGTTTCTCAAAGTTTACAATTTATAGACATTTTAGTATCTTCCTTTAAGTGTAGTTTTTTTATAATAAAAAAACAAGTTAGGGTACATTGTGTTATTAGGTTTTAACAAATTGAGAGAAATTTTGAGTTGAAATCGGAATTGTGAGGTATAAGGTCACAAAATGGATGATATATTGAACTTGAATCGATTGAGTGACAACCGTATTGTGACTTCGAATGGCAAGAAGACGTATTCAAGGTGATAGGGCACCAAAATATATTCGAAAGTTGTTGATTTTCATTTTAATTTGGTTTGGCTTTTTTATTTTCCTTATACCTCACAATTTCAATTTCAACCCAATTTTTTTTCTCAATCATTAAACCCTAATAGCACAATATACCTAACTTGTTGAGTTAGAGGAAGAAGACTGAAAGTTCTTCATAAAATTAAAATAAAAACTGCACTTAATGTAAGATAACAGAATGTCTATAAATTGTAAACTTTGGAAAACACTGTGACCAATTTGGTTATAAAAAATTTCCAATGACCAAATTGAATTTCCATATAAAACCCAGTGATCAAAATATCATTTAACCCTTTTTTCTTCTTCTTTTTCATTCATTCACCTAATCAAACACAGACCCCATTTTCATTTTATCTGAATATGTAATAATACAACAGCTCAACGAGGAACAAGCCCCAAATTGCCCATTGCCCACAAGAAGTACTTTAGGGATTGGTAATTCAGTAAAAACAGGGGTTGCATTCAAAGTAAAAATGCTCCATAACATGAACATGTTGCTACTCTTGCATGTGCCATATGCCAGTGCTGTCCTTTACAAGACAAAGGGCGACCCTACTATCCTAGTTAGGTCCTCACATGCCATGAGGTAATCAGGGTCCCCTTTTTATTTGGTCCACACATCACATGAGTCGAGAAACGATTTTCATACTGATGTTTGATCAATAGTAAAAAATCGGAGATCAATTTTTATGAAACGAGGATAACACTATTTTCTATTTGCAACTAATAACACTGTGACATGCACAATAACACTTCCATGTGACATAACATTATTAGCCGTGAATAACTATATAATGTTATCCCAATTGCAACTAAGTTTTCTTCAAAAATCGCCCACACATAGAAGACACATTGGATCAATAGTAGAAATCACCCACACATAAAACCCACATTTGATCAATAGTCATAAATTACAAATGAATGCTGCAACAAACCTTATCAATAGTCGGAAACTACTGAGCTGAGAAACTCTCATGTTCTTTGGTCAGAGATGTAAAAGAAACTGAAGGCAAGGAAGCATAGAACAAAAGAATATATATGATTCCACAACTAAAAGATGTATGTACAAAGTTAGTTTGACACTACAAGCTATGAATGGATTTTTCTTTCTAATACAATTTCTGTACTCCTCCCCATATCTATACAGAAAATTGTAGCAATGCCATCTTTTGGCATGTGTTTATGCCTCCACTAACATTTCAAACAACAGGAGAAAAAAACATTCAGTAAAACCCACCAGACCTTTACATTCGCCTTCCTATGTGGTCATCATGTGCATTCTGCACGTCCAAAAATGTACATAGCATCATTCAAATGGGAACTTTCTACATCGAAGCACTAACTCTTGTCGTAGCAAGATCGAATGAGTCGGTATGTTTGTGAGAAGAGAGCTACTGAATCATCAGGAAGCTTTCCCCTAATCTCCTAGTAGCAACTTATGACATCAATTGAATAGCGGCACGGGCAATAATACCATCACAGGAATAGCTTTGTTGACGCCATTGTTTGGATTCCTGAGTTATTTGGTATCCAATAAATGAGAAGAAATCATGAACAATGACACGGAAAAGAAAAATTACAGAGTTATATGCATTACTCCAATTACAAATCTATGTTTCAGTTTCAGCACATCAAATGACTTTTCTTTTATTGAAAAAACATTTCTTACCACTGAAGATTGTAAGCTGGTGGTAGGGTACGATTTTCCACCATCTACCCAAAAGCATCCAGCCCCTTGCAAGCAATCGTAGGAATGAAGTCAACAAAAATGGTTCTTCTGCAAAAGCAACTTTGTGCACAAGCCGATAGCCCCTGCCAAGTCCCCCTTAATGCCAAACTTCCCAATTAAATGAAAGATATCTGGCACAAAGTTCAGCCCTTCTAATTTGAGGTGTCCAGCTTCAGATATCAGCACAGGAAACTAGTGCCCCAAGACCTTTCTGGCAGACCAAGAGCAACCCTTGCACCATAGGAAAAATAAAGAATGCCACGAAGCTCTCATGATGCAGAAAGAGGATTCAAAAACAACAATTAATAACTAAATATCTCTCCTTCCAACAACCCCAGCAGAACTATGTTTCCTTTGTATACCATATTGCCAGGCATCTCTGGATTTATCACCTGACTGATCAAAGTCATCCAAGGAATTCTCAAACGGAGGTTTCATAGGCCGGTAAGTTCCATTCCTAGAAATTACTGATGCACCCAACTTCTCGTCATCTTCTGATGGTGTTCCAGACCTGGATTCCACGTGCATATCCAGCGATCTATGCCTTGGTCCAGCAGACCTGAAACCCCTCATATTAGAGGAAGGCTTTCCTGGTAATGGAGTGTAAGAAGGTCCCTTTGGTACCAGAAATTCTTTTGGAAGAGTCTCCATGTCCATATAACATTTCCTGGCTTTGGCATCGGTAATCAATGAAGCCCAGTCATCAGACTGCATTAAGGCATTGGCATTCCCCATCACCTGTTAAAAGATCCAATTTCAAATTAAAAGTTAATAATAAGTGGGTAGCTATGTGCAGGTAGATGGTGTGAACTTGACTGTAATAAGCATAAATGACTAATAAGAAAGAAAGAAATCCATACCCAAAGAGCCCTTCTTGCACGAGTGAGAGCTACATTCATGCGGCGGATGTCTGCAACAAAACCCACCCCATGACTTGAAGCACGCACACAGGACATGATAATCACATCACGCTCTTGGCCTTGGAAAGCATCTACGGTGTTAATATACAGATCCTTCCCTTCTTCTGAATTCAAAACATCCTCAAACTCACGCTGAAGGCATTTAAGTTGCAGTTTATATGGTGTGATTATGCCAACTGAAATTTTTCCCACCCCAAACGCTTTCAATGACTTGTGGAGATGCTCATACAACCGAACACAAAACCGTGCTTCATGTATGTTCTGATAGGAGACAGATCCCCCTCTGTGGGACTCCCGCCCATAGGTAATGTCAAAAAATATGTAAGGTCTAAGTAAAGGGTCCTTGTAGTAGGTCTCATCAGGTAAATTAGCAACACTTTCACTGTCAGTAAGGCGTCCTTGGTAGAAGTATCTTGAAGGGAAATCACGGATTTGAGGATGCATCCTATACTGCACAGATAACAACATCGTCGGACATTTTGCTTGCTGGAATCTTTCAAAAAGACTTCTACTGTATAACAGGGTCCCGGCAGCCTTGCTAATAACTGTTGCGGGAAGCTGCTGAGGATCTCCAACAAGAACACATCGTGCAGCACCAAGAGAAAGGGGAGGAAGAACTGCCACTTCACTGGCTTGGGCTGCCTCATCAATCACAACCATATCAAAACCATGAGAAAGACGAGAGAACAACTTGCGACCACTGCTTGAAACAGTAGTGAAAACAATCTCAGCCTCATTGGCAAAACTTGCCTCAAGATTAGCACGAGCTTCTTCCAAGTTGAAATTGCTACCAGCACGAAACTTGCCTTCTAGAATGAATAGGCGAGACAGCTCCACTAGAGTTTTATCCCTGCTTTCAACTACAGCTGCAAGGTTCTGCAGCAATGCATCTCGATTCTGGTCCCGAGCAACCAGAACATCAGGATCAACACCAACTGATCCTTGGGAGCGAACAGCAGCAGCTGCAACAGTAAGTTCTCTTTGAAGATTACTTATCTGGACTGACAACTGAGCTTCACGATTTCTTAACTGATGCATCCACCCTAAGACTTCCTCACGATTCTTGACCAAAAGCTGTTCAGTTCTCCGCTCAACCGACACAGCCTGGGCAGCGCGGGTCTGTGAATCAACACCTACTCGAGCAACATCAGGCCGATAAACTTTCATCTCACCATCAATGAATCCACGGTCAAGAACACGGGAAAGAAGCTCATCTGTTGCAGCATTAGAAGGAGCGCAAACTAACATTCTAGGTTTTGGGCAGAGCTTTGGTAGTGTACGAAGGAGATTCTGGTCCATGTTCTGAAGAACCTCATCAATTGATCCCGTAGAAACATTATCAAAGTTGCTCTCACTATTTTGCTTATAGCTTTCGGGTGCCAATTTCTTAAGCAAAGAAGTGTAGTACTGCTGGTACTGCACCAGATGGATAACGTTTAGCATTCCCCACACTGTGTGTGTCTTACCTGTTCCAGGAGGTCCTTGAACAAGAGTGAAAGGCCATGGATCTTGCCTCTTTCCACCACTTGTACCAGCTGCTGTATGCATTGCGGCCCATTGGATTGCTGCAAGCTGGGGTCCATTGAAAGTCCTATGCAAATGATCAACAAAATTCTGTGTGAAGCATTCAGGCATAGCAGGGGACTGCTGCTCATATTTTGGGAAGTGTTCTGGGCTGGGCTGAAGTATTGCAGTTTGCATCTGTGAATGTGATCTGTCAAATTAGTATTCATGCAAATAAAAGAGAATATTCAAAGCCACTACGGATCCAAAAATTTGTCACCTGCAAATTCAGACGGCGAAACGCATGCAGTGCAACATACTCCCGCTGGGTGGTTGCAAGAGAACCGAGCACAGTTAAATACCAACTTCCTTTGGGCTGTAGTTTTCTTAGAATATGATCATCATCAACGAAGCTGGAAAAATAATATTAAAGATGAAGCAAGAGAAAGAGAGGAAGAATTTCAGCATATTTACTAAAATAATACTAGAGGAAAATCATAGAAAAACAAATAGAATTATGCAGCAACCTGTTAGAATCATAGGAGTCCCCAACATAAAAATGAAGGATTGCTCCTGGGGGATCACGAGTATCGATAGGAATATGTCGCCTCACAGTACCAGCAACACGCCCACTGATTTCAGGCTCCTCATTGTCCTCAGCTGACGAGTTGTTCCTTATGGATCTGACTGCATGACATAATAAGAGTCAGTGTTAGTAATGCCGTCAGAGCATTAATATCCAATAGAAATAATTTGACAAGAAACATAATCACACGTCAGACCTGATCCAGGCCTGGGGGTTGAAAGAATTGCAACATCGCCCTCCTTAAATGTCCACTTGCATCCATTTTCTGGAAGGACTATTACATCATACCACCCTAAGCCACCAAAAGTTACACCTTAATCGGTTAACAGAACCAGGAAGAGAGAGCATAGGTATTATCAGCTATACAGGCCAACCTAACTATGGTTAGCCTGTTTTACTTTTTCTAAAATTTGTATTGAGGTGTATCCGTAAACTGGGAGTTGGGCTCAGTACCTCTTTCTCTCCTTTCAATGCTTCTTACACGGACCATCATATGAGCATCTCTAGAAACACCTTCCGTTAATTCCTCCCATGTGCTGTAAAGCTGTGCCCGGCATTCCTCAAACAGCAAGGGTTCAAATACTCTGACATACTCCTCAACAGATTCAAACTTTTCAGGAACACATTGGAGGTCAGTCTCCCCTGGTGCACAAGAAAATGCAAATTCAGTGGAAAGAAAAATAAGTTTGAGAAACCACACACACACAAAAAGGTTAAAACCCAAAGGAATAGAAGACAAATATTGTATGTACCAGGCTATGAGAACACATAACATAAAAGAAATCAACAACTTAAGTACCATTGCTGCCTACCAAGGAATGAAATATTCCATATGAATGGAAGCTTTTCAAGCCTTTCCACAAAGACAAGGTTTAAAAAATAAATAAACATATAAATGCACAAGTTACTAAGCCAAAATTATGGATTTCAATTTATACTTCATGTACTTACAAACAAGAAACCGACAATCAGAGGTAAATATCCTTCCAGAAATAGTAAATGTGTTGTTTGCTCTCCTCATGAGATGGAGATTTCTACAGAAAAGATTGTATGTTGTCCCAATAACAATAGGTTCAGTACGAAGGAATACTCTCCCAAGAGGACATCCTGATTATTGAATACCCACCACATGAAACTGTATAGATCCATCCACTATATGTGGGCCTGGGCAATACAATATCAACTTTCACTTCTTAAAAACTAATATAAGGAATCACAGTTGACCAAATTCACGTTTATTAGAAAATACAAACCAAACAAAGGGGGCAGATATATATATCAAAACATTAACACTTCAATCAAAACATCTCCCCCAACCCCTCCCCGTCCACCAAAACAAACAACAAAGAACACTATGAGAACTTTGCACACAAGAGGGCATGTGATGGTGATAAGAATTACAAAGTGAAATTGAGAAAATCAATGAAATATGTCAATTTGGAATCTCGATTTCACACTATAATTGTCATCACCTTCCAAGTCCTTTGTGTGCTATGAGTCTCATAATGTAACAATTGGAGGGCCATGGAGCACTGGCATAAGAAAATCAGGAAAGCTGTCAACACAGATTGCCCAAAGTTCCCAAGAGTAACAAAATTGGGAACCATGTCACTAAGAACTAGTCAACATTAATGAACATAAACAGAAAAACAACATTACTTTATACCTGGGTGATGCCAAAACTTTTCGCTGGTAACCTCTCGTATAAGACGCTCAACCGATGTGTCTTGGTACGTGTTACTGATTGCCATTTGCTTCTTTGCAGGAAGAGGCTTCTTGTTTCCCGATTTGGAATCGATGGAACTTTGAGTGACCAGAGCTGGCTTCCTATTAGCAACCTGTGAATTCTTCAGCTGCCTCATATCTGTGGGCTGTTTCCATGAACTCTGTCTTGGAATTGGTGGTAAGACCTCTGCAGAAGGATCAGTGTCGCCATTTTGCTTTCTAGTCCTGGGCAGTAATCCATAATTAGCATCCCCATTAGATTCAGACTTACATTCACTGGACTCTACCACAGTCCCTCCTTCACTATACACAACATCAACTTGTTTCTGGTCCTTTATTGTCGACTGTGACTGCTTTTCCCCAACGCGTTCTGTAGGTGGAGGAATGGTACGAACCTCCTTCAAAGTGCGAGTTGTTACAGGTGTGGGAAAGGGTTGTCTTCTTGGTGTTGAACTTTTGATAGGGCCAGCTTGCTTAACATCTTCCAAATTAAGGAACATTGTCTGTCTATTACGTTTCTTTCCCAGCTTTGCTTCATTTAGTTGGTTTATCTTCCTCTTCATTGGATTAGTTGCACACTTGACTGCATGGCTTGCTTCAATGCCTTTAACTTTCTCTTGTTTTGGAACCAAGCCAGGTTCCTCCTGACATTCCATGGATGCCTGACCTTTAGCATTACTGTCTAAGTTGCGGCTACTGTTGCTATTCTGATCATGTTCAAATCCTAAAGACGTATGACTGCTATTTTCATCCTTGAGACTTTCTGAAATCTTCATATTGCAAGAACTACCATCTGGAGAAACAGCCGAAGCACATCCAACAATCACTCCAGATTTTCCTTGCACTTGTGAAGTTTTACCTTCATGCAAACTGCCACTTCCATATGCTTCAGCAGATCCCTCAGCATCATCAGACCACTCTCCTTCTTCTCTTTCGGCAGATGGAGCATTTGCAGAAGCAGAAGCTAAAGATGGTACTGGTTTTACATCCTCATCCTTACTTGACTTAGATATTGATGCACTGTTGGGATTATCATCTCTTGCCTTCTGCTCAGCACCACCTTCAGAGCCATGAGCATATTTAGGCCGGACAAAAGGTTGAAAACCTGACACAGATGATGCGTGTGAAAAAGCATGATTATTAACAATTCTTGGTGCAACAGCTGCTACTGCAAGCACTTCAGAACTGTGGGGGTTTGTAGAAGGAAGTGCCTTTTGTGGCTGGAAACGGACACCATCATTCTCTTCATTATCCTCGGCAGGGGGTTCATTGAGATCAAATAATGGCCTTCCTCGAGAACCCATCTCATATGCAAATACATACAAACTAAACTATATTTCCAAGAAAGTTGAACGGAGCTTTTCGTGATTTCCTTCTAAGAAAACATTCAAACGAAATGCAACCAATTAGGTGATAGCAAATCATCACAGACAAAGCATGCACATTAAATGCAATCAGTGACTTCTACAATAAAAGAGTTCAAGAAGTCTAGCGACTTCTACAAGCATAAGAATCCATCAACAATGGTAATCCAGCATCAAACAATTAATTATAACCAAGCCACAAGACACACACATTGCATGTTAAAATAAACAGTTATCAAGCCTAAAGGAATAAAAAAGAATCATACAACGCATTAATTTCAAAAACTTAAAATGGATTCGAGATGTGTAAAATGGTTTTTCAAGAACAAGAAAATGGTTTTTGATTATATTAAGTCCCCAATAGAACTTATAGTCAAATACGCATATATAAAGAGATTCTGTCTAGCAGCATAGGCAACAAATGGAACCAGAAAACTTAAGCACCGATCACTTGAGACAATACATACAGGAAACCCTAACATAAACTAGAGCAGAGCTCGCAAAACTGATTAAATGAAAAAACGCAAATCTACAAACATAGTGCTTGATCCAATTAAATTCAAATTACCTACTTCAGATTGAAATCTCAATTGCAATCCCAATCCTCACCAACTGACCTAGCATTTTGTTCTAGGGTTTCATCAACAACCAAACACTCCAAATCCCAACACCAACCCTCAAATCCAACTCGCACCCAAACAGATCGAACCCACAATTCGTTCAGCAAATGTTCATGCATTCATCTAATCAGTCAAGCCAAAAGATTCAGTCTTTCTCCAATCCCATTATTCATGCTACTGATCTTCCGCATCGCAACAAACAATATTTACAAATTAAAATTAAATTTTAAAATATAGCAGATAGAATTTTTACCTCTTTTAGAGCTTCGTGTGTATTTTTAAGAGAGGAAGATAATTTAACCAAAAATAAAATAAATAACAGAGGAAGCCTCTATAGGGTAAGGGTTTGAGAGAGAGCAACAAGCGAGCAAGAGAAAGAGAAGGAGAGACGGATAGCAAATATGAGAGAAAACAAGGGCCTGTGACAGGTTTATATAGGAAATATCAAAGCCTTCGTCGGCCGGTTTTTTCTCCGGCCACCGTTATTTTGTTCCCGGCAATTTTTAATTCTACCCTTTATTTTATTTTATTTATCGCTTCGAGAATCCGAAATTCCAAAAACACCCTCCCTTCTCCTGCTTATAACCGACTCTGTTTTGCGGGTTTGAATTTGACTAGGATAGCTTCAGGGATAAGGCGGAGGGTAATTTCGGGACTTTAGCAGCGGTGGATTAGGGTAATCCGAGGGTTTAGCTTCCGTGCAAAACGCTCGCACGTAAGAATCTTACGCTCCAAGGCAGTAGTAGCGACAGTTCGGTCAGTTTCGGCCGTGGGCCCCAATAAATAGCCACGTGTACGGCAGAGATTTTGTGATCGACGCATGATTCCTTGATTGGATGTTTATGCGGTATTTCATTTTTATTTTTAATGGCCGCGGAGGGAACGGTGTAATATTTGAGAAATAATCAGGGTATAAAGGTCATTGTGACAAAGGAGGGAGGACGATCCCACGTGCTTTTAAAGCGGAGGGAAAACACAGACCTATGGTACGGCAACAGTGTAGCATTGTGTGTACGACACGCCAAACCGAGGCGCGTGGGAAGGCAGTGGATGTGTCCTTTTTTTCTTGGTTGATAAATTTAGGAAAAAAAAAACACCTAAACTGCTAAAGTTCACTTGAAAACGTGTATAAATGTCATGAATCCATTAAAAAAAAATTATTATAGAAAATGGGATTTTATGGGTAAGAAGCTAAATTTGGACCATAATAAATAGGAGGAAAATATTGGTAAATGACTATTATGCCCTTGTACTTTCATGATGGCACTGTTCAGGGTGGTTAGACATTCAATTAATTTAGACACCCACATAACTCATATTGGCAGCAGTGACCGAAACTCAAGAATCTCAATGTGTTCTAGAACGGAACAAGTACTATTTCATGCTGCTAAAGCGAAATTAAAAATAAATAAAGGTTGACTTTAAAAACCCCCCAAAAAAAAAAACATTTGATTTAGATTTTATTGATTGTGCATTCAATTAGGTTGGTTGCTCATTTGGAGTAATGTTACTCTTAGCACATTCGTATCCCACAGTTTTATATTATCTTATGTAGCAAATGAAGTGGACAACTACATTAATTAAAAAGTGTCAATAAATCATTATTAAAAAAATGTTAAATTAATTTTAATTGATATGGATATCCACCTCATCTGCCACATAAGATGGTATAAGAATGTGGTATATAAATATGTTAAGAGTAGCATTACGCTTTCCTTTGCGCCAAATGAAATCTAAGAATCTTTGTAGATGCAATTGGAAATATATATATTTTTTGACATAATAAATTCAAACATTATAAAAAGTCTTTGAGGAAATTTCAACTATGATTTTTTTTAAACAAACCATATGGACCAAAATTGAGGCAATTCATATTTTTGGGGGCTGAGCCATTTGGGTCTGGAGGTTTGGAACTAGCAACTAGGCTATTTTTGGGGAAATTTTTTCTGATTTAGGGTGGGTCACAGCAGACCTCAGCCACCCCTTGGACCATGCTCTATATTATTTTTCCCACCCTACCATGTCCTATGTACTCATAAAACGTATGCTTCACATTTGCTACCGACACGCATGGGCTATATGTGAGACACTCGTTTTTCTCAAATTTCTGCAATGAAACTTCTTGTAACTCTTTTAATTTATTTTTTTAAATAAGGTGGGACGAATCCGAAAATCCAAAAAAGAAAAAACTAACAAAGGCGACACTCGGCTTAATGTATCATCATCCAAGATAAGAACCAGAGAAGTAGGGAAGACATCAAAAATACGCAAACCCAAAGACAGGTTGTGCCCCCATAGCAACAAGATGATCAGCAGAACTTGTTGTAACTCTAAACGTTATTCAAAGAAGCAACCTGATTCCATAAGTTTGTATAACCTGTTAAAATTTTAGAAACAGAACACCACAATGCATGTCGAATAAACACTTTGGGTAATGTGATCACTTTTTTTTATTCCATGACTGAAGATGTCTTTCTTCTTTCTTTCTCAATTTTTGTACAGGAAAGAGAATATTTTCAAATGCCAATCCTTGATGCCTATGTTATTTCATAAATAGATATATAGCCTTGCATAATCGCTATAGTCTTTCTCTTTCTTAGGGTTTAGCGGTCATATAATTTCATGTTTGAATTAAAAAATAGTTAACTCTAATCCGATCTGTTTAATTAATCGTATCAAATGCCTCGAGCCCTAACTTAATCTATTTATAATCTTGTTGTATTTGGGTTTAACTACTTCTATTTTGAGCTAAAAACTTTAAAGTAAGTTTCCATTATTATGACCCAAACCTATCACTTATACCTTAGTTATCAAATTAGAATTCACTTAATTATGAATACATACAAAACCACAAAAACTAGTATTTTCATTATATTATTCGTCATACAATATATAATACTAATAAATGACAAAATGAATATACTATTTAAATATGTTTATTATGTCAAAATTGAGTTACTAAGCTTAACACTAACACCACCTATTTATCATTTGTATTTAGCGAGTCGTGTCATATTCGTATTCATGTCAAGCAATAGTCAACCGAAATCTACTAACTTCAAGTCGTTTTTTAATCGTATTATTTTGTTGTGTGAAAAAATTACCACCAGCACTTTGCAAATCTCTTTGTTGTCGTTTAGATTTGTACTTGGGATTTCTGTAGAAAGCACGTGGCTACGAACAGAAAGAGAAATTGTGATTATAAATTCTTAGCAGGGTTATCTTATGTATGGTAAGGGTGGTCGGTGGTGGTAACTAGTAATTGCCAATTTAAGAATAATATGATATTGGAGCGTGACAAAACTACATGTAGTTTGGTGGTGACACACTGTGGTTGTTGGATGCCCACACGAGGAAAATATATTAAATTAGTCCAAATCAACAAATGTGGAAATTGCATTTTGGCCCCTCTAATGTTTTCGATTATATGCCATGACAAATCTTTTAGTTTAGATTTTAGGCTTTAAGAAATATTTATTTAAAATTTGAAACTTTATATCGTGGCTATTGGCATGTTTACTTTATCTAGGATTGAAACAGGGAGACGAAGTGAAAAAGAGTTGGAGTACGACGAAGCAAACTGAAACATGCATACCCAAATTAGACTGTTTATTAAGTGTTTGGAAGTGTAATGGTAATAAGGCTAATTATATTAGTATGTTTACTAATTGTTTGGTTGGAATCGGAATCAAAGCTAATTTGATTTATGAAAATTGGGAAGACAATTGTTAATATGTGTGGGTCTTGGAGAACTCTTATTGTCAACCTCAATGAGAAAATGTAAAATAGTCCCTTCATTCTTTTTAACAATTTTTAATTAGCATGTTTACTTATCAGGAACGAGGGGAAGTCAAAAATTGGGGAACTCAGATATGTAATCAAGGAATTGGAACTCAATCAACTGCTCCCTTAGTTGATCTCATTAATGATTTTAAGAGTACTTGATTACGGATTTTCATATGGAACTTACATAATTTTTGATTCATTATATTTAATAAACGTAGGAAAATAGATGAATTAGAATAATTCCAATACCCATATAATAGAAAACACATAAAAAACATGAACTGAAATCATTCCGATATCATAAGTAAATATGTCATTAAGTCTCATTATTTATTTCAACCAATCACTCATTCACAATGCATAGCATGTGTCATCCTTTTAGTTGAAATTAATATTATCTTGTGACCTAAAAAGTTAATGTCATCTTAATTTCTTAATGAAATGTAAAGTCTTAGTTGTCCTGTAACGTTTCAACGTTTTGATTTTAAAAAAAAAAAGTCCAATATTGTATTCGAGTAAAAATAGTATTATTTTTTAGTTTTTAAAGTATTTACGAATTAAAAATTTATGGACCGATCCATGGCTTGCTTTCAAAGGCCCAAAGCCCTCAATTTCGTCCAAACTCCCAAAGCCCTCAATTTGCTGCAACAATGGCGGTTGGGTGGAAGCCATTGTTGCCCCTAATCGCAGTCTCAGCTCTGTTCATCTATGAAGAGTGGGTCTCATCTCCTTCCTGCCCTAACCTCCATGGCCATGAACCCAACCAGGACCGCCCAGACGACCTCAAGGTCATGATGGTCGCCAATCTCCTCCTCCTGGGCTCCGAGGCCGGCTACTTCAACCTCCTCTTCAGAGACTACTACTTGTCCAGGTTCTTCACGGTAATAACAGCAAACACAATTCCCCATTTTGCCCCCACCTTCCCCATTTATTTACTACTGAGTTGCCTGAATTTTTATCAAGCAGAATTCTTTCCGAACTTTGAAGCCCGATATGCTGTTAGTGTTGGGCGATATCTCGGCCCGAGGTTACAAATTGCCGAATTCCAAGTACATTTCGGTGATTCACCAATTTCAGCGTGTATTGGGTCCATTTCTCGGGCTGCCACTTCACGTTGTTCTTGGCGACCGAGATGTCGGAGAGTGCGATAAGCTAAGTGCGGATTTGGTGAGTTGGGTTTCGGGTAGATTTCCGGGTCTTGACTCTGCCGGTTGCGGAGCCTTCGAAATCGGTAATGTGAGTTTCGTGTCGCTCAATGCCGTGGCTTTGCTTTGCGGGAACAATGAGCTGAGGTTCAGTGTGGAGAAGGTGGTGGAGAGTGAAAGCATGGATTTTCAGATGGGAACCGAGCTTGAGGGAATGGATGAGAATGGTCGAGTGAGGAAGAAGGTTTATGAGTTTGGGTGGAGAGAGAATGCTATGTCATCTGGGTCTGGTCCTGTGCTCTTGCTTCATTTCCCATTAAACCAAACTGTAGCTGCTGCTAACTATGATAGGAGTAGGAGTTCAAGCATATTGGACGGCAGGTAGGTGCAAGCAATTGTTTTTTACTTCCATTTTTTTTTTACGTCTGATAGGAATTAGTTCAAATGGGTTTTTCACATTTGACCTCATAGAAGCTGTAGTAAAAGACTGGCTATCAGTTTGTGCTGTTTATTTTGTTTTGTTATCTCTCATTTTGTACAATGGCTGGAAGTTTTACTTCATGCTAATTGTAAATTGTTTACCCTTTGATTCTAGGGGACGTGTTGGTACAGGGCCATACAATTTGTTACACAAGCTACCTCCGAATGCTACTGAATATATCTTTCAAGCTCTCAAACCAAGGTGAGTTCATGTTCAGAGGAAGAGTTCTTATGATACTGTCATTCTTGCTTATTAGGACCATGTTTTTCCATTTTCTACAATCGTCTAGTGAAATGCCGCATGTGTGTTCTTAAATAAAGCATGTTAGCGAGACCCGATTTAGTCTTCAAGGAGATGACTCCTCTGATTGTCATAACTTCTGTGTGTATTGTCTACATATGCAATGGTCTTAACTTGTCACCATTTCAGAGTATTCTGATATCTCATATTTCTAGGTCTGGTATTATTTCTGATTAACTGTTTTCTCTGGTTGATATAAGAGAAGGAGAATATAATTAACTTGATTTAGAGAGTACAAAATAATTGCATGTACGAGAAACAAAAAATGAAACTTGTACAGAACTGTCCTTATAAAAACAGTGTCTGCTTGTACAGAACTGTCCATTCACACGCCAAACACTGGAAAACAAAGGAAAGAAGTCATGATCTGTTTTGCAAAACATATAGGGTTTAAAAGAGAAATTTCTATGCAAGTTCCTTATTGGAACCTTCTCAGACTTTCCATTGCTGTGATGGTGGGGTATGGTACAATATCATGCTCTGAAGTTGAGGGGATAAATTCCACAAATCTCAGGAGTAGACTTTCATTTTTTATGTTTTCTGTGAGGGGTGGGGTTTAATGACGCTTTGGCTTTCTCTTTGTTTAACCAGGCTTGGTATATCCACGACTTGTTCCATTATCCAGATTTCCACTAATTTTCTGTTACTAAAGTTTCTAATGCTGAAATGTTCCTCAGTTTACTTTATGCTCGTACAGATTTCTTTTTGACATTTTTATTGTGACCTTTTCCTGAATTCCTCCCAAAATATTCTTGTTGATGTGCCAATCAGATGTTGCTCATGGTCCACTTGCATTTGAAATTACTGATTTAATCATCACCTAATATTCCTCAGTTTAACACTTGTCCCTTGCTAGTGTCCACATCTGTCAGACTGGTGGGTAACGCCAGTTTGATGTTATGGAATTGATTGATCCTCCTTAAGTGTAAAATTGAAATGGGCAAATCTCATAATGAAAATTTAAATTAGGGTTTCCAATGTTTAATTTTCCAGGGCTTCACGTCTTATATTAATCCATGAATGTGTTCTCCAATTTACAACTCACAATGTACCTCAAATGCCGAGTTCACATCTTCACCTGTAAGCTAATCAGTTTTGTTAATTCCTTGTTTGCAGGATTGTTTTCAGTGCCCACACTCAGGAATTCCATGATTACTTCCACCCAGATGGGACGCGCGAGGTGACTGTTCCAGCCATGACATGGAATGCAAGGGACGATCCTGGATTTGTAGTTGCCATTTTCCGAAGGAACAAAGGAGAAGTAAGCGTCAGCTATTGCTCTCTAGCTAGGGAATCTCACGTTCTAGTTGCCTATGTAACTCTTCTGATTCTTTTAGTACCAATGATGGTTTTCCCAAGCACGCCCAATTTGAGATGTTTCACACAAAGTTGACGCTATATGTATACTAAAATTTGTGTTGTGCATTATTTTCCCTACAATTTTGTATGTACAATACTGTGTTGTATTTGGGCAAAGCCAGAATCCTACCAAGGATAAAGCTCTGTTTGCCAAAGTCTTTTGGACGGTATCCTACATATTTTAACAATGAATCCGCAGCTGCATTGTTTTTGGCGAAAACAGAGGAAAACATACTTGAAAAACTTTTGTGATCCTGAGACATTTGTCACCTGGTGAGATGCCTTGTATAAATCAATGTTTGAGCATATTTATAGATCATCGAGTCCTTTAGCCTTTTGGACAATGCTGCTAATTGATTTGGTTTTTGAAGAAATATATGAGTGCTGTTCCGCAAAGTCACGAGGTTGTCCTTGCTACTCCCAGCACCGATCAACCAGCTCCACTTGGTTTTTACTATTTAGGCTATACTTGTATCATTTACCAACTGGAGCTTCGCTTTTGACGCACACGTCGCAAAAAGCAACGTTGATATACATAATTCATTGTGGATCTCACATGCATCAATGATTCGCAATTATATATATCAGCGATGCACATCATCTTTATGCAAAATGATTATCTAGACATCATCATTTCATTAAATTTGACTGATATTCTCAGTACTTTGTTGCCTTTCTTTTAGTCCTCTTATGCTATTTCTGTCACAACAGATAGCTCCTGTTCTTGGTTTATTAACTCTGGACAACTTTGCTCTAATTTCTCTTTAATTGTGTGTTTACTAATCAGGAATTGGAATTCTCATCAGGAATTGAAAAGTAAGTGGGGCCCACACAAAATTAGGAATTGAATTCCTGATTTTGGTAGAATTCAATTCTTGGATGGGAGGTGGTATTATAATTCCTGGAGAACTAACCCATTAAGAATTCATCTTTTTTACCCATTATATCCTCACACATTTTTCAAAATTCCAAATTTGCCATCTACTTTAACCCAACAAGGAGGACATTTTAACAATTAGTATCACTCCTACCCCAATTCTATATAGTTTAGTAAACAACTTCAATAAGAATCCGGAATCTAATTCTCCTCAATTCATATGATTTAATAAACAACTTCAATAGGAATCCGGAATCTAATTCTCCTCAATCCAACTCCTCAATTCAATTCCTCATAATCCAATTACGGATTAGTAAACATGCCATAAAATTCTTTCACCTATTGTTGCACTAATATTCCTGATATTCAAAGCAATTAATTTTTCCTTAAGTGGTTAGTCTTACCACATCAAACAATATGAGGGTCCCAGCAAAACTTTGTTCACGTTCAATCTTCACTTGCAAGTCACATGTCTCATACTTTTTAACGTAATTATCTTGTATGTTCCATCGTATATGTACCGTATCGTATTATAGTGTACTATACAAGTAGTTCAATTCCAATTTACTTTCCATTGCATTTTTTTTTAAATTTGGTCTTGTCTCTATTGTGCACGGGAGATGAAGCAGTAGTTCAATCAACACAATGGAGGACAAAGAAGAGCTATAAACAGCTCAAGGTTGGTTTCCCATTTATGCTTCCATAATTAAAGATTTTCATTCTCAAAATGAAATCATACTTCCATTCTAAATTGGCAGTTGCAAGAAGCAACCCTTCATAAATCAAACTATGATATCAAGAGGGTACTCTACATCTCCTACTTGCAAGAAATAAGAACCTTCTTCCACTACCATCAAACCACCCTCATTTGCATGGCTGAGGTGCTCACAAGGGTTCAAAATGAATTCAAGTTCAGCTCTTTCCCCAGCACTTAATATCACACTCTGAAATCCAACCAACTGTTTCATTGGGCTTCCATTGTTGGGATTCTTCTGACCCACAAAAAGCAACACAGGGTGCTTACCAACCATCTCCCCATGATTTTTGACCGCAACTCTGACTGGGAACTTCTTTTTCTCACAGAATTCTTCACTTAAATCTGGGACTAAACGGAAACGGCCGGCGTCTGAGGACTTAACTTTGGAACTAATGGATGATTCATTTAAGTAAAGCTTGTTTTGAGCTATTGCAGAGGCAAACTCATAAATGTAGTTGGAGTAGCTGAGGCCAAAACCAAAGTCATAAACATTTCCGCCTTTGTAGAATCTGTAAGTGCGCCCAGGATAACCTGTTTTTGTGTCAGGCCTCATCCTCATGTCTGTCATTGGTATCTTGACATAATCTTGTGTGTACCAAGTCACTGGCAATCTTCCACCTGCATAGCAAACATTAAATAATTCAAGCATTTTGTCAAGAAAATGTTATCATCTGTCAATCTAGAATTTGAACAAATTCATTGTCAATTAATTTACCTGGATTGTGATCACCAAAGATGATTTCAGCAAGGGCAATTCCTCCGGCTTCACCAGGATATCCAGCCCAAAAGATGCCTCCAATTTTTTTGTCATATTTGGCTGGAGTTATGTCAACTGGACCCCCACTAAGAATCACAAGAATAACAGGTTTTTTAGCAGCTTTAGCCACACTGGAAATGAGTTCCTGTTGCTTTCCAGGCAGGCCCAAGTGCCTTCTGTCATGCGCCTCTCTCTCTTGACTTTGGTCCAGCCCCATAATCAAAACCACATAATCTGCTGCTTTTGCTGCTTCAACTGCTTTATCAATTGTAGCTTGGGGACACTTAACTGTGTCACAGCCTGCTTCATAATTTGTGTACTTAGCATAACCCTGCAATGCTTTTAATGGGGTTATGGATTTACATGGACGGCCATGATAATTTCCAAGAAGTGTTACTGAAGCATTGGCATTGGGACCAATGACAGCAAGAGAAATGGCTTTTGATTTAGGTAATGGGAGAAGTCTGCCAGAGTTTTTCAAAAGCACTATGCCATCTTGAGCAGCTTCAAGGGCTAAAGCCTGGTGCTCCTTGGAGCACGCTTGGTCTGGACCAATGTTGCCATAAGGTTGCTCGAGTGGACTGCCATCAAACAGGCCTAACCTCATCCTTATAGAGAAGAGGTTGCGGAGAGCTCTGTCTATTTCAGACACATCCAGCTTTTTCTGCTGAACTGCAGATTTAGTGTGATCCTTCAAGTAGGATCCACAGTTCACGTCCATGCCTGCAACATTTAGTCAAATGTAGAAGCATGTTAGAGATAGTCCACTACCCTACTGCGTGGTATTGGAATACGATTAAGTGTTATAACCCGTTTACGTTTTATAATATGTGTAGACAATACGGTTATATTACAACACGTGAACAAATTATGTCACATGACCATATTCCAATACCACATTATAATAAGTCCAATTTTGAAATTTCTTTAATCAAATTTTGTACCAATCAGACACCATAATCTAAAGGTTCCTTCTTTCCTTTTCAGATATTGACTCAAATCAGTTTCATTTTAGAATTCATGTATCTTATCTTTGATAGGATCTAAAACAATCCAACTTTCTTTTCACTTGTTAGCAGAAAAAGGGAATTGATAATAGGCTTAGAAGCGGTGCATCCGAAAAGAGGAGAACTAGAAGTCCATTTTAAGAGAAGAAGAAGGACCAGCTACTTTTTTTATTATTTTGACTTTCAAGCAAAAGCCCATAAAGTTTGATAAAGTGGTTGGGCCCACATATCCACAAATGGGCCCTGACCTCAAATCAAAAGATAATGCGCACAGAATGTACAGCCCAACAGGGGTAGGTTTGACATTACATAACAAAAAAGTACTCAGAAACTGAGAAACAGACACATGTGGCATGTCATGGGAAAATAAACAAAGTGGAAAAAGACTAGGGCGGGCCCCAGATTACCTGCTTTGAGCACATCACCGACTGCATCTTCGGGCGTTTTAGCGTACCCTTGCACATCGCGAATGATGGACACCGCATCGCAGTCCGACGTGATGTACCTGATCATTTTCGAATTCAAGCTCATCGGTAGCTGGATTTTATTGACATCGATAGTTAAAAACAGAAATTTTATTTTATCAATCATTTTTTGTCTTTTTCTCGCAGAGAAAATTCTAAATTACTCTAAACTTAGGTATAAGAAGACGAGCGCACTATTTAACCAACTGGTCAAGCATTGAAAATATGAAGTTTCAACCAATATAAACTGTTAATTATATGTCGACAGCAATGCAGAATCAATATCTTATCTTATCATGAAAAATGACAGTAAAAATGTCCACAATCAAAGGGAAAACGGTGATCGCAAAAGTAGATAACTCCAAACAAACCATGATGAGAAAAGAAGCATTAGCGTTTTGTAATTAAAGTAAAGTACCCATGAAAATCCCATTGGCCTCTAGCAACCTTGGTTAGGAGATTGTAATCTGCGCAGCTTGGAACCCCATTGACACGATTATAAGCACACATTATGCCACTGGCTTGGCCTTGCTGCACGCAGCTCTTGAATGGAGGCTGGTATGTGTCTGCCAGGTCTTGTTCACTCACCTGCAAAACACACAAGAATAATGAAAAATTAATTGAAGTGAATTATTAACTGACAAATTCAAAACCCAATAAAGTTCTACTCAATATTTATCAAATTAAATATATAATTTACGGCACTTAAATCAAGGAGGAATCTTAATTTTGCCCAATAAAGTCACCAAGTGACTGAAACAAAAACAAAAAAGAAAAAAAAAAAGAAAAAAAAAAAAAATTCCAAGCAAGAATTTGAATGGACCAATAGAAGAAAACTCACACGAGCATCGAAGCCAAAGCGCGTGACGCTTTTCCAGTTGTCCAAATCATAAGCTGTGAAATGCTTGCAGCAAGCAGAAGCTTGAAGACGACCACCGACCTTGAGCTTCCCTCCTTCAAAAGAATCGCCTTGAACGCCTCTCACATACGACACGGCGTATTTGCCTACCACCAATGGGTCTTCGCCAGGTGTCTCCTGCCCTCTCCCCCACCTTGGGTCCCTGAAAATGTTAATGTTTGGTGCCCAAAACGTCATCCCTGTTGCTTGCCCAGCATTGTACAATGCCCTAGCTTCAGTCCCAATCACCTAATGAACAAAGTAAATAAATTAAAGTTTTCATTTTTTTTTAATATTTATTTCGAATGAAAACACAAAAACAAGGACATGGGTTTTGATGTGCAGCAAAGAGAAAGTAATGGGTTGTAATTTTTGGACCAGAAAAGTAACAGAGGTCGAGTTGGGTTTTGATTGACTCGGTGAGCTGACTCACCTGGCCAATGCGGTACCAGAGGTGTTCGTTGAAGGAGGCGGCGGTGAGGATGACTTGAGGGAAGCTGGTGGCGTTAGAAATGGTGCCGTAAAGATTGATTCCTTTGCCGACGTCGGCGACGCCGTGTAATGCCTCGGACCACCACTCGTAACTCGGGATGCCGAGTCGAGGAATCGGAGGGGCCGAGTTAACGAGTTGGG
Organism: Prunus mume; assembly: GCF_029339155.1. NCBI lineage: Eukaryota > Viridiplantae > Streptophyta > Magnoliopsida > Rosales > Rosaceae > Prunus > Prunus mume. The sequence goes on along the minus strand of NC_142699.1, from coordinate 6,086,229 downwards.
AGATTTTCTCATCCAATGTGAGGCGCGAGACCAGGTCCTGGACTCTTTGGTTGATGGGGAGGGCGGTTTTGCAGAAAGGGTAGGAGCTGGTTGATGGCTGGGACGAGTCACAGGCATATGGAGGCTGAGTTGACTCGGTAGGGTAAAAGAGGAGGATGGTGAAGAAGAAGAAGAAGAAAATGGGTGTGGGAGGAGTGAGAGCTTGAAGCTTCATCGTGTGTGGTTTGGTTAGATGCAGAAGTGAATGCAGAAAAAAGTGAAAGTTTATAGGGCAGGGGCATGGACAAAGGTCTCTGTCACTGATGACTGAGCCCACTGCTAGTTTGAGGTCATTCTCTAATTAAGATAGTTTGTTATATTACTAAAATTGTTTAATTTTTTTTGTGAGAACAAATTGTTTCTAAGTGAAAATTACTTTATTATATTGGTTTTATTTTTATTTTTAAATAAGTTATATTAGAGAAGAAGATGAATTGAACTAGGATCTCAAATGCATGAGTAAATGTTCTTAATTATTTGAGTTACAAGCCCCTTAGTTAATTTATATTTAAATTAATTTTACTGATTGAAATTTGAGGGGAAAAAAAAAGGATAGACAGAGAGGGAGAAAGTGGAGAGAAATGCCTTTAGTTGATGGATACAGTCAAACAAATGAGTACAAAAAAAGAAAGCAAAAGATATATAAGACTCACCCACTTCACTCAGCCTCACTATCCTTATAAAACTATCACGTTTCCTTTTTACATGTAATATCAATTTTATTAAAACCAGAACCTTATAATTTCCTGCTGGAAATTTAATTAACAATGAAGCCGATGGGTGTGAAAATTCGTCGTAATTTGAAGCCCACAAGTTTTGAACCTTTTGTCTTTGCAAAGCCCATCAGTGTGTATGCTGATATTAATAGACATAATATTAAAACCAACCATGTCAACGTAGGAATGGCAATGGGTCGGTTGGGGTTGTGGTATGACAATACCATCCCCGCTTTCCATTCCCGGTTGGGGTTGAGCCTACTAATACAAAACTTCTACTAGAGAAATGACACAAGTTAAGATCTAAAGATGATCTCACTAGCATTTTCCTATATTAAAGATGGTCTCACGGTATCTTGATAGTGTGAGAAAATCACCATACATGCTTACCCCATTATCTGCTTTTGGCCCCTTTGATGAACCTGACCATAAAATATTTATAATTTATGGCCAAAGCCCCAAATAATTCTTCTAATATATTCTCCCAAGATTTAAAGCAAATGATCAATGGCTCGTTTAAGCTTCTTTTGATACTAGAAGTCTAGATGCATGTTGCCCCTGAAATTTGTTTTACTTTTCTTTCATGTTATTGTTCTATTTAGTTGGATTTTGGTTTGATGTAGATAATGTTGTTATGGTAAGTACTCTGAATATAGTATTTCAATGTGCCCATGAAGATAATACATTAATACTTGAGTTGAGAACCCTTAATTTGGAGGTGATAAATTTTTTTTGGGTGGCATTTTATCCATATAGGCTGGTCTTATTCTTACAACTCTGCCATGAATGCAGCACTCCAAGAAGTAATAAGGTCTTTCTTATCAGCCAAAACATGAAAGGAACAGACTTTCATACTTGAGTCGACGGATTTTAAACGAGCCTTTGTATAATTAAGTTGTATTATTTAATTTGCATTAGCAAAGAAAACATGATAAATTGGAGTTTACCTGATGAAATTGTATTCTAGTCATGGATTGTTTAAGATAATAATGCAAAAATCAAAACTGCAGCAACTAGAAGTCGTCGTCTTAAGTTGTGTACAAGCCAGACAATAGATAACATTATGTTTGACAGTGAAGGCCTCAAGATACGAAAATTTTGGGGTCCTTACCAGATTCTCCTCGATCGTCCTCAACCTCCAACTACTCAATTGCAGTGTTTATTGACATATATCTAGGTTGTTCATACTGCTTCCTTCCACTGAAAGATTCAATGGAGGTAGAAAAGAGTAAATAAGTCTATGCGATAGCAGAATCACAAAACACATAAAAACAAGACACACAGTAAATCCCTCCAAGCTGAAAATCAAAGAGAAGGCAATCAATCATTTGAACACGGACCTGCACAAAGATTCCAGAGTCGGTTCCTTCACGCGTTTAGCGAAAAATAAATTTGAGATGAAAGTTTATATGTAGCAAGATAAGCGCTATGAGAAAATATTTAGAATCCAACCTAACAAGCAGAGAGTATGCAGTCCAACCCCGCGATTGTTTCGAATCTTGTCGTAAAAGCTATCAGGCCTCCAAGTTTCAGTGAAGAATGGAATTGAAACTCTCTCCATAGTGGTAGAGTTGCAAGCCACAGATTCCAACTGCATTCATCACCGATGCATTATGCACCACTTTGACATATATGCCCAACTTATTGGCTCGAACAAGAAGATCAGAGTGAGTTGTAGCTCTGTGTTCCAGATCAAATTATGCAAGAAAAAACCAATTGATCAAATAAGTCTCCCATTCAATCATAAGTCCTATACTCTACTTCAATTGATCAAATAACTCAATTAAAATATAAAGTTGTTGAGAACCCAATTTCAATTACTTGTCAAAAATAATTCTTTGGAAACAAATACATAACATAATAAACTGACATTCCAAAGAAAGGCATACCCAAAAGGATCTCCAGCTACAAGGAAAGCCACGTTAGAAGCAGCAGCTTTTCCTGTGCATCGAAATTTCTTTTAAACTGAACACGTAGGTTCTGAAAACAAATAGAGCAAGAGAGGGAGACGGAAGAAAAGCCATACCAACGTGGAAAGGCCGTCGGAAGAGAGACCAAAAGAGAGTAGAGAAGTGTAGGCCTCTATGAAAACCTGGTCACATTGCTTCACTATTTCTAAGCCTCTGAAGGTGGTGTCTTTCTTTCTCATCTGAAAATCCGAGTCCTACTATGTACGGCATCCCTCTCAGACTCGCCCTCTGCTTGGTGTTCTTGTCTCCGACTGTCTTCCTTGTCCACCTTTGCCGAGGATTTATAGTTTACCGTTGTTTTTTGTGGGGGTTTTTCTCTCTTGCTAGGCTTGTTAAGTCCAACCATCCAACACAGTTCGCATGGGCTGGGCCGTAAAAGTTGGGGCCTTGACAACAAAATTTATTTATAAGATATTTATTCAAAAATTCATTTTAGCATGACATATTATATAAAAATTTATATAGATTCTATTTGTAGAGAAAAATATAAAACTACCCACTTGTCATTTTCTAATTACTTCTTAATGAGTTATAAATTTATAAGAACTAATTAGAAAATAAAAAATGGCTAGTTTTGAATTTTTCACTCCAAATATGCTCTATAAAGGCTTTTATATATTATGTCCTACTTAAATGGGTTTATTAGTGAAATCTTAATTATTTATTTAATACCGACAAGTTAGCTGAAGCCCAACCTTGTTCTCCTACAATTGTTTTGACATTTGTAATTTTTGTGTGTGGGTCAAATATCAAGTCAAAGTGGGAGGTAGGATTGGTTTTCGGACGGGTCAAATTGGAATAAGGGGATTCCCATTTCAATTCAAAAAAATTTGGAATGAAAATTCTTTTCCAAAAAATTTCGGAATTTAACATATATTGGAAAATTTCATAAAATTCTTGAAATTATTAAGCATGTCTAATGATTTTGAAAGGCTAAAATTGGCTCAAAATTGAAAAATCATACGAAAAGCTATTATATGTTATGACTTAGATGTTGCTATCGTTTATGTAATTACTCGTCTATGTCTATTTGGTCATATTTCGTTCAACATGAGATTAGTCATATGTATAATGTAAAGAGTATAGCTGTTCAGCAATACTATTTATAAAAAATAAAAAATAAATAAAAAATAAAAAACCAACGTAAAGCCATTCGGCTATATTCATTTCAATAAGAATCCGAAGTATATATATATAAATAAAAGGATCCGCTAACAATTCAGACCCACGTGAAAAAGGCTATACTGTCTAAGTATATTATATTTAAAAGGCGTATAGCTGCACGGCTATACTATTTGTTGTTTTAAAAAATTTAAAAAGGACCCGATAAAGCCACTCGGCTATACTCGTTAAAAAAATTCTCAATTATAGCTGCTTAGAAACGACAATGATGGCCTCGTCGAGTATGCACAATGACAACCACTCGTCGTCTTGATTGTGGAGGAAGACGGAGATTTCGCATCGTCATAAATCGTCTTTGTTATCGTCATTGTCGTCGTCGTTGGTTTGGACTTAGGATTTTTGATCTTTTGTTACTATTTCAGTTATGGATCTCATTTTTGTTTAAGAATGTACTTCTATGATAGAGTATTAATAATGTACTTTTATGACATAGTAATATTGACAAGATAATTCTATGACGTAGTAGTATTAACAAGATAGTTCTATGACATGGTATTAATAATGTACTTCTATGAAGAGTCCCTGCATGATTTTCGCAATTTTTTTTTTAAAATAAATTGTTTGGGTTTTTACAAAAAAAATAAATATAAATATGGGCTAGCCTTGTTTTGGGGGTTTTTTTTTTTGTTGTTGAGTTTTTTGTGTTGGCTTTTCTAAAGTTAATCAGTGGCAATCATGTAATTTATAAGAACTTCAACACCTATTTCTTATGTAGTAAATTGGTTTTGGGTGTGTTTCTAAAGTGCATTCCATGTGGGATTTTTTTTTTAAATAATTATAATTTCAGCCCATATATTGGATATAATAGTGAAGTTTCCTTTAATTTTCACAGTTTAATTATTTATTATTGATTTTGGGACAATTTACACATCGTATTTAAAATTACTCAACAAAACCCTTGTTTTATTTCATTTGTTTTTCCTCACAAGGATAAACAAACTATAAGGAAAATTCCCCAATAAAGTATTTTATGTTAAGGATAAACAAACTGTAAAGCATCCTAAATAAAGTCATCATGAAATAAATTACAAGAAGGAAATATCTATGGAGAATCTTTCTAAACAGAAGACACAGGAAAAGTGAAATGTGCATAAGAAAGAAGCACATTTTGATCAGGTAGCCAAAGGATCAAGAGCAAGCAATTCACCACATGTCATCATATGTACCGGCTTCGACAAATGCAACATCTGAGTTGAGAGGAAATGAGAAACTTGTTTCATGGTTGGACGAGATTTCGGGTTGGAATCCAAGCATGAAAATGCTATCTTCACAAGAGAGACCACTTCGCTTGCAACTTGATGCGTAGGAGGGGAAATGCATTGGTCCAAAACATCCACAATTGGTACTTGATGGGCTGGTAATGCAGATGATGAGGAGGGTGAGGAGGATGAAGAGACTGATGAGAAAGATGAGAAAAGATGTCCAGGATGCTTTCCCATAATTATTTCCAATGTGACCACACCAAAGCTATAAACATCACAATTCTCATTCACTTTCATTGTGTAAGCAAGCTCTGCTCAGAGAAAACCTCAGAGAAGTGGCATTATTAGTTTATAGATATAACTATGCAATAGAATTTTGACGAAACTGTATCATGCACAAATTAACTTATTAGTTTATAGCTTAAGAGAATTGAAAATATGCTTATTAGTATATTTTCTAAATCAAAGAAGTGAAAATGTGTTTATGTTAACCGCTCCTAATGATGAAAATGAGGCATTGGTCTAAAAGCAAAAGCTTAAAAAGTGCTAAATACAGAGAACATGGAATCACAATATTACCTGGTGCCATGTAGCCATATGTGCCTGCAGCGGCAGTCCAATTAGTTGAGTCTTGATTTAAAAACTTAGCAGTGCCAAAATCTGAAACACAAGCCTCATATTCAGAATCCAACAAAATGTTCTTGCTTGAGATGTCACGATGTACAATCGGTGGCAAGCAATCGTGGTGCATGTAAGACAAGGCATACACCCTTAACAATATTCACCCTTTTACTCCACCCCAACTCTTTAGCTTCTTCATCTTTGCTCAACATTGCGGCTAAGCTACCTCTTTTAAGATAGTCATACACCAAAAACGAGTGTCTTTTATGTGCACAGAAACCATAGAGCTTCACAATATTTTGATGTCTTATCTTACTGAGTGCCCTTACTTCATTCAAGAACTCCTTCTGAAATTCGGTCTTGCCATCCCATAGCAGATGAAGTTTCTTCACAGCCACTACGTCTCTAGACGAAAAATTCACTATGTAGATGCTTCCATGTCCTCCCTTCCTAATGCAATATGTGGAATCAAAATCTTCTGTTGCCCATATGATTTCCTCATACATTGATTTTTCATCAAAATTTAAAACTGAAAAGGAAATTTCTCCATGCGTGTGGTTTTGTTTAGTATCGTGATGCTTCTTTTTTCTTTGCACTATTACAAAGACAATTGTAAAGAAAGCAGATACAAGTACAAATACCGCTGGAAGAGAGAATATTAACTTGTGGTCTTTTTTTGAGGCATGTGCATTGCAGGGAGGCAGTAGAGCTCCAACTTTGCCACACAATCCTTTGTTCTCTTTCAATATTTCTAGCGGAGCTTCTCGAAATGCACTGATGTTAGGAAGGGGACCTTCCAAGTGATTGTAGGATATGTCAACGTACAACAAGCCGCCCAGGTCTGTGAAACTTAATGGTATGGAACCCGAAAGATTGTTGTGGGAAAGATCAAGTGTCACCAAACTCTGCATACTGCTTATTTCTGATGGTATCTTACCTTCAAGTGAGTTATGACTTAAATCCAGGTAATTCAATTGAACTAACTTCTCCAACTTAAATGGAATTGCTTGAGCCAACTTGTTGTTGCTCAAATTCAAGTAGTACAATTTCAACAAGTCACCTAGAATGCTCGGAATTGACTCATTGAATTTATTTGTTGACAAGTCAAGATACTCAAGATAAGTTAATGTTCCGAATTCAGAAGGTATACGACCTGCAAGTTGATTTCCATTCAACATCAACCTCTCCAAACAAGTAATTCTCCTAAATCCCATTGGAATTAACCCAACTAAATGATTCGAAGAAAGGTCTAGCACATGAATTTGGGTTGCGTTGGCTATCTCACGTGGTATGCTACCAGTAAGGTTGTTTCCCGCAAGTCGTAGGGTTGTCAACTTTGGACATTTTGGCCAATTGTGTGAGATTTCTCCATACAAGTTGTTATGGCTTACGTCTATAAAATGAAGATTCGGATAAACGCCAAAGTCTTGGATATATTGCTGTCAATTGGTTACGATCAAGACAGAGTGCATAAGCTCGTGCAGTTTTCAAGCTTTTGGGGATTGGACCAGTCAAATAGTTTCTGTATACTGAAAAGTTTGTGAGTTTTCCACCTTGGCAAATATTTTGGGACAGATAACCAGAAAATTGGTTTGTAGCCAACTGCAGTTCAGTCAAATTCTTGAGATTCTCTATCTCTTGGGGAATGAAGCTGGAAAGTTGGTTATCGCTTAAGAATAAGATCTCCAAGTTGCTCAAGTTAGTAAATGAGGCTGGAATTGAACCATTGAGTTGATTCATGCCCAACTCTAGCTCTACAAGAGATTTCAAGTTCCTTATCTCCTTGGGAATCAAACCAGAAAGTTTATTGTCATTCAAGTACAAAGTGTTTAGGTTTATTAAGTTACCAATATTTGGAGGGATGAGACCACTTAAACTATTGTTGGACAAGCCTAGATTTACAAGAGATTTCAAGTTCCCAATCTCCTTGGGAATCAAACCAGAAAGTTGATTGGAATGCAAAAACAAAGTGTTTAGGTTTATTAAGTTACTAATATTTGGAGGGATGAGACCACTTAAATTGTTGTTGGACAACTCTAGATCTACAAGAGATTTCAAGTTCCCTATCTCCTTGGGAATCAAACCAGAAAGTTGATTGGAATGCAAAAACAAAGTGTTTAGGTTTATTAAGTTACCAATATTTGGAGGGATGAAATCACTTAAATTGTTGTTAGAAAATCCTAGATATACAAGAGATTTCAAGTTCCCTATCTCCTCGGGAATCAAACCAGAAAATTGATTTTGGGAGAGATCAAGATGGTGGAGTTTGGAGAGGTGGCTTATTTGAGATGGGATGGCATCAAAGAGTTTGTTCAAGCTGAGGTCAAGATATTCAAGATTAGGGAAGGACAAGAATGAAAACTCATGTAGCGTACCTTGAATACCACAAGTGGAAAGGTTTAGCTTGCTGACACTTCCAGCTGCGTTGCATGAAACACCAATCCAGTGCATGGGCTTGTTCTTGGTTTTGGATTCTGTTGGAAGAATTGGTGACATTAATATTATGAATGGGAGGGTCGTACCAGGTGAGGTTATTGAGGGCTTGTTTTGGAAATAATGGCTTTCCATTTGAGAAGAGCCTTTGCTTCAGTATGAGAAGTAGAAGTAGCAGAAGGGAAGGCAACCCAATTTGGTGATGAAACATACAAGAAGATGACAAGGCAATAAGGCAGGAAGCATAGTTTAGCAGAAGTTAAAGATGTCATGGTTATTATTTGTGTGGTATACGTATATTGTATGGGCTGTGCCTTACTAGTTATATATAGTGTGGGTTAGTCTTTGGGGTTCAGTAGTTGAGCATTGAAAAGTCTTTGGAATAGGAATGCGTAACTGATGGTTTATTTTGTCGTTTATTGGATAAATTCATTTGATTATTGCGCTCCTCCCATGCTGCTACTGATAATTAATAGTCAACTTAGTTTTTTAATTTATCAATACAAAATACATCAGTTATAAGAAAGAATTGTCACCTCACCATCAAGTCCAACTCTTCTATTGTTGTGGAGGGAGATAAGAAAAGAAAATAGAGAACATAAATAAATGAATTTGAAAATAGAGAAAAAAAAATTGCAAAGAGAGTTACCTTGTGCAAAACTAGAAGAAGGGGAGGAGAAGAGCTGTGATTGAGGAAATAAACTTTGGCAGTAGAAAAAAGTGAGATTTAGGTATAAAAAAGTATTTTCCCACTTTTAGCCCCTATTTTTAAAAATATTTCAAATCACTCCACCAAAAGTTTCAAAAATCACGTTTAGACCCCAGATTTTATTTTGAAAATTTCAAACTGGTCCCTGCCGTGTCTTGACCGTGTCGGAGCTGTGTCTTGACCGATGTCCCAACCGTTGACCGTGTCCAATGCGTGTCGGCGGCGTGTCGGAGCCGTGTCAGCGTGTTGGCGTGTCCGACACTCCGACACTCTAGCAGTTTGGAGTGTCCGTGCAACATAGGTTAGTGGTACCATATGAAATCATAATTTAAAAATGAAAATAAAATCTTTTAAAAAATGTACAATGGCATTGTGGCAATTTACTCGCTGGCTGGCACCTTCCAGCTTCCTCTTTCGGGTCCTACCGTTTCTCTCTCTCTCTCTCTTCTGATAAGCCTATAAGTAGAGCGATCTTGCTCCTAAGTTGTCCACACGCCCTCCGACTTCAACAGAAGAGAAAAATGTGAATGAAAATTAAAAAATATTGGAAGGAGAAGAGTTTGTATGAAGATTTGGTGTGGAAAGTGAATAAAATTGTTAGGTATTTATAGGGAAAAAATCCAAAATTTTTGGTATTTAAAAAAAAAACAATTCGAATTGGCGTAGTTTACGAAAAAAAACCATCACAAAGATCCGGAAGTGCCATATGGAGTTTTCCATTGGGTCGTATTAGGGTTGACATCAGCGGTGACATCGACGTCAACGCGTAAAAAAAAAATTGAATTCGCTGACGTCAGCACCTTCGGGCGTGAGCCCAAGCAGGATTGCCCGTGGGCTTGCCCGGGCTTGCCCGGGCTGGATTCTTTGTGCTGGAGGTCCAAACTTCGCCTGGAGGGGCCTGTTGCCCTGGCAGCCCAGCTGCGCTGGAGGTGCTCTTAGATTCCTCTCATTCTCTCTCACACGCCAACAATAACGCTTGCCTTTTCTGTTTGTTTCTCGGGAAAACTCTACACACTGTTTTTCTCACCAGTCCAACTGATTTCTCCCCCAATTCAAGGTATTTACTTCAGTTTTATTTTCATTTTTTAGCTTCGTACTGTATAAATTGAGCTATATACACAGCCATTGTTCGTTGGTTATCGGATTGGTGTTTTAATTTGTAATTCTGAAAGTTCAATTTGAATTTGAGAAATTAAAAGCTGAAAGATTAATGGTGTGAGGTTCTGGGTTCTGTATGTTGTGTGAAGGTTGATGGCGCAGTTTCAGAACGACGAGCTGGAGTATGTCGTCGAATACTACTTCGACGTCGCTGAGTTCGAAGACAACGACGCTTTTGCTGAGAACCAGCTCCGTAGGAGCCAAGATGCCGACTCAGACTTTGAGGACGACTTTGATGAGGTAATTGAGCTCTGTTTTTTTCCTGTTGAATTCGGTAATTCTATACAATTTGAACAAACAAAGGAGTGATATTTGGTGAATTTGCAGCAGAGCAAGGTGAAGACTGATACTTCAGCTATGGAAGCTAGAAACGGGAAAGACTTACAGGGAATTCCATGGAAGAGGCTTAACTTCACCAGAGATAAGTATCGTGAGACACGATCGAAGCAGCACAAGAACTACGAGAGCCTCTCTCGCCCTGGTCAAGACCTCGAAAAGGTTTCTACTTTGTACCCTTCACTCTTTTTTGTGGCCTCTGCTTCTGTGTTCTGTATTTTTCGGGTTTAGAAATGCCTTGTTGGTCTTCAAGGCTTGATCTTTACATATGTTTTGATGTTGGTCCTTTGTGAAGCGAAATTATTTTACCCATTATAGCGGCTAGATCAATTTGCATGCATTCATTCGATTGTTCAAGGGCATTGCTCATCATAATATCCTAGCTATTTTTGTCACTTACTGAAGGCATGCTGTGTGTAAAAAGTTTAGATCCTTTTGAATTTTGTGCCTTGCTGCTGCATATAAGATTCCCTTTGTGGCCGTTTTTTAATGTAGGTCTTGTAAAAATGTTTTATCCTTTATGATGGATATCTTAATTTGTGATTATGGTTCTGTGCCTCAACCATTCACTGGAAGGTATGGAGTTCATAATGGTTCTGTCTTTGTTGGGGCCTATTTTAGATCTTGTATCATCTGAGATGTAATTGGCTTACTTCGTGAAGCTGCTCGATTGTACTCGACCTCCAAAAGCTGCTCGATTGAAGGACTCAGGATATGAAAATTTTGGGGTCCTTACCGGATTCTCCTCGATTTCCAAAAGCTGCTCGATTGCAGTGTTTATTGACATATGTCTAGGCGGTTCATACTGCGTCCTTCCACTGAAAGATTCAAGGGGGGCAGAAAAGAGTAAATAAGTCTATGCAACAGCAGAAGCACAAAAAACACAAAAACAAGACACAGCCTGAAATAAAAAAGAAGACGGTCGATCATTTGAATACGGACCTGCACAAAGATTCCAGAGTTGGTTCCTTCACGGGTATATCTACATTGAAAAATAATTTGTGATGAAAGTTTATAGCAAGATAAGCGTCATGAGAAAGCTATCAGGCCTCCAAGTTTCAGTGAAGAATGGAATTGAAACTCTCTCCGTAGTGGTTTAGTTGTAATCCACAGATCCAACTGCATTTGTCACCGAGGCTTGAACAACAAGATCAGTGTGAGTTGTAGCTCTGTGTTCCAGATCAAATTATGCAAGAAACGAATTCAGAAAAACCCAATTGGTCAAATAATCTACTTCAATTGGTCAAATAACCCAATTAAAACATAAAGTCGTTAGGAACCAAATTTTAAATACTTAGTCAAAAATAGTTCTTTGGAAACAAATATATATAACATAATGAACTGACATTCCAAAGAAAGCCATGCATACCCAGAAGGATCTCCAACTACAAGGAAAGCAACGTCAGAAGCAGCAGCTGCAGTTAGAATTTGGTCGGCTTTTTCCCTCCACCGTTTTTCTACCTGCAACTGTGACTGACTGGTTTTCCATACAAGTTTTCATGTGCATTGAAATTTCTTCTAAAAAACTGAAACACCTACGTTTTGAAAACAAATAGAGCAAGATAGGGAGACAGAAGAAAAGCCACACCAACGTGGAAAGGCCGTCGGAAGAGAGACCAAAAGAGAGTAGAGAAGTGTAGGCCTCTATGAAAACCTGGTCACATTGCTTCACTATTTCTAAGCCTCTGAAGGTGATGTCTTTCTCATCCGCCAATCCCAGTCCTACTATGTACAGCATCCCTCTCAGTCTCGCCCCTTTGATTGGTGTTCTTGTCTCCGACTGTCTTCCTTGTCCGCCTTTGCCGAGGGTTTATGGTTTACTGTTGTTTTTGTGGGGGCTTTTCTCTCTTGTTAGGCTTCTTAAGTCCATCCATCCAACACAGTTCGCATGGGCTGGACTGTAAAAGTTGGGGCCTTGACAACAAAATTTATTTATGAGATATTTATTCAAAAATTCATTGTAGCATGATATATTATATAAAAATTTAGACAGGTTGTAAACAGGTCTAAAGGGTTGCTGACATTGGTCTAAAGGGTTGTAAACAGGTTTTCAACAATAAGAGAAATGCAAATGTTAACGTGAAAACTATGAAAGTTGTATTACACTTGATTTATGAAATTTTGCTAATTTTTTACGGTATCAACATTGATACCAAATTATATCGATCCCGTTTGGGTCTGGTATGGTTTGAATGTGTTTTCAAAAACTCTCATCCCCCGATTCTCCTATTCGGGATTGACACCGGGATGACCTCCATCCCGTGTCATCTCATACCGTGCCCAGCCCTACTCACTTCCATCTATTTTATTTCATTAATTCAGTCCAACAAATGCAAAATTGACATTTAACTATAACTATAAAGAACGAGAGAGAAAGACTTTGACTCTAGCCATTTTAAGAACAACCACTGAGACAAAGACTTTACTACAATTCTAACAATGGCAGCAAGCTCACTCAAGCATTTAGGTGGGTGGGACACATCTAAACCCCTATGTCATGCATATGGTTATCTCTCACCTCCATCATTTTCATTTCATTATTTCATCCAGAAAATTCAAAATTGGCATTTAAATTTAGAGAATGAAAGATGAGACCTTCACTCAAAAGAAAACTGATTATAGATGAGATCCCAAAGACTTTTCAATGCTCAATTGAACCCCAAAGACTAACCCACACTATATATAAGTAGTAAGGCACAGCCCATATAGTATACGTATACCACACAAACAAGGACCATGACATCTTTAACTTCCGCTAAACTATGCTTCCTGCCTTATTGCCTTGTCATCTTCTTGTATGTTTCATCACCAAATTGGGTTGCTTTTCCTTCTGCTACTTCTACTTCTCATATTGAAGCAAAGGCTCTTCTCAAATGGAAAGCCAGCTTATTTCTAAATCAAGCCCTCAATAACCTCACTTGGTATGACCCTCCCACTCATAATATTAATGCCACCAATTCTTCCAGCAGCAATCCAAAACCAAGAACAAGCCCATGCACTTGGACTGGTGTTTCATGCAACTCAGTTGGAAGTGTCAACAAGATAGACCTTTCTAATAGACGTATACAAGGTACGCTACATGCATTTTCATTCTTGTCCTTTCCTAATCTTGAATATCTTGACCTCAGCCTGAACAAACTATTTGATGCCATCCCACCTCAAATCAGTAACCTATCCAAACTCCACTATCTTGAACTCTCTCTCAATCAATTTTCCGGGAGAATCCCACCAGAAATCGGTCTCTTAAGAAATCTTACATTTCTTGGTCTCTCTGAAAATCCATTGTTGGGAGGGAATATTCCCAATGAGATAGGCAATCTGAAATCTCTTGTGATGCTATATTTGCATAAGAATAAACTCAATGGTGCAATTCCAAGATCACTAGGCAATCTAACAAGCCTTACCCATCTCTTTCTCTATCTTAATAAACTTTCTGGTCTGATTCCCAAGGAGATAGGGAACTTAAAATCTCTAGTAAGTCTAGATTTGTCCGCCAACAATCAGTTGTCTGGGAGAATTCCACCAGAAATTGGTTTTATAAGAAATCTTACATTACTTAGTCTCTTTGACAATACATTTTTTGGGAATATTCCCAATGAGATAGGCAACCTAAAATCTCTTGTGCAGCTACTTTTGGATGAGAATAAACTCAACGGTTCAATTCCAAGATCACTAGGCAATCTAACAAGCCTTACCTATCTCTATCTCGATGATAATAAACTTTCTGGTTTGATTCCCAAGGAGATAGGAAACTTGAAATCTCTTGTAGATCTAGATTTGTCCTACAACAATTTAAGTGGTCTCATCCCTCCAAATATTGGTAACTTAATAAAGCTAAACACTTTGACCTTGCTTTCCAATCAACTTTTTGGTTTGATTCCCAAGGAGATAGGGAACTTGAAATCTCTTGTACATCTATCGTTGGCCGACAACAATTTAAGTGGTCTCATCCCTCCAAATATTGGTAACTTAATAAACCTAAACACTTTGTACTTGGGTGGAAATCAACTTTCTGGTTTGATTCCAGAGGAGATAGGGAACTTGAAATCTCTTGTAAATTTATCGTTGGCCAACAACAATTTAAGTGGTCTCATCCCTCCAAATATTGGGAACTTAATAAACCTAAGCTCTTTGTACTTGTATTCCAATCAACTTTCTGGTTTGATTCCCAAGGAGATAGGGTACTTGAAATCTCTTGTAACACTACACTTGGGTGCGAATCAACTCAATGGTTCAATTCTTGTTTCAATCGGTGACTTGCGCAACTTGGAATACTTTTCCCTAAGTGATAACCAACTTTCCGGACCCATCCCCCAAGAGATAGAGAATCTCAAGAAGTTGACTGCCCTTCAATTGGATACAAACCAATTTTCTGGTTATCTGCCCCAAAATATTTGCCAAGGTGGAAAATTCACAAACGTTTCAATAAGCATAAACAATTTGACTGGTCCAATCCCCAAAAGCTTGAAAAATTGCACAAGCTTATTCAGACTCCGTCTTGAACATAACCAATTGACAGGAAATATATTTGAAGACTTTGGCGTTTATCCGAATCTTCATTTTATAGATGTAAGCCATAACAACTTGTTTGGAGAAATCTCACACAATTGGCAAAAATGCCCAAAGTTGACAACCCTACGACTTGCGGGAAACAACCTTACTGGAAGCATCCCACCTGAGATAGGCAATGCAACCCAAATTCAAGAGCTAGATCTCTCTTCAAATCATTTAGTTGGGTTGATTCCAATGGGATTTGGAAGACTGACTTCTTTGGAGAGGTTGATGTTGAATGGAAATCAACTTTCAGGTCGTATACCCTCTGAATTCGGATCATTGACTGATCTTGATTATCTTGACTTGTCAACAAATAAATTCAGTGACTCAATTCCTAGCATTCTAGGTGACTTGCTCAAATTATACCATCTGAATTTGAGCAACAACAAGTTATCTCAATCAATTCCACTTCAGTTGGGGAAGTTAGTTCAATTGAACGAGCTGGATTTCAGTCATAACTCTCTTGAAGGTAGCATACCATCAGCAATGAGCAATATGGAGAGTTTGGTGTTGCTCAATCTTTCCCACAACAATCTTTCGGGTTCCATACCATCAAGTTTCGAAGAGATGCACGGCTTGTCGTACGTTGACATATCCTACAATCACTTGAAAGGTCCCCTTCCTGACATCAAGGCATTTCAAGAAGCTCCGCCAGAAAGATTGAAAGGGAACAAAGGATTGTGTGGCAAAGTTGGAGTTCTGCTGCCACCCTGCAATGCACATGGCTCAAAAAAGGACCACAAGGTCATATTCTCTGTTCTAGCAGTATTTGTACTTCTATCTACTCTCTTTACAATTGTCTTCGTAATAGTGCAAAGAAAGAAAAAGCATCAACATACTAAACAAAACCACATGCATGGAGAAATTTCCTTTTTGGTTTTGAATTTTGATGGAAAATCAATGTATGAGGAAATCATAAAGGCAACAGAAGATTTTGATTCCACATATTGTATTGGGAAAGGAGGACATGGAAGCGTCTACAAAGCGAATTTGTCATCTGGAGATGTAGTGGCCGTGAAGAAACTCCATCTGCTATGGGATGGAGAGACAGAATTTCAGAAGGAGTTCTTGAATGAAGTAAGGGCACTCAGTGAGATAAGACATCGAAATATTGTGAAGCTCTATGGTTTCTGTTCACATAAAAGACACTCGTTTTTGGTGTATGAGTATCTTGAAAGAGGTAGCTTGGCCGCAATGTTGAGCAAAGATGAAGAAGCTAAAGAGTTGGGGTGGAGTAAAAGGGTGAATATTGTTAAAGGCTTAGCTCATGCCTTGTCTTACATGCACCACGATTGCTTGCCATTGATTTTACATCGTGACATCTCAAGCAAGAACATTTTGTTGGATTCTGAATATAAGGCATGTGTTTCAGACTTTGGCACAGCTAAGTTTTTGAATCCAGACTCAACTAATTGGACTGCAGCTGCAGGCACACATGGCTATATGGCACCAGGTAATATTGTGATTCCCTGTTCTCTATATTTAGCACTTTTTAAGCTTTTTATTTTAGACCAATGCTTCATTTTCACCATTAGGAGCGGTTAACATAAACACATTTTCACTTCTTCAATTTAGAAAATATACTAATAAACACATTTTCACTTCTCTTAAGTATAAACTAATATGTCGATTTATGCATGATATAGTTTCGTTAAAATTCCATTGAATAGTTATGTCTATAAACTAATAATGCCACTTTTATGAGGTTTTCTCTTAGCAGAGCTTGCTTACACAATGGAAGTGAATGAGAAATGCGATGTTTATAGCTTTGGTGTGGTCACATTGGAAATAATTATGGGAAAGCATCCTGGAGATCTTCTCTCATCTTTCTCATTAGTCTCTTCATCCTCCTCCTCCTCATCATCATCTGCATTACCAGCCCATCAAATACCAATTGTGGATGTTTTGGACCAACGCATTTCCCCTCCTACACATCAAGTTGCAAGCGAAGTGGTCTCTCTTGTGAAGATAGCATTTTCATGCTTGAATTCCAGCCCGAAATCTCGTCCAACAATGAAACAAGTTTCTCATTTCCTCTCAACTCAGATGCTGCATTTGTCGAAGTCGGTACATATGATGACATGTGGTGAATTGCTTGGTCTTGATCCTTTGGCTACCTGAATGTTTTATTTAATTATCTTGTGCTATTTCTTGTGTAATATAATTCGAGCATACTTGGTGACTGTTTATTTTTTCACCAATCAATAGCTATGAAATCCACAATGAAGAAATACAAATTTCAATAAACCAACAAATCTTTGGCAACAAACTGTGAGGTCGAGGATATTCAACTACAATAAACATTGTTTTTTTATAAACAGTATTATGTTTTTCTTTACAACAATGTACAGTTGACAACATTTTATTCCTGCTTTTAAAAAACTAGAACAATCAAACATGAACAAAATCTGAATCTCTTGAATCTAAATGAACATGAATATAGGATAAACGTGAGGATATTTCCCTGGAGCAGGCTTCAGTGATATGAAACTCTTGAATCTATTAAACTTCCAACTTTCCCTCATGCTGTACATCTAAACGACTCAAGCAAATAAAGAGAGAACTTGAAGCATAGCTTCATACAAAGTACCGCAGTTTCAAAGCCCGCAACAGTTCCACTGATCTGTCAGTACAATGGACATATAAATGCTCCTCAATCTGTCAAAAAAATGTGGGATTGCATTTGGCTAATCTACCATTTGGTACATTCCTGTGGCAAGTGTGATACAACGTGCAAGTCTGGGATTGAATTAATATGATAATATATATATATATATATATATTAAAAAAGATTGGGTTTTCATATTATATAGTATATAAATGTACAAAGTGCTATACCAAATGCTCGAATACCATTCCATTGAGTTTTCATATTTTTGTTTGCAGCTGCAAATTAAATAATACAACGTAATTATAGAAAACCGCATATTGAGATTCACTAAGTTGACTGAAATATGAAATTTCCACTCAAGTTTCGTTTTATGTTTTGGCCTGTGTCATCGTAACAATTAGAAAGCCCTCACTAATTTAACATTATAATATTATCTACATCAAAACAAAATCCCATTAAGTCTACACAGCAGACCAATAAGTTGAAATAAAAAAAGTAACTCAAATTTTAAGGACAACCTGCATATAGATGTCCTAATTAGAGAGGGCATCTGGCGAGGTAGAACATATGCATAGGCGATTAAGAAACCAACCTTATACTAGGCCTAGGCACGGATCGGTCCGAAACGGTAGAAGGCTCTTCCGTTAACCAAATCAAAGACTTCGGTAGACCATTTTCTCTTCCGTTAACCAAACCAAAGACTTCGGTAGACTTCGGATCGGTTAACCTAATATTTGGTTTGAATCGGTTTGGTACGCCGGTAGTACCGTAATAAAAGCATACTAATAAAAATACAATTTATAATACTTTCACATAACATAAGTTCTTAAACAAATACACCAAATTATCCTCGTAAAATATAAAAATCCAATAGTATAATTCATCCAAGTATGAAATCAAATAACTTAGTCACTATATCATTTAATATATACTCAAGATGTATTGGGAGCGATTTGTGTTTGTTGTTTGAACATTTGAGTGTTATTTTTACTGAATTCTCTACATTTATGTAAATGATTTTGACATTTGTTCCGCGTTGGGTTCTTTAGTTTTTCATGCTCTATCCAAATATATAAAGAACATAAAATTTGGATCAACGGTTGGAAAGTTACAGGTAAAAAAGGGACAAAGGTCAAAACTGGAAAACATAGGAAATTCATAAATTCCTCTATGACCAAAAAGTGCTACAGTACCTGGGTGATAAAGAAGTGATAGAATGGTGATAAAGCAGTGATACAATGGTAATAAAGAAGTGATATAACAGTAATAAAGGAGTGATACAAAATGTTGATTGTATTTATCTTTGGTTTCTTGTTTTGTATTTAAATAATAGAATAAGTATAAATATCGGATCGGTGCAGATTTCCGTTGGGTTAGGAATATTGTTTCCGTTAACCAAACCAAACATCTCGGTACTGATCGGATCAGAATAATTAAAATTAAAAAATAATTATTTAACCAAATCGTCGATGCACAGTACGTCGATACGCGGATTATTCGGATGAGATGCCCACCCCTACCTTGTACTACTAGAGCATGCATGGTGGATTTTTAATATTATTACAATATAAAACGGAAAATTGATTAGAAATGTCTTGTGTTTCACCCAAACATAGACACTGTGATTTTTATTTTTATTTTTAAATAAATTATTTTTCCTCAAATTTTGTTTATTGATAAAAGTAGTTTAGAGGATTTTTCATTACTATTAGGTCATTACCCAAGTACCATTTTGAGTATTTACTTTTTCAGAGTTATTATCCCGTATAAAGAATTTAGCATTTTCACGTTTAATACTCGTATTGTACACGTACATACATATTTTTCATGTTTAAGCTAAACATTTCCACTTGTGGTATACAAGAGTTAGAGAATCTCAAGAATTTGACTGAACTGGCTGGAGATGGATACAAACCAATTGCCTGGTTTTTTTTTTTTTTTTTGTGGTGGAAGTGGATTTCATTAAAAACACACAAAAGAGCATAACAATACACCAAAAGTGAGACCCAACCAATTGAGCTCAACAACAAAGTGAAAAGCCAGAGGCCCAAATAAAATGCAAAATAACCAGCAATAAGTTAAAAGCCAAGAAGGCATTAAGCCCACACAAACCAATTGTCTGGTTATTTGCCCCCAAATATCTGCCAAGATGGACAACTCCCAAACTTGTTAGTACAAACAAACTATTTGACTGGTCCAATCCCCAAGCTTGAAAAATTGCAGGGGCTTAGTGAGAGTCTGTCTTGACCAAAACCAATTGACAGGCAATATATTTGAAGACTTCAATGTTTATCAAAATCTTGATTTTATGAATATAAGCCACAACAACTTGTATGGAGAAATCTCACACAACTAGGGACAATACCCAAAGCTTCACCATACTAATGGCAGGAAACAACATTTCTAATAGCATACCACCTGAGATAGGCAACGCAACCCAAATTCATGTGCTGGAACTTTCTTCAAATCATTTAGTGGTTGTGACATATGTGAATATTGCCATTAATGACATCGTCTCTGGAAATGAGGCTTTTGGGGTTGCTAGGGGGATTATCACATGTTCCAATGTTATTTTGAGAAGTGGAATTTTGGGGTTGCTAGGGGGCTAAAGAAAAATTCAAAATATTAAGTAACATGTTCCAATGTTATTTTGAGAAACCTAAAAGTTATCCAAATGTTTTTTGAAAATATTAAATGAAAATATTAATATATATTAAAAAGAAAAACAATTGGGCTACCCGAAGACAAATGTGCCTGAGTCGGTTAAATACCACCTGGGAACTTGAAATGCCAATTTCAGATCTTCTAGACCAATGCATCTCTCTTTTGAACATAGCGTTTGCATCCTTGAATCCCAGTCCGCAGTGTCGTCCAACAATGAAGAAAGTTTCTCAGCCCCATGTCATCAACTCAGAGGCTGCATTTGTCAAAGCCATAATTACATATGACTACATGTGGTGAATTGCTTGCTCTTGATGGTTTCACTGCCTGATTAGGACATGCGCTACTTTTCATTTGAGTCTGCCTTGTTCTAATTCTTCTTAGATGTTTGGATTATTGTAATATATTGTAAACGTGAGTTATTTAAATAAGTATGTAAATATATTGTGAGTACTAGGAGTCCTTTATTAGGAAGGATTTATTGTTGTGTCATTTATTGAGTAGTGTTTCCTTGTAAAACAAGGATTATATATGTTATATTTCAAGGAAGTAATACAATGAAAAATTACCCCGTAAAATTCTATTTGGTATCAGAGCATAGGTTGCCATAACCCTAGAATATTTTTCCTCTACTGTTGATGGCTGACTCTTTCTTTTTTGCAATATTCCCTTGTAGAACGTCAGGGTGTGTGGGTGTGTGTGTGATAGTGTCGTGTGTGATTTGGCTGTGCTGTGTGGATTGCTACATCAAGAGCTGTGCACCATAAGCTTTGGAAGATAGTGCTGTTTTGAAATTGGAGGGTAGCTCTCGTACACCAACCAATACTCTAGTATTGAATCATGTTGTTATTCAGAATGATGCATTTGCTGTACCAAACACAGTGAAGTTGAATGGATCAAATTATCCTCTTTGGTCCAAAGTTTTGGAGATGCACATCGCTGGACGCAGTAGGAAAGGCTTTGTGACAGGGAGTACCAAGGAACTTGCTGAGAATAGTGATGGTTCTGAGACATGGGAGACAGGGAATGCAATCGTAAAAGGGTGGTTGATCAATTCCATGGAACCTGCTATCATGGGATTTTTTATTCACCTACGTATTGCTAAAGAAGTTTGGGAAGAGGTGGCTCGGACCTATTATGATGGTTCAGATATTTCTCAAATTTATGAATTAAAGGTTAAGTCTTTGGACTCCGTCCAGAGGGCCGGTCGGTTAGTGTGTATTACGCCGTTCTCAAGTCCGTTTGGTAGGAGTTAGATCAAAGGAGACCAATCAAGATGGAGTGTGCAATGGAGACCAATCAAGATGAAGTGTGCAATGGATCTCAAGACCCTTCGAGATGAGATTCAAATTGATCATGTGTATGCCTTTTTGGCGGGTTTGGATGATATCTTTGATAAAGTACGTAGTGATATTCTACGTACTCAACCCTTACCATCTGTTGAGGAAGTGTTTTCTGTTGTTCGGCATGAAGCACAAAGACATGCCACCATGATGAGTGGGAGTAACAACTAAGGAGGGCTGCAGTCCATGGCCATGGTCTCTCGGCCCGCCGCTGCCTTTCGTCTAGTAATCCTTCTAATCAGTCTTTAAATTCTCGTCCCTTTACCCGAGAAAATAAAAGATGATTTGAAGTGTACTTTCTGTGGACAAACCCGTCATACTGAGTATACATGTTTTGCCAAGCATAGGGTACCTGATTAGTTCCCGACTGAAGAAGAAGCTAGGCGTGGGAGTGGGAAATAACGAGGTCGTGCATCCCTGGCTACTGCCCCCTTCACCGAAAAGCTAAGGAGGATGAGAATATCTCCAATAACCCGAGTCAAACTTTGTTGACTCGTTCTACCCATGGTGATTCATCCTCCACCGCAGAGTCTGTAGTGCATGTTTTTTTGGCGTCCGACACTGAGCATCATGCGTTTGGATTACGGACTCTGGTGCAACGGATCATATGACATACGATAAGAATGTGTTTCAATATATGACAACATCTCACAGGAAATATATTGTATGCTAATGGTACCCGTTTTTTGTTATTGGTGCTTATGCTGTGTATATCTCATAGCCTCTCTCCCTTTACACCGATGTTTGCTTGTTCCATCTTTATCACATCATTTACTTTCCATACCACATATTACTGAACAATTGGATTGTGTTGTTCTAATGTATCCGTCCTTCTATCTACTTCAGGATATTCAGACCAAGAAGATAATTGGCGTGGCACTAAGAGAGAGGGGTTGTACTACATGGATGATGTTGTTCCTAGCAGAGCTCATGCAGTCCGAGTGCTCCATGGTAGTAATTTACAAGAAGTATGGTTATTGCATTGTCGATTAGGCCATGCATCCTTTAGCTATTTAAGGCGTATGTTGCCTTGTTCATTTAGTGGAATAAATGAATCAGACTTACATTATGAAGTATGTATTCTTGCTAAAAGCCATCGTGCTTCGTTTCCTCCTAGTATGAATAAAAGACCTTTTCCATTTGATCTTGTGCATTCCGATGTTTGGGGGCCTTCTCCAGTTGTTACTTCTTCTGGACTTTGGTGGTTTGTTACATTTATTGACGATTGCACTCGTCTGACATGGCTTTATGTGTTGAAAAATAAAAGTGATGTTGGTGCTATATTTCGATCATTTGCTCAGATGGTTTAGACGCAATATTCTTCCGTTATTAAAGTTCTACGTTCTGATAATGAAGGAGAATACATTAATTTTGAGTTGTAGGAGTTTCGCAAGGAATTCTCCATGAAACCACATGTTCGCATACCCCACAGCAAAATGGGGTTGCATAGCATAAAAATCATCATATTTTGAGACAGCTCCTGCTTTACTCCTTGAGGCCTCGGTTCCTCTATGGTTTTGGCATGAAGCCTTTACTTATGCCGTGTATGTCATTAATCGTATGACTTCTCGGGTGGTTGGATTTCAAACACCTATTCAGTGCTCACTCAACATACTCCAGTGGTGTCCAGTAATACTTTCACTCCTTGAGTGTTTGGTTGTGTGGCTTATGTTTATATTCAGAAAATACATCATAGTAAATTGGATCTGTGTGCACTACGGTGTGTCTTTGTGGGTTTCTCGTCTCACCAAAAAGGGTATAAGTGTTACCATCCTGAGACCTGACATATGTATGTAACCATGGATGTGACTTTCTCTGAAACAGAATATTTCTACACTTTCATACCTTTAACTTCAAATCACCAGGAGGAGAACACTGATGGTAATATGAGTTGGTTGGATCTAGGGGGAGATGTGACTATTGAACAACGTGTAGAACTTGGAGCAGGCCCATACTATGAGAGTCTCGGCAAGCTGCTGTCGAGAAGAACCTTGTTGTTGAACAACCTTGTGAGGAGCCCAGTATACCCCTTATTGCGGAGCCTAGTACACATTCTCTCTCTAGTTTCGAAGTGCCGCCCAATACATCTTCTCTGAATATGCCTGAGGTAAGTATCGTAAATGATTGTGTAACTAATCCAAGTGTAGGTACTTATAAATTGCAGCCAAGACATAATCGAGGTGTGCCTCCTGATAGGTTTTCTCCTGAAGGAAAGGTGAAGTATCCGATGACAGCCAATTATGTATCATGCAATAAGCTTGCACCAGAGCGCCATACTTTGGTAAGTAATATCGAGTCTATCCATGTACCAACTCAAGTGGAGGAAGATCTAAAAGATCCAAAGTGGGCAAAAGCAATGGATGAGGAAATATTGGCATTGCAGAAAAATAATACTTGGGAGGTGATGAAGCTACCTGTAGGGAAGAAGACAGTGGGATGCCTGTGGGTGTTTACAGTTAAATATAAAGTTGATGGAACAGTAGAAATATACAAAGCAAGGTTGGTGGCTAAAGGATATACCCAAACATATGGGATAGATTACCAGGAGACTTTCTCCCCGGTTGCCAAGATGAATACGGTATGTGTTCTTATCTATTTAGTTGCAAACATGGATTGTCCATTAAAAAAATTTGATGTGAAGAATGCATTTCTCCATGGGAATTTGGAGGAAGAAGTGTATATGGATTTTCCTCCTGGATATAGCAATGGTGGGAACATCGGAGTATGTCGGTTTGCGTGACTTGGACTTAAGCAACGCCCCGTGCATGGTTTGGTAGATTTGCTCAAGTCATGAGAAAGAATGGATATTGTCGAGTCATTCGATCATACTTTATTTGTGAAGCGTAGAGCGGAATAAAGTAACAGCCTTGATTATCTATGTAGATGACATGATTATAATAGGAAACGATGTTGATGAGATGTCCAAGTTGCAAGGAATCTCGTGGTCGAATTCGAGATGAAGGACTTAGGGGATTCAAGGACTTAGGGGATTTGAAGTATTTCTTGGGAGTTGAAGTTGCTCGCTCGTCGAAAGGTATCTTCTTGTCTCAACTTAAGTATGTACTGGATTTATTAAAAGAAACTAGTATGTTGGGATGTAAGTCGGTAGAGACTCCTATTGTTGAGAAGCATCATTTGTGTTTGGATCCAGAGCAGAAACTAGTTGATAAGGGTAGATATCAGAGACTTGTAGGGAGACTGATTTATTTGGCTCATACTCGTCTTGATATTGCCTATGCTGTGAGTGTTGTGAGTCAGTTCATACATTCACCGAGTGTGGATCATATGGTTGTTGTTATGCGTATCTTGGCATACTTGAAGTCAGCACTGGAAAAGGAGTATTGTATAGAAAAAATGGGATTTGAGGATTGAGGGTTTACTGATGCAGATTGGGCAGGTGATGTAACTGATAAACGATTTACTTCTGGATATTTTACCTTCGTTGGAGGGAATTTGATGACATGGCAAAGTAAAAAACAAGTGGTGGTGTCACGGTCTTCAGTTGAGGCCGAACATAGAGGTATGACTCAAGGAATCTGTGAAATCCTTTGGCTCCGAAAACTTATTTGGGGACTTGGGTTTAAACCAAAGGATACCATGAAGTTGTCTTGTGATAATAAGTCAGGAAGAGACATAGCTGATAACCCAGTACAACATGATAGAACGAAACATATAGAGGTTGATCGTCATTTTATCAAAGAGAAGCTTGAAAAGAAGATTGTATCAATACCGTTTGTGGAGTCAGAGGGACAACTTGTAGATGTTCTTACTCATGCAGTATGTAGCAGAAAGTTTGGTAACTCACTTGACAAGTTGGGCATGTGTGATATATATGCACCAATTTGAGGGGGAGTGTAAATGTGAGTTATTTAAATAAGTATGTAAATATATTGTGAATACTAGGAGTCCTTTATTAGGAAGGATTTATTTCTGTGTCCCTTATTGAGTAGTGTTTCCTTGTAAAACAAGGATTATATATGTATATATTTCAAGGAAGTAATACAATGAAAAATTACCCGTAAAATCTATTTATATTGAGAATTTCTATTTAAACCCCGCACTTCTCTTTGATCACCCCAATACTTAAATAATTAAGCGGTAAGTTTTATTATTGTATAAAAAGACAACAAAAGGTTATCCAACTTAATAATTAACCCTAGTACATCTATACACACACCCCCATACACCCCACCACTCTTTATATTAAGTTTTAAAAACCTCCTTCCAACGTCATGTTTACAAACTCTCTCTCTCTCTCTCTCTCTCTCTCTCTCAACTCAAAATACCCAAGTGTTAGAATTCCAGTTACAGTTCTTGGAGAGAGGTAAAGTTGTTCTCTTTCTCTAGAAAATATTAAATTTCAGATTTGTGGTTTCATTTGTTTGTGTTTTTTTTTTGCTGAGAACAAAGAAAATTGTGGGATTTAAATAAAAATCTCTTTTAGTTTTTATTTTTTTAGTTTGGGGTGTATTTAAGGGTAGTTTGGGAAGATAGTGGGGTTTTCTTAGAAATTGTGAAAATTTAAATTAAAAGTTGGGGTGAACTTAGAACATGGGGTGAACTAAGAGAAGTGTGAGGTTTAAATAGAAAATCTCTTTATATTTCATGCCCACGTCTGTCTTTTGGCTTACGCTTTAATAAGGGTTATCGGCATTTAGAAATGTTTTTCGTAATGTATGTATGTTTTGCCACCTAAAAGAATATGAATATGATGCTATTAGCCCAACCCTGTCAAGCATTCAGTTAAAAAACTTCACTCGCAGTGCTCTGTTTTAATGTAAAGAATAGTGATTCCTCAACAAAAAAATAAAAATAAAAATAGTGAACGTACACTCAAAATACAACAAACTCATAACTTAGAGGACAATTAATCAACATTTGTGAAAGGTTGTGCTTTTCGGTGGAAGGCTCGTGATCAGCTTTGGACTTGAAGATGACTAGCCAAACAAATGGAATAGGGAGTTGGAATAAATTGTACACTGGGAACATACAAGCAAGAACATTTTGCTGGATTCTAAATGAGGCATGTGTTTGAGTCTCTGGAATTTGGACTCAACTAATTGGGTCGCCATTGTAGTAACATATGGATAGCTAGCTTTGGCATGAAGAAGCAGGGGAAGTCTTCTCTCTTGTTGTGACGATAATACGTTGGCATGAATGTCAATCCACAATCTCGTCTAACAAGTTTCTTAGCATGGGTTTTTATTACAGGTACTCTGTTTTAAAAGTTCTTATTTTAATCCTCAAACGTTTAAATCAATCAATAGGTCCTTTATATTTTAGTCTCACATCAATTTGGTCTTTGTTGTTACATTCCAACAAACTTTATTAAAATTGGTCACATATCATCACCTGACCAACTTATTACATCAAAATTATTTTTGGGTGAACTTGAATATTTACATGGTTTAATTTAAACATCTACAAATATATGATTCTGAAAGAGTGGACACGCTTAATATGATGGGGAAATTTCAAGCCAGTTTCCACCCCTACTTTGGGGGCTGTTTTATCATTAGTTTATATTTTCTTTCACCTAATACAAATAGCTCATCAGCCATTTCAAATTCACGACATCAATTTTTCTATCGAGTAAGAAACAAAAATTGACCCATTCATTTCATACTAAAGGTCAAAAGTGAAGCCAACTGAGCTGATTTTACGCTAGCAATCAATCAGTGCTGCTTTTCTTGGGGAAAGAATTCAATGAATTTTCTTCCCTTCACCTGCCTGGAAATGAAAACCGAAGTTTCCTCTCAGCTTCATTGAGGGTTTCTTGCAAGGCCTCTTCTATCTCTGCGGCCCCAATCTTTCAACAAGTACAATAAAATAGAGCAAGTTTAGAATTATATATATTTTTATATATAAAAAGGAAGGCGAGGGGTGACTGGTGAGAAAGACCACGTGTGCATTTTGCTATATTTCAATTTGGGATAAAGCTCTTAAGACGTAGGTGTAATTGTTGGCCAAGAAACAAAAGGTAATGCGTCGGTATCATAAAGCTCTCTCTCATACCTGTTGATTTTGGCACAAGGAATAATCAAATGAATAATCAAAGGCTTCACATAGCCTTTTATTGAACATCAATGGCATCGATAGTGGCATCGGAGGAGCACAATAATCAAATGAGTTTATCCAATAAACGGCAAAACAAACCATCAACAATGACGCTCTCACTTCCATCCATTTTATTTCATTAATTCAGTCCAGCAAATGCAAAATTGACATTTAACTATAAAGAACGAAAGATAAAGACTTTGACTCCCGCCATTGTAAGAACAACCACTGAGACAAAGACTTTATTACAATTCTAACAATGGCAGCAAGCTCACTCAAGCATTCAGGTGGGTGTGACACATCTAAACCCCTATGTCATGCATATGGTTATCTCTCACCTCCATAATTTTCATTTCATTATTTCATCCAGAAAATACAAAATTGGCATTTAAATTTAGACAATGAAAGACTGAGACCTTTACTCAAAAGAAAACTGAATGGCGTGGATGAAATTACATTGAGGAGTTATTCCTCTTCAGATTTGTTGGGGACAGCTGGAGTGGATTAATTTTTCCAGTAAAGCAAAGCAAGAAGCATGTTTTGTTTGAATTGTTCTAGTCGTGACAGGACTTTAAAGAAAAGGGACAATCATGCTTTGAGAAAATGCAAAAGTTGCAATTCCAACTTTAAAGAAAAGGGACAAAGACTTTCAGTGTGAAAACCCAAAACCGTTGTTACTTAGAAATGTTTTTCTTTGTGAGAGGGAAAGAAAAAATGAAACAAAAATTTCATTGTCCAATGCCATGGTTTAACGTTTTGTATGTATAATGTGTTTTCGGTTCTAGTTCTAGCCACAGTGGAAGTAAGTCAGTGGGAGTTTTCTTTGTCTAAGAGACGAAGACTCTGACTCTGACTCTGACTCAAGGGTGTGAAAACCCTAAAAGTCTTCCCAAACCGTCTTCCAATTGAGAAAATGAAAAAAAATTGGAAACACCTTTCCAAGTCTTGAAGACTTGGATTTTATTGTGGAAAAGAGAATAGGCTCATTGCCTTCTCTTGTATGTTCAGCTTTTCAATGCTTAAGTACTGAACCCCAAAGACTAACCCACACTATATATAACTAGTAAGGCACGGCCCATGCAATATGCGTGTATACCACACAAACAATAACCATGACATCTTTAACTTCCGCTAAACTATGCTTCCTGCCTTATTGCCTTGTCATCTTCTTGTATGTTTCATCACCAAATTGGGCTGCTTTTCCTTCTGCTACTTCTACTTCTCATACTGAAGCAAAGGCTCTTCTCAAATGGAAAGCCAGCTTATTTCCAAATCAAGCCCTCAATAACCTCACCTGGTACGACCCTCCCACTCATAATATTAATGCCACCAATTCTTCCAGCAGCAATCCAGAACCAAGAACAAGCCCATGCACTTGGACAGGTGTTTCATGCAACTCAATGGAAGTGTCAGCAAGATAGACCTTTTCAATAGGGGTTTAGAAGGTACGCTACATGCATTTTCATTCGTGTCCTTCCCGAATCTTGAATATCTTAACCTCAGCATGAACAAACTATTTGATACCATCCCGCCTCAAATCAGTAACCTCTCCAAACTCCACTATCTCGAACTCTCTGGGAATAACTTGTCCGGGAGAATCCCACCAGAAATCGGTCTCCTGAAAAATCTTACCATTCTTAGTCTCTATGGAAATACATTTTTTGGGGAGATTCCCAATGAGATAGGCAACCTGAAATCTCTTGTAGATCTAAGGTTGTCTTACAACAATTTAAGTGGTCTCATCCCTCCAAATATTGGTAACTTAATAAGGCTCAACACTTTGTACTTGAATAACAATCAACTTTCTGGTTTGATTCCGAAGGAGATAGGGAACTTGACATCTCTTGTATATCTAGAATTGTCCACCAATCAGTTGTCTAGAAGAATTCCACCAGAAATCGGTCTCCTAAGAAATCTTACCGTTCTTAGTCTCTATGGAAATACATTTTTTGGGGAGATTCCCAATGAGATAGGCAACCTAAAATCTCTTGTAGATCTAAGGTTGTCTTACAACAATTTAAGTGGTCTCATCCCTCCAAATATTGGTAACTTAATAAGGCTCAACACTTTGTACTTGAATAACAATCAACTTTCTGGTTTGATTCAAGGAGATAGAACTTGACATCTCTTGTATATCTAGAATTGTCCACCAATCAGTTGTCTAGAAGAATTCCACCAGAAATCGGTCTCCTAAGAAATCTTACCGTTCTTAGTCTCTATGGAAATACATTTTTTGGGGAGATTCCCAATGAGATAGGCAACCTGAAATCTCTTGTAGATCTAAGGTTGTCTTACAACAATTTAAGTGGTCTCATCCCTCCAAATATTGGTAACTTAATAAGGCTCAACACTTTGTACTTGAATAACAATCAACTTTCTGGTTTGATTCCGAAGGAGATAGGGAACTTGACATCTCTTGTATATCTAGATTTGTCCACCAATCAGTTGTCTAGAAGAATTCCACCAGAAATCGGTCTCCTAAGAAATCTTACCGTTCTTTGTCTCTGTGGAAATACATTTTTTGGGGAGATTCCCAATGAGATAGGCAACCTGAAATCTCTTGTAGATCTAAGGTTGTCTTACAACAATTTAAGTGGTCTCATCCCTCCAAATATTGGTAACTTAATAAAGCTAAACACTTTGTATTTGGGTGCCAATCAACTTTCTGGTTTGATTCCCAAGGAGATATGGAACTTGAAATCTCTTGTAAATCTAGATTTGGCAGAGAATCAACTCAATGGTTCACTTCCCGTTTCAATCAGTGACTTACGCAACTTGGAAATCTTCCGCATAGGCGATAACCAACTTTCCGGTCCCATCCCCCAAGAGATAGTGAATCTCAAGAAGTTGACTAGTCTGCAATTGGGTATAAACCGATTTTATGGTTATCTGCCCCAAAATATTTGCCAAGGTGGAAAACTCACAAACTTTTCAGTATTCAGAAACTATTTGACTGGTTCAATCCCCAAAAGCTTGAAAAACTGCACGAGCTTATTCAGACTCCGTCTTGACCAAAACCAATTCACAGGCAATATATCTGAAGACTTTGGCATTTATCCGAATATTCATTTTATAGATGTAAGCCATAACAACTTTTATGGAGAAATCTCACACAATTGGCAAAAATGCCCAGTTGACAACCCTACGACTTGCGGGAAACAACCTTACTGGGAGCATCCCACATGAGATAGGTACAATGCAACCCAAATTCAAGAGCTAGATCTCTCTTCGAATCATTTAGTTGGGTTGATTCCAATGGGATTCGGAAAACTGACTTCTTGGAGAGGTTGATGTTGAATGGAAATCAACTTTCAGGTCGTATACCCTCTGAATTCGGATCATTGACTAATCTTGATTATCTTGACTTGTCAACAAATATATTCAGCGACTCAATTCCCAGCATTCTAGGTGACTTGCTCAAATTATACCATCTGAATTTGAGCAACAACAAGTTATCTCAAGCAATTCCACTTCAGTTGGGGAAGTTAGTTCAATTGAACGAGCTGGATTTAAGTCATAACTCTCTTGAAGGTAGCATACCATCAGCAATGAGTAATATGGAGAGTTTGGTGACGCTCAATCTTTCCCACAACAATCTTTCGGGTTCCATACCATCAAGTTTCAAAGAGATGCACGGCTTGTCGTATGTTGACATATCCTACAATCACTTGGAAGGTCCCCTTCCCAACATCAAGGCATTTCAAGAAGCTCCGCCAGAAAGATTGAAAGGGAACAAAGGATTGTGTGGCAAAGTTGGAGCTCAGCTGCCACCCTGCAATGCACATGGCTCAAAAAAGGACCACAAGGCCATATTCTCTGTTCTAGCAGTATTTGTACTTCTATCTGCTCTCTTTACAATTGTCTTTGTAATAGTGCAAAGAAAGAAGAAGAATCAAGATACTAAACAAAACCACATGCATGGAGAAATTTCCTTTTCGGTTTTAAATTTTGATGGAAAATCAATGTATGAGGAAATCATAAGGGCAACAGCAGATTTTGATTCCACATATTGCATTGGGAATGGAGGACATGGAAGCGTCTACAGAGTGAATTTGTCATCTGGAGACGTAGTGGCCGTGAAGAAACTCCATATGCTATGGGACGGCGAGACAAAATTTCAGAAGGAATTCTTAAATGAAGTAAGGGCACTCAGTGAGATAAGACATCGGAATATTGTGAAGCTCTATGGTTTCTGTGCACATAAACGACACTCGTTTTTGGTGTATGGGTATCTTGAAAGAGGCAGCTTGGCCGCAATGTTGAGCAAAGATGAAGAAGCTAAAGAGTTGGGGTGGAGTAAAAGGGTGAATATTGTTAAAGGCTTAGCTCATGCCTTGTCTTACATGCACCATGATTGCTTGCCACCGATTGTACATCGTGACATCTCAAGCAAGAACATTTTGTTGGATTCTGAATATGAGGCATGTGTTTCAGACTTTGGCACAGCTAAGTTTTGAATCCAGGACTCAACTAATTGGACTTGCGGCTGCAGGTACACATGGCTATATGGCACCAGGTAATATTGTGATTCCCTGTTCTCTGTATTTAGCACTTTTTAAGCTTTTAATTTTAGACCAATGCTTCATTTTCATCATTAGGAGCGGTTCGCATAAACACATTTTCACTTCTTTGATTTAGAAAATATGCTAATAAACACATTTTCACTTCTCTTAAGCTATAAACTAATACGTCGATTTATGCATGATATAGTTTCATTAAAATTCCATTGAATAGTTATGTCTATAAACTAATAATGCCACTTCTCTGAGGTTTTCTCTAAGCAGAGCTTGCTTACACAATGGAAGTGAATGAGAAATGCGATGTTTATAGCTTCGGTGTGGTCACGTTGGAAATAATTATGGGAAAGCATCCTGGAGATCTTTTCTCATATTTCTCATCAATCTCTTCATCCTCCTCCTCATCATCATCATCTGCATTACCAGCCCATCAAATACCAATTGTGGATGTTTTGGACCAACGCATTTTCCCTCCTACGCATCAAGTTGCAAGCGAAGTGGTCTCTCTTGTGAAGATAGCATTTTCATGCTTGAATTCCAGCCCGAAATCTCGTCCAACAATGAAACAAGTTTCTCATTTCCTCTCAACTCAGATGCTGCATTTGTCTAAGCCGGTACATATGATGACATGTGGTGAATTGCTTGGTCTTGATCCTTTGGGTACCTGAATGTTTTATTTATCTTGTGCTATTTCTTGTGTAATATAATTCGAGCATACTTGGTGAATGTTTATTTTTTCACCAATCAATAGCTATGAAATCCACAATGAAGAAATACAAATTTCAATAAACCAACAAATCTTTGGCAACAAACTGTGAGGTCGAGGATATTCAAATACAATAAACATTGTTCTAGCTAAAAAAGATTATCACAAAGATTATCACATTGGCAGTACAATGGACGTATAAATGCTCCTCAATCTGTCAAAAAAAAGGTGGGATTGAATTTGGCTAATCTACCATTTAGTATGCTCGATTCTACCATTTGGTACATTCCTGTGGCAAGTGTGATACAACGTGCAAGTCTGGGATTGAATTAATATGATAATATATATATATATATATATATATTAAAAAAGATTGGGTTTTCATATTATATAGTATATAAATGTACAAAGTGCTATACCAAATGCTCGAATACCATTCCATTGAGTTTTCATATTTTTGTTTGCAGCTGCAAATTAAATAATACAACGAATTATAGAAAACCGCATATTGAGATTCACTAAGTTGACTGAAATATGAAATTTCCACTCAAGTTTCGTTTTAGGTTTTGGCATGTGTCATCGTAACATAAGAATATTATCTAGATCAAAACAAAATCACATTAAGTCTACACAGCAGACCAATAAGTTGAAATAAAAAAGTACTCAAATTTGAAGGACAACCTGCATATAGATGTCCTAAGTAGAGAGGGTTATCAGTAGTTAGAAATGTTTTGGTAATGTATGTATGTTTTGGCACCTAAAAGAATATGAATATGTTGCTATTAGCCCAACCCTGTCAAGCATTCAGTTAAAACTTCACTCGCAGTGCTCTGTTTTAATGTAAAGAATAGTGATTCCTCAACAAAAAAATAAAATAGTAAATGTACACTCAAAATCCAACAAAATCATAACTTAGAGGTCAATTAATCAAACATTTGCGAAAGGTTGTGCTTTTCGGTGGAAGGCTCGTGATCAGCTTTGGACTTGAAGATGACCAGCCAAGCAAATGGAATAGGGAGTTGGAATAAATTGTACACTGGGAACATACAAGCAAGAACATTTTGCTGGATTCTATATGAGGCATGTGTTTCAGCCTCTGGAACCTGGACTCAACTAATTAGGTCACCATTGCAGTAACATATGGATAGCTAGCTTTGGCATCAAGAAGCAGGGGAAGTCTTCTCTCTTGTTGTGATGATAATACGTTGGCATGAATGTGAATCCACAATCTCGTCTAACAATGAAACAAGTTTCTCAGCACAGGTTTTTCTTACAAGTGCTCTGTTTTAAAAGTTCTTATTTTAGTCCTCAAATGTTAATCAATCAATAGGTCCTTTATATTTTGGTCTCACGTCAATTTGGTCTTTGTTCTTGGGCATCAATTTGGTTTAAGATAAAATTTTCAGTCATTGTTTTGGGCATCACAAATTGATAGAGTTGTTAGTGATGAAATTGTCAGTGATTGATGAAATTTTCAGTCATTGTTCTTGGTTGATACAGGGAATGGGAGAAAAA
The DNA here is from genome assembly GCF_029339155.1 of Prunus mume. Lineage (NCBI taxonomy): Eukaryota > Viridiplantae > Streptophyta > Magnoliopsida > Rosales > Rosaceae > Prunus > Prunus mume. Next base: position 6,051,899 of record NC_142699.1, on the reverse strand, counting down.
GGATGTAGGTTTTTTCAGTGGTTTGATGCAGAAATGTGTGAGCGTTCAAAATTGTTGATACCTGGTTTGCTGAGGAAGATTGATAGGGTGGAGAAGGAAAATGCAAAGATTCGAGCAAAGTCAAAAATATTGTGGGCTGTTATGTTGCTTTCCTGGTTGGTGGTTGTTGCCATGAAGATGAATTAGGCACTTTGGCAGTAGTTCAGTGGGCATTGTAATTTGATACCTGATGTTAATGTAATGTAAGGCATTTTGGCAGTAGTTAAGCACTTTGGCAATAGTTTAATGGGCAAATTTAATTTGAGAACAAATGCTAATCTAATGTAAGACACTTTGGCAGTGTAATGTAATGTCATTTGGTGTAATGTAATGTAATGCTAGTTAAGTTTGTTCATTGTAATTTGTTTAGGGGTTACAAATGGTGACATGAATGGTAAGTTGTTTAGAGGTTACAAATGGTGACATGAATGTAATGCTAGTTAGTTAAGTAATGTAATGCTAGTTAAGTTTGATCTGTGATATGAATGGTAAATTGAATGGTAATTTCTTGATGAATCTAGAAGAAGATAACCAAAATTCAGTTTTCCTAAAAAGCAGGACCTGCCTTCTTTGCCAAAGTTTATGGTGGATATGTAGCCTTTGGTAACATGCCAAAGTTTACTGGAATCTGAAAAGCAAGAGGCAAAGCCCAAAACTAAAATCTAAGCCTTTGATATACATATATAATATCAATTTAAACTTCAATGTAAAAAATTTAAAATCTAAGGCTAAGGCAACATTCACTTCTAAAGAAAAATTCGAAATATTAAGAAGTGGAATTTCACATGTTCCAATGTTATTTTGAGAAACCTAAAAGTTATCCAAATGTTTTTTTGAAAATATTAATATATATTAAAAAGAAAAACAATTGGGCTACCCGGAGACAAATGTACCTGGGAACTTGAAATGCCAATTTCGGATCTTCTAGACCAACACATCTCTCTTTTGAACATAGCGTTTGCATCCTTGAATCCCAGTCCGCAGTGTCGTCCAACAATGAAGAAAGTTTCTAAGCTCCTCTCATCAACTCAGAGGCTGCATTTGTCAAAGCCATAATTACATATGACTACATGTGGTGAATTGCTTGCTCTTGATGGTTTCACTGCCTGTCAGGACATATGCTGCTTTTCATTCGAGTCTGCCTTGTTCTAATTCTTCTTAGATGTTTAGATTATTGTAATATATTTCATGCCCACGTCTGTCTTTTGGCTTACGCTTTAATAAGGGTTATCGGTATTTAGAAATGTTTTTCGTAATGTATGTATGTTTTGCCACCTAAAAGAATATGAATAAGATGCTATTAGCCCAACCCTGTCGAGCATTCAGTTAAAACTTCACTCGCAGTGCTCTGTTTTAATGTAAAGAATAGTGATTCCTCAACAATTAAAAAATAAAAATAGTGAACGTACACTCAAAATACAACAAACTCATAACTTAGAGCATTCAGTTAAAACTGGGAACAGCTTTGGACTTGAAGATGACCAGCCAAACAAATGGAATAGGGAGTTGGAATAAATTGTACACTGGGAACATACAAGCAAGAACATTTTGCCGGATTCTAAATGAGGCATGTGTTTTAGTCTCTGGAACTTGACTCAACTAATTGGGTCGCCATTGCAGTAACATATGGATAGCTAGCTTTGGCATCAAGAAGCAGGGGAAGTCTTCTCTCTTGTTGTACGATAATACGTTGGCATGAATGTCAATCCACAACCTCGTCTAACAAGTTTCTCAGCATGTGTTTTTATTACAGGTACTATGTTTTAAAAGTTCTTATTTTAATCCTCAAACGTTCAAATCAATCAGTAGGTCCTTTATATTTTAGTCTCACATCAATTTGGTCTTTGTTGTCACATTCCAACAAACTTTATTAAAATTGGTCACATATCATCACCTGACCAACTTATTACATCAAAATATAGCTCAATTTCGTCCTAGAACTCAAATTTTTGCTCAACAAAATCATCTGCTTTCCATTCAAGGTTTCATATTTACGTTTCATCAAGGAGAGTACACAACTTTGTTGAGCAACATATGTATTTTTTTTTTCCTTTGTTCTTCAGGGTTTCAATTTCTTCATCCAAACAGAGGGTTAAGGATCACATTGATTGATTGGAAAGTTTGAGAATTTAAATGAGGACTTTTGAAAAATTCAAGGACCATTCATGACCAAAACCCTTCTCAGTATCTTTCTATTCGGAGAGGCTGCATTTGTTGAAGCTTGTTACCTACGATATACCATGTGACATAGTGAAGCATTCAGGGAGAAGGAGAGAGAAAGATATTTAAAAATATATAAAAAGATTTAAGTTTACTTTTAATTCATTTTAAAAATGAATTTTAAGTTTTAAAAATATATTATTTTATATTTAAAGCCACATGGCTTTATACCATTGGATGTGTGGGCTCCACACATGTGTCACGCTAGCAATTTAATAGAAAATTTGACGGAAGCTAACGGTAGGGACCATTTTGATGTGTGGAGGCTAACCATGAGGACCTTTAGTGTCACAAAAAAAGGCTAGAGACGAACAGTGATAATTTCGCAAACCTCAGGGATCATTTGTGATAAAAAGCCAAAAATTTATATAGATCCTATTTGTAGAGAAAAACCCAAAACTAGCCACTTGTCATTTTCTAATTGCTTCTTAATGAGTTAAAATTTTATAAGAACCAATTAAAAAATAAAAAGTGCTAGTTTTGAATTTTTCACTCCAAATATGCTATATAAAGGTTTATATATATATATATATTATGTCATGCTAAAATGAGTTTATTATAGTAAAATCTTATTTAATTATTTAATCTTTTGACGAGTTAGCTGAAGCCCAACCTTATTCTCCTAAAATTGTTTTGACTATTGTATATATATATTTTTTTTTTGGGTGTCAAATATCAAGTCAAAGTGGGAGGTAGGGTTGGTTTTCAGATGGATCAAATTGGAATCAGGGGATTCCCATTCCAATCCAAAAAAATTTGGAATGAAAATTCTTTTCCAAAAAATTTCAGAATGGGATATTTGTTGAAATGCCACCTGAACTTATACCTTAGTTTCAATTTGTCACATGAAAAAAAAAAATTTAAGTGAAATGTCACCTAAAATTTTCAAAATCCATGATTTGTCACCTGACTTTAACATCATCCAATTTTCCATCTATTTTCAAGGGTATTTTAGTCTTTTCATTTTCAAGGATATTTTAAAAATGAAAAATATTATTATTAAAAAAATAAAGCTTAAATGTAAAAATGGTTGGGGGTTAAATGTGAAAAGATATATAATTTTTATAATTTTCAAGGGTCTTTTCATAATTTTTTTATAATGATTTTTTCATTTTTAAAATATTCTTGAAAATAAAAATACTAAAATACCCTTAAAAATAGTTGGAAAATTGGATGATATTAAAGTCAGGTGACAAATCATGGATTTTGAAAAATTCAGGTGACATTTTTTTTCAGGTGACAAATTGAAATCAAGTTATAAGTTCAGATGACATTTCAACGAATATTCCTTTCAGAATTTAACACATTTTGGAAATTTTCATAAAATTCTTGAAAACATTAAGCATGTCTAACAATTTGAAAGACTAAACTATTTTATTCAGGTGATAAATTGAAATTAAGTTATATATAAATTAAAAGGACGCGTTAGCGATTCAAACCCACGTGTCAAAAACGGTATAGCCGCACGACTATACTATTTTATTAGCATTTAACATATTCATTAACGGTTTGGCTAACATATGGAGCAATTTGTAGGGTTTTCGTGACATTGAATATGTACTGGTAAATGTCCCTAAAATCGGGTATGAACTTGTAAATGACCCTATAGGTTGGGGGGTTTTATGTAGTTTGTCCTATTTTCTAAATCAAAGATAGTGAAAATGTGTATCATGAATAAATCGAATTAACCGCTCCTAATGATGAAAATGAAGCATTAGTCTAAAATCCAAAGCTTAAAAGTGCAAATACAGGGAACAGGGAATCACAATATTACTTGGTGCCATGTAGCCAAATGTACCTGCAACGCAGTCCAATTAGTTGAGTGTGGATTTAAAACCTTAGATCTGCCAAAGTCTGAAATATAGGCCTCATATTCAGAATCCAACAAAATGTTCTTGCTTGAGATATCACGATGTACAATCGGTGGCAAGCAATCGTGATGCATGTAAGACAAGGCATGAGCTAAGCCTTTAACAATATTCACCCTTTTACTCAAGGATTGAAATATCGGCCGATATATCGATATTTTGAACTGTCGACACCGATATTGGGGGGTAAGGTCATATCTTCCCCGATATCGACGATATATCCCCGATAAGTGCGATATCCCCAATATTTTGCCGATATTCCCGATATTTTCCAATACCCATAACAAAACCCAAAAAAATTCAAAAGTTTTGAAGCAAATTGAAACTGAAAAGATTTTTTGGAGGTATATGTGCAGTGATTAGATATATATGTGAAGGCTTTTGGCAATATTCAATTCAAAAGATGTTTTGGAGTATGCATGTTTTAGAGTATGCATCAAAAGAATATAGACTATGCATCAAAAGAATATAGACCTAGTACTAACTCAAATGAATCTTATGATGACTATGGTTATGTCATGTCTGATTATAGTGGAACTAGATATGGAGCTCAAGATGATGAAACGGATTATGGACCTACTAGTTGAGTTAATCCTAACTATCCCATATATGGGATGACAGTAGGGAGCTCAAGAGAGACATATGTGCACCATGTTCAAACATGGCTTACAAACTACTCGGGTTACATGACTTGGTATGATTATTATACGAATCTAGATGGTTGTTCCACATTGTTTGAACCTCATAGGAGCTCTTCATTTATGTAGTTGGACACTCATCTAAATTGTAATCCAATGTTCAAATAAACTATGGATTTATGCATGGTTTATTCATTCTAATCAACTTTTTATTTTCAAACTTTTCATTAACGCGTATTACATACCACTTATATTTCATCATATATATATATATATATATCTTATTATTAGTAAATTTTGAGTTTTATTTGTTCAATACATTCATTGACAATGTATAACATCTATGAAAGTTTTACACCAAAATTATGTCTTTCAATGCCTATATCTGTCATTTTTGTTGATTTTTTCCCGATACCCAAAACGATAACGATATATCCCTCAAAATATCTGTAAATTGGAGGCCCGATATTATCTGCACGGCCGATATTTTAATCCTTGCTTTTACTCCACCCCAACTTTTTAGCTTTTTCATCTTTGCTCAACATTGCGGCCAAGCTACCTCTTTCAAGATACTCATACACCAAAAATGAGTGTCGTTTATGTGCGCAAAAACCATAGAGCTTCACAATATTCTGATGTCTTATCTCACTGAGTGCCCTTACCTCATTTAAGAACTCCTTCTGAAATTCTGCCTTGCCATCCCATAGCAGATAGAGGTACTTCACGGCCATTACGTCTCCAGATGACAAATTCACTATGTAGACACTTCCATGTCCTCCTTTCCCAATGCAATATGTGGAATCAAAATCTTCTGTTGCTCTTATGATTTCCTCATACATTGATTTTCCATCAAAATTTAAAACCGAAAAGGAAATTTCTCTATGCATGTGGGTTTGTTTAGCATCTTGATGCTTCTTTTTTCTTTGCACTATTACAAAGACAATTGTAAAGAGAGCACATAGAAGTACAAATATTGCTAGAACAGATAATATAACATTGTGGTCCTTTTTTGAGCCCTATGCATTGCATGCATGGCAGTAGAGCCCAACTTTGCCACACAATCCTTTGTTACCTTTCAATCTTTCTGGCGGAACTTCTCGAAATGCACTGATGTTGGGAAGGGGACCTTCCAAGTGATTGTAGGATATGTCAACGTATGAGAAGCCGTGCATCTCTTCGAAACTTGATGGTATGGAACCCAAAAGATTGTTGTGGGAAAGATCAAGTGTCACCAAACTCTGCATACTGCCTATTTATGATGGTATCTTACCTTCAAGTCAGTTATGACTTAAATCGAGGTCACTCAATTGAATTATTCAAGTGAGTTATGACTTAAATCGAGGTCATTCAATTGAATTAACTTCCCCAACTTGAATGGAATTGTTTGAGCCAGCTTGTTGGTGCTCAAATTCAAGTAGTGCAATTTGAACAAGTCACCTAGAATGCTCGGAATTGACTCATTGAATTTGTTTGTTGACAAGTCAAGATATTCAATATCATTCAATGATCCAAATTCCCATGATATACCGTCAACTTATCCAGCAAAGACAACTTCTCGAATTCTTTTGGGATCAACCCAACTAAATGATTTGAAGAAAATTCCAACACTTGAATTTGGGTTGCGTTGCCTATCATAGGTGGTATGCTACCAATAAGGTTGTTTGCTTCCATCATTAAGGTTTTCAGCTTTGGGCATTATCTCCAGTTGTGTGAGATTTCTCCATACGAGTTGTTGTGGCTTATATTCATAAAATCAAGATTTGGATACACACTAAAGAGCCTTTGCTTCTGTATGAGAATTAGAAGTAGCAGAAGGAAAAGCAACCCAATTTGGTGATGAAACATACAAGAAGATGACAAGGCAATAAGGTAGGAAGCATAGTTTAGCGGAAGTTAAAGATGTCATGGTTATTGTTTGTGTGGTCTACACGCATATTGTATGGGCCGTGCCTTACTAGTTATATATAGCGTGGGTTAGTCTTTGAGGTTCAGTTGAGCATTGAAAAGTCTTTCGGATCTCATCTATAAATTGTAGAAGAACTAAAGATGAAATTGTCGTTTACTGTACATAGGAATAGGAATGCGTAATTGATGGTTTGTTTTGTCGTTTATTGGATAAATTCATTTGATTATTGTGCTCCTCCGATGCCACTACCGATAATTTAGTCAACTTCATTTGATTATTTATTAGCTTTGTAGTTGAATGAAAGCTATTTCTTCAGTTTTTTTAATTAAAAAAATCGGTTATTTGGGGTGTTAAAAAAGAGAGGATAAAGTTTTGAAATTCCCCTTGGAATGGTTGTCACTTCACCTGGGTCGTTGTGGCCCTACATATATTTCAAAACAAAAGAATTAGTTTTACAGAAAGTGGGTTGGATATTTCTGCGATTTTACAAATATCTACATTCTGAAAAAACTTTCGAGGAGTAATGACATTATTTATGCCAACGTATTATCATCACATCAAGAGAGAAGACTGCCCAAACGTATTATCATCACATCCAGAGACTGAAACAAATGCCAAATTTCATTTTCCATGTCATTTTGATTTTGGAAAAAAAGAAGAAAAAAAAAGGAATTACGTCATTCATTTTACATAATCAAGTTTAAAAGAAGTTTAAAAAAAAAACTAAACTTGTATCAAGTTTAAAGTATTTAAAAAAAAGAAGAAAAGAAACTCAAACTGATGCCACTTGAATTTTGTGTCGTGTCTCAATGTGTCCCTCCAAATAAAATGTTGAATCATCACTTTATCTGTCCTTTAATTTATGATTTTGTTGTATTTTCAGTGTACGTTCACTATTTTTTTTTTTTTTTTTTGTTGAGGAATCACTATTCTGTACATTAAAAAAAGAGCACTGCGAGTGAAGTTGTAACGGAACGCTTGACAGGGCAAATTGATACATACATACATCACGAAAAAAATTTCTAAATACTAATAACCCAAAAGACAGAAGTGGGCATGAAATATATTACAATAATCCAAACATCTAAGAGGAATTAGAATAAGGCAGACTCCGATGAAAAGCAGCACATGTCCTGATCAAGCAGTGAAACCATCAAGAGCAAGCAATTCACCACATGTTGTCATATGTAATGGCTTTGACAAATGCAGCCTCTGAGTTGATGACAGGAGCTGAGAAACTTTCTTCATTGTTGGACGACACTGCGAACTGGGATTCAAGGATGCAAATGCGATCTTGACCAGAGAGACCACCTCCCCTGCTTCTTGTTTTGTGGGTGGGGAGATGCGTTGGTCCAGAACTTCCGAAATTGGCATTTCAGGGGCAGGTGATGTAGATGAAGACGATGATGACGCCCATGATGATAAAGATGAGAAAACATCTCCTGGATGGCTTCCCATAATTATTTCCAGTGTGACAACTCCAAAGCTATAAACATCGCACTTCTCGTTCACTTCCATTGTATATGCAAGCTCTGCCCAGAAAAAGCACATAGAAGAAATTGTATCATGCATCAATTGTACACATGTATAATAAGAGACTGAGATTGAAGTGTTCAAAACATTGCTTCTTAGAAAAAGGGCAGTGAAGAAGTCACAATTTCCCAATCAAAATAATAATTCATTGAAACACACAACCTACAAATTCGAGGAAATTTGGTTCTTTTTCAGAAAAAAAAAAAGATAGCTTAATAGAAGCTGGACGGTGCAGAAGAAAAAGAATTAAAAGCTGGATGTTGAAAAAGAAAAAGAATTAAATAAGAAAAGTTTCCATCATCATTCACATAAAAAATTTCTAATAGTTATATACTCTAAATCAAAGAAGTGAAAATGTGTTATGTTAACCTCTCCTAATGATGAAAATGAAGCATTGGTCTAAAAGCAAAAGCTTAAAAAGTGCTAAATACAGAGAATAGGGAATCACAATATTACCTGGTGCCATGTAGCCATATGTGCCTGCAGCGGCAGTCCAATTAGTTGAGTCTGGATTTAAATACTTAGCAGTGCCAAAGTCCGAAACACATGCCTCATATTCAGAATCCAACAAAATGTTCTTGCTTGAGATGTCACGATGTACAATCGGGTGGCAAGCAATCGTGGTGCATGTAAGACAAGGCATGAGCTAAGCCTTTAACAATATTCACCCTTTTACTCCACCCCAACTCTTTAGCTTCTTCATCTTTGCTCAACATTGCGCCAAGCTACCTCTTTCAAGATACTCATACACCAAAACGAGTGTCGTTTATGTGCGCAAAAACCATAGAGCTTCACAATATTCCGATGTCTTATCTCAGTGAGTGCCCTTACTTCATTCAAGAATTCCTTCTGAAATTCTATCTCGCCATCCCACAGCGGATGTAGTTTCTTAACAGCCACTACGTCTCCAGATGACAAATTTACTCTATAGACGCTTCCATGTCCTCCCTTCCCAATGCAATATGTGGAATCAAAATCTTCTGTTGCCCTTATGATTTCCTCATACATTGATTTTCCATCAAAATTTAAAACCGAAAAGGAAATTTCTCCATGCATGTGGTTTTGTTTAGTATCTTGATGCTTCTTCTTTCTTTGCACTATTACAAAGACAATTGTAAAGAAAGCTGATAGAAGTATAAATATCACTAGAAGAGAGAATATTAACTTGTGGTCCTTTTTTGAGCCATGTTGATCGCAGGTTGGCAAACCTCCAACTTTGCCACACAATCTTTTGTTCCCTTTCAATCTTTCTGGAAGAGCTTCTCGAAATGCCCTGTTGTTGGGAAGGGGACCTTCCAAGTGATTGTAAGATATGTCAACATACAACAAGCCACGCAAGTCTTCGAAACTTGATGGTATGGAACCCGAAAGATTGTTGTGGGAAAGATTGAGCGTCACCAAACTCTCCATATTGTTCATTGATGATGGTATGCTACCTTCAAGAGAGTTATGACTTAAATCCAATTCGTTCAATTGAACTAACTTCCCCAACTGAAGTGGAATTGCTTGAGATAACTTGTTGTTGCTCAAATTCAGATGGTATAATTTGAGCAAGTCACCTAGAATGCTGGGAATTGAGTCACTAAATTTGTTCGTTGACAAGTCAAGATATTCAAGATTAGTCAATGATTCGAATTCAAAGGGTATACGACCCGAAAGTTGATTTCCATTCAACATCAACCTCTCTAAAGAAGTCAGTCTCCCGAATCCCATTGGAATTAACCCAACTAAATTATTCGAAGAGAGATCTAGCTCATGAATTTGGGTTGCATTGCCTATCTCAGGTGGGATGCTCCCAGTAAAGTTGTTTCCCGCAAGTCGTAGGGTTGTCAACTTTGGGCAATTTTGCCAATTGTGTGAGATTTCTCCATACAAGTTGTTATTGCTTACATCTAAAAAATGGAGATTCGGATAAACGCCAAATTCTTCAGATATATTGCCTGTCAATTGGTTTTGTCCAAGACGGAGTCTGCGTAAGCTCGTGCAGTTTTTCAAGCTTTTGGGGATTTGACCAGTCAAATTGTTTATGCTTGCTGTAAAGTTTGTGAGTTTTCCACCTTGGCAAATATTTTGGGGCAGATAACCAGACAATTGGTTTGTATCCAAAGACAGGAAAGACAAATTCTTAAGATTCTCTAACTCTTGCGGAATGGAGCCAGAAAGTTTGTTATCGCGTAGGAGTAAGATCTCCAAGTTGCTCAAGTTAGCAAATAAGGCTGGAATTGAATCATTGAGTTGATTCTCGCTCAACTCTAGATTTACAAGAGATTTCAAGTTCCCTATCTCCATGGGAATCAAACCAGAAAGTTTATTGGAATACAAATGCAAACTGTTTAGGTTTATTAAGTTACCAATATTTGGAGGGATGAGACCACTTAAATTGTTCTCGGACAACGACAGATCTACAAGAGATTTCAAGTTCCCTATCTCCTTGGGAATCATACCAGAAAGTTGATTGGATTGCAAGTACAAAGTGTTTAGCTTTATTAAGTTACCAATATTTGGAGGGATGAGACCACTTAAATTGTTCTTGCACAACTCCAGATCTACAAGAGATTTCAAGTTCCATATCTCCTTGGGAATCAAACCAGAAAGTTGATTGGAATGCAAGTACAAAGTGTCTAGCTTTATTAAGTTACCAATATTAGGAGGGATGCGACCACTTAAATTGTTCTGGGACAACTCCAGATCTACAAGAGATTTCAAATTCCCTATCTCCATGGGAATCAAACCAGAAAGTTGATTATCATAGAGATAAAGATGGGTAAGGCTTGTTAGATTGCCTAGTGATCTTGGAACTGAACTGTTGAGTTTATTCTTATACAAATATAGCTCCACAAGATTTTTCAAGTTGCCTATCTCAGTGGGAATATTCCTAGAAAGTGTATTTTCAACAAGACTAAGAACGGTAAGATTTCTTAGGAGACCGATTTCTGGTGGAATTCTTCTAGACAACTGATTGGTGGACAATTCTAGATATACAAGAGATGTCAAGTTCCCTATCTCCTTCGGAATCAAACCAGAAAGTTGATTGTTATTCAAGTACAAAGTGTTGAGCCTTATTAAGTTACCAATATTTGGAGGGATGAGACCACTTAAATTGTTGTAAGACAACCTTAGATCTACAAGAGATTTCAGGTTGCCTATCTCATTGGGAATCTCCCCAAAAAATGTATTTCCATAGAGACTAAGAATGGTAAGATTTTTCAGGAGACCGATTTCTGGTGGGATTCTCCCAGACAAGTTATTCCCAGAGAGTTCGAGATAGTGGAGTTTGGAGAGGTTACTGATTTGAGGCGGGATGGTATCAAATAGTTTGTTCATGCTGAGGTTAAGATATTCAAGATTCGGGAAGGACACGAATGAAAATGCATGTAGCGTACCTTCTAAACCCCTATTGAAAAGGTCTATCTTGCTGACACTTCCAGCTGAGTTGCATGAAACACCTGTCCAAGTGCATGGGCTTGTTCTTGGTTCTGGATTGCTGCTGGAAGAATTGGTGGCATTAATATTATGAGTGGGAGGGTCGTACCAGGTGAGGTTATTGAGGGCTTGATTTGGAAATAAGCTGGCTTTCCATTTGAGAAGAGCCTTTGCTTCAGTATGAGAAGTAGAAGTAGCAGAAGGAAAAGCAGCCCAATTTGGTGATGAAACATACAAGAAGATGACAAGGCAATAAGGCAGGAAGCATAGTTTAGCGGAAGTTAAAGATGTCATGGTTATTGTTTGTGTGGTATACACGCATATTGCATGGGCCGTGCCTTACTAGTTATATATAGTGTGGGTTAGTCTTTGGGGTTCAGTACTTAAGCATTGAAAAGCTGAACATACAAGAGAAGGCAATGAGCCTATTCTCTTTTCCACAATAAAATCCAAGTCTTCAAGACTTGGAAAGGTGTTTCCAATTTTTTTTCATTTTCTCAATTGGAAGACGGTTTGGGAAGACTTTTAGGGTTTTCACACCCTTGAGTCAGAGTCAGAGTCAGAGTCTTCGTCTCTTAGACAAAGAAAACTCCCACTGACTTACTTCCACTGTGGCTAGAACTAGAACCGAAAACACATTATACATACAAAACGTTAAACCATGGCATTGGACAATGAAATTTTTGTTTCATTTTTTCTTTCCCTCTCACAAAGAAAAACATTTCTAAGTAACAACGGTTTTGGGTTTTCACACTGAAAGTCTTTGTCCCTTTTCTTTAAAGTTGGAATTGCAACTTTTGCATTTTCTCAAAGCATGATTGTCCCTTTTCTTTAAAGTCCTGTCACGACTAGAACAATTCAAACAAAACATGCTTCTTGCTTTGCTTTACTGGAAAAATTAATCCACTCCAGCTGTCCCCAACAAATCTGAAGAGGAATAACTCCTCAACGTATGGATGGAAGTGAGAGCGTCATTATTGATGGTTTGTTTTGCCGTTTATTGGATAAACTCATTTGATTATTGTGCTCCTCCGATGCCACTATCGATGCCATTGATGTTCAATAAAAGGCTATGTGAAGCCTTTGATTATTCATTTGATTATTCCTTGTGCCAAAATCAACAGGTATGAGAGAGAGCTTTATGATACCGACGCATTGCCTTTTGTTTCTTGGCCAACAATTACACCTACGTCTTAAGAGCTTTATGCATGGAAATAGATGGGAAGAGTCTTATTCCCAAATTGAAATATAGCAAAATGCACACGTGGTCTTTCTCACCAGTCACCCCTCGCCTTCCTTTTTATATATAAAAATATATATAAAAAGAGAGAAGATTGTGGATTGACATTCATGCCAACGTATTATCGTCACAACAAGAGAGAAGACTTCCCCTGCTTCTTGATGCCAAGGCTAGCTATCCATATGTTACTGCAATGGCGACCCAATTAGTTGAGTCCAAATTCCAGAGACTCAAACACATGCCTCATTTAGAATCCAGCAAAATGTTCTTGTTTGTATGTTCCCAGTGTACAATTTATTCCAACTCCCTATTCCATTTGTTTGGCTGGTCATCTTCAAGTCCAAAGCTGATCACGAGCCTTCCACCGAAAAGCACAACCTTTCACAAATGTTGATTAATTGTCCTCTAAGTTATGAGTTTGTTGTATTTTGAGTGTACGTTCACTATTTTTATTTTTATTTTTTTGTTGAGGAATCACTATTCTTTACATTAAAACAGAGCACTGCGAGTGAAGTTTTTTAACTGAATGCTTGACAGGGTTGGGCTAATAGCATCATATTCATATTCTTTTAGGTGGCAAAACATACATACATTACGAAAAACATTTCTAAATGCCGATAACCCTTATTAAAGCGTAAGCCAAAAGACAGACGTGGGCATGAAATATAAATAGATTTTACGGGGTAATTTTTCATTGTATTACTTCCTTGAAATATATACATATATAATCCTTGTTTTACAAGGAAACACTACTCAATAAGGGACACAGAAATAAATCCTTCCTAATAAAGGACTCCTAGTATTCACAATATATTTACATACTTATTTAAATAACTCACATTTACACTCCCCCTCAAGTTGGTGCATATATATCACACATGCCCAACTTGTCAAGTGAGTTACCAAACTTTCTGCTACATACTGCATGAGTAAGAACATCTGCAAGTTGTCCCTCTGACTCCACAAACGGTATTGATACAATCTTCTTTTCAAGCTTCTCTTTGATAAAATGACGATCAACCTCTACATGTTTCGTTCTATCATGTTGTACTGGGTTATCAGCTATGTCTCTTGCTGACTTATTATCACAAGACAACTTCATGGTATCCTTTGGTTTAAACCCAAGTCCCCAAATAAGTTTTTGGAGCCAAAGGATTTCACAGATTCCTTGAGTCATACCTCTATATTCGGCCTCAACTGAAGACCGTGACACCACCACCTGTTTTTTACTTCGCCATGTCATCTAATTCCCTCCAACGAAGGTAAAATATCCAAAAGTAAATCGTTTATCAGTTACATCACCTGCCCAATCCGCATCAGTAAACCCTCAATCCTCAAATCCCATTTTTTCTATACAAGACTCCTTTTCCAGGTGCTGACTTCAAGTATGCCAAGATATGCATAACAACAACCATATGATCCACACTCGGTGAATGTATGAATTGACTCACAACACTCACAGCATAGGCAATATCAAGACGAGTATGAGCCAAATAAATCAGTCTCCCTACAAGTCTCTGATATCTACCCTTATCAACTAGTTTCTGCTCCGGATCCAAACACAAATGATGCTTCTCAACAATAGGAGTCTCTACCGACTTACATCCCAACATACTAGTTTCTTTTAATAAATCCAGTACATACTTAAGTTGAGACAAGAAGATACCTTTCGACGAGTGAGCAACTTCAACTCCCAAGAAATACTTCAAATCCCCTAAGTCCTTCGAATCCCCTAAGTCCTTCATCTCGAATTCGACCACGAGATTCCTTGCAACTTGGACATCTCATCAACATCGTTTCCTATTATAATCATGTCATCTACATAGATAATCAAGGCTGTTACTTTATTCTGTCTACGCTTCACAAATAAAGTATGATCAGAATGACTCTGACAATATCCATTCTTTCTCATGACTTGAGCAAATCTACCAAACCATGCACGGGGCGATTGCTTAAGTCCAAGTCACGCAACCGACATACTCCGATGTTCCCACCATTGCTATATCCAGGAGGAAAATCCATATACACTTCTTCCTCCAAATTCCCATGGAGAAATGCATTCTTCACATCAAATTTTTTTAATGGACAATCCATGTTTGCAACTAAAGAGATAAGAACACATACCGTATTCATCTTGGCAACCGGGGAGAAAGTCTCCTCGTAATCTATCCCATATGTTTGGGTATATCCTTTAGCCACCAACCTTGCTTTGTATCTTTCTACTGTTCCATCAACTTTATATTTAACTGTAAACACCCACAGGCATCCCACTGTCTTCTTCCCTACAGGTAGCTTCATCACCTCCCAAGTATTATTTTTCTGCAATGCCAATATTTCCTCATCCATTGCTTTTGCCCACTTTGGATCTTTTAGATCTTCCTCCACTTGAGTTGGTACATGGATAGACTCGATATTACTTACCAAAGTTTGACGCTCTGGTGCAAGCTTATTGCATGATACATAATTGGCTGTCAGATACTTCACCTTTCCTTCAGGAGAAAACCTATCAGGAGGCACACCTCGATTTTGTCTTGGCTGCAATTTATAAGTACCTACACTTGGATTAGTTACACAATCATTTACGATACTTACCTCAGGCATATTCAGAGAAGATGTATTGGGCGGCACTTCGAAACTAGAGAGAGAATGTGTACTAGGCTCCGCAATGAGGGGTATACTGGGCTCCTCACAAAGTTGTTCAACAACAAGGTTCTTCTCGACAGCAGCTTGCCGAGACTCTCATAGTATGGGCTCAGTTCCAAGTTCTACACGTTGTTCAACAGTCACATCTCCCCCTAGATCCAACCAACTCATATTACCATCAGTGTTCTCCTCCTGGTGATTTGAAGTTAAAAGTATGAAAGTGTAGAAATATTCTGTTTTAGAGAAAGTCACATCCATGGTTACATACATATGTCAGGTCTCAGGATGGTAACACTTATACCCTTTTTGGTGAGACGAGAAACCCACAAAGACACACCGTAGTGCACACGGATCCAATTTACTATGATGTATTTTCTGAATATAAACATAAGCCACACAACCAAACACTCGAGGAGTGAAAGTATTACTGGACACCACTGGAGTATGTTGAGTGAGCACTTGAATAGGTGTTTGAAATCCAACCACCCGAGAAGTCATACGATTAATGACATACACGGCATAAGTAAAGGCTTCATGCCAAAACCGTAGAGGAATCGAGGCCTCAAGGAGTAAAGCAGGAGCTGTCTCCAAAATATGATGATTTTTATGCTATGCAACCCCATTTTGCTGTGGGGTATGCGAACATGTGGTTTCATGGAGAATTCCTTGACGAAACTCCGACAACTCAAAATTAATGTATTCTCCTTCATTATCAGAACGTAGAACTTTAATAACGGAAGAATATTGCGTCTAAACCATCTGAGCAAATGATCGAAATATAGCACCAACATCACTTTTATTTTTCAACACATAAAGCCATGTCAGACGAGTGCAATCGTCAACAAATGTAACAAACCACCAAAGTCCAGAAGAAGTAACAACTGGAGAAGGCCCCCAAACATCGGAATGCACAAGATCAAATGGAAAAGGTCTTTTATTCATACTAGGAGGAAACGAAGCACGATGGCTTTTAGCAAGAATACATACTTCATAATGTAAGTCTGATTCATTTATTCCACTAAATAAACAAGGCAACATACGCCTTAAATAGCTAAAGGATGCATGGCCTAATCGACAATGCAATAACCATACTTCTTGTAAATTACTACCACGGAGCACTCGGACTGCATGAGCTCTGCTAGGAACAACATCATCCATGTAGTACAACCCCTCTCTCTTAGTGTCACGCCAATTATCTTCTTGGTCCGAATA
The DNA here is from genome assembly GCF_029339155.1 of Prunus mume. NCBI lineage: Eukaryota > Viridiplantae > Streptophyta > Magnoliopsida > Rosales > Rosaceae > Prunus > Prunus mume. Next base: position 6,035,177 of record NC_142699.1, on the reverse strand, counting down.
TCCTGAAGTAGACAGAAGGATGGATACATTAGAACAACACAATCCAATTGTTCAGTAATATGTGGTATGGAAAGTAAATGATGTGATAAAGATGGAACAAGCAAACATCGGTGTAAAGGGAGAGAGGCTATGAGATACACAGTACCAGCACCAATAACAGGTGCACGGTACCATTAGCAGTTACAATATATTTCCTGTGAGATGTTGTCATATATTGAAACACATTCTTATCGTATGTCATATGATCCGTTGCACCAGAGTCCAGAATCCAAACCGCATGATGCTCAGTGTCGGACGCCAAAAAAACATGCACTACAGACCTGCAGTGGAGGATGAATCACCATGGGTAGAACGAGTCAACAAAGTTTGACTCGGGTTACTGGAGATATTCTCATCCTCCTTAGCTTTTGGTGGGGCAGTAGCCAGGGATGCACGACTCCGTTATTTCCCTCACTCCCACGCCTAGCTTCTTCTTCAATTGGGAACTAATCAGTACCCTATGCTTGGCAAAACATGTATACTCAGTATGACGGGTTTGTCCACAGAAAGTACACTTCAAATCATCTTTTATTTTCTCGGGTAAAGGGACGAGAATTTAAAGACTGATTAGAAGGATTACTAGGACGAAAGGCAGCGGCGGGCCGAGAGACCATGGCCATGGACTGCAGCCCTCCTTGGTTGTTACTCCCACTCATCATGGTGGCATGTCTTTGTGCTTCATGCCGAACAACAGAAAACACTTCCTCAACAGATGGTAAGGGTTGAGTACGTAGAATATCACTACGTACTTTATCAAAGATATCATCCAAACCCGCCAAAAAGGCATGCACATGATCAATTTGAATCTCATCTCGAAGGGTCTTGAGATCCATTGCACACTTCATCTTGATTGGTCTCCATTGCACACTCCATCTTGATTGGTCTCCTTTGATCTAACTCCTACCAAACGGACTTGAGAACGGCGTAATACACACTAACCGACCGGCCCTCTGGACGGAGTCTGAAAGACTTAACCTTTAATTCATAAATTTGAGAAATATCTGAACCATCATAATAGGTCCGAGCCACCTCTTCCCAAACTTCTTTAGCAGTACGTAGGTGAATAAAAAATCCCATGATAGCAGGTTCCATGGAATTGATCAACCACCCTTTTACGATTGCATTCCCTGTCTCCCATGTCTCAGAACCATCACTATTCTCAGCAAGTTCCTTGGTACTCCCTGTCACAAAGCCTTTCCTACTGCGTCCAGCGATGTGCATCTCCAAAACTTTGGACCAAAGAGGATAATTTGATCCATTCAACTTCACTGTGTTTGGTACAGCAGATGCATCATTCTGAATAACAACATGATTCAATACTAGAGTATTGGTTGGTGTACGAGAGCTACCCTCCAATTTCAAAACAGCACTATCTTCCAAAGCTTATGGTGCACAGCTCTTGATGTAGCAATCCACACAGCACAGCCAAATCACACACGACACTATCACACACACACCCACACACCCTGACGTTCTACAAGGGAATATTGCAAAAAAGAAAGAGTCAGCCATCAACAGTAGAGGAAAAATATTCTAGGGTTATGGCAACCTATGCTCTGATACCAAATAGAATTTTACGGGGTAATTTTTCATTGTATTACTTCCTTGAAATATAACATATATAATCCTTGTTTTACAAGGAAACACTACTCAATAAATGACACAACAATAAATCCTTCCTAATAAAGGACTCCTAGTACTCACAATATATTTACATACTTATTTAAATAACTCACGTTTACAATATATTACAATAATCCAAACATCTAAGAAGAATTAGAACAAGGCAGACTCAAATGAAAAGTAGCGCATGTCCTGATCAGGCAGTGAAACCATCAAGAGCAAGCAATTCACCACATGTAGTCATATGTAATTATGGCTTTGACAAATGCAGCCTCTGAGTTGATGACAGGACTGAGAAACTTTCTTCATTGTTGGACGACACTGCGGACTGGGATTCAAGGATGCAAACGCTATGTTCAAAAGAGAGATGCATTGGTCTAGAAGATCTGAAATTGGCATTTCAAGTTCCCAGGTGGTATTTAACCGACTCAGGCACATTTGTCTTCGGGTAGCCCAATTGTTTTTCTTTTTAATATATATTAATATTTTCATTTAATATTTTCAAAAAACATTTGGATAACTTTTAGGTTTCTCAAAATAACATTGGAACATGTGAAATTCCATTACTTAATATTTTGAATTTTTCTTTAGCCCCCTAGCAACCCCAAAATTCCACTTCTCAAAATAACATTGGAACATGTGATAATCCCCCTAGCAACCCCAAAAGCCTCATTTCCAGAGACGATGTCATTAATGGCAATATTCACATATGTCACAACCACTAAATGATTTGAAGAAAGTTCCAGCACATGAATTTGGGTTGCGTTGCCTATCTCAGGTGGTATGCTATTAGAAATGTTGTTTCCTGCCATTAGTATGGTGAAGCTTTGGGTATTGTCCCTAGTTGTGTGAGATTTCTCCATACAAGTTGTTGTGGCTTATATTCATAAAATCAAGATTTTGATAAACATTGAAGTCTTCAAATATATTGCCTGTCAATTGGTTTTGGTCAAGACAGACTCTCACTAAGCCCCTGCAATTTTTCAAGCTTGGGGATTGGACCAGTCAAATAGTTTGTTCGTACTAACAAGTTTGGGAGTTGTCCATCTTGGCAGATATTTGGGGGCAAATAACCAGACAATTGGTTTGTGTGGGCTTAATGCCTTCTTGGCTTTTAACTTATTGCTGGTTATTTTGCATTTTATTTGGGCCTCTGGCTTTTCACTTTGTTGTTGAGCTCAATTGGTTGGGTCTCACTCTTTGGTGTATTGTTATGCTCTTTTGTGTGTTTTTAATGAAATCCACTTCCGACCACAAAAAAAAAAAAAAAAAAAAAAAAACCAGGCAATTGGTTTGTATCCATCTCCAGCCAGTTCAGTCAAATTCTTGAGATTCTCTAACTCTTGTATACCACAAGTGGAAATGTTTAGCTTAAACATGAAAAATATGTATGTACGTGTATAATACGAGTATTAAACGTGAAAATGCTAAATTCTTTATACGGGATAATAACTCTGAAAAAGTAAATACTCAAAATGGTACTTGGGTAATGACCTAATAGTAATGAAAAATCCTCTAAACTACTTTTATCAATAAACAAAATTTGAGGAAAAATAATTTATTTAAAAATAAAAATAAAAATCACAGTGTCTATGTTTGGGTGAAACACAAGACATTTCTAATCAATTTTCCGTTTTATATTGTAATAATATTAAAAATCCACCATGCATGCTCTAGTAGTACAAGGTAGGGGTGGGCATCTCATCCGAATAATCCGCGTATCGACCGTACTGTATCGACGATTTGGTTAAATAATTATTTTTTAATTTTAATTATTCCGATCCGATCAGTACCGAGATGTTTGGTTTGGTTAACGGAAACAATATTCCTAACCCAACGGAAATCTGCACCGATCCGATATTTATACTTATTCTATTATTTAAATACAAAACAAGAAACCAAAGATAAATACAATCAACATTTTGTATCACTCCTTTATTACTGTTATATCACTTCTTTATTACCATTGTATCACTGCTTTATCACCATTCTATCACTTCTTTATCACCCAGGTACTGTAGCACTTTTTGGTCATAGAGGAATTTATGAATTTCCTATGTTTTCCAGTTTTGACCTTTGTCCCTTTTTTACCTGTAACTTTCCAACCGTTGATCCAAATTTTATGTTCTTTATATATTTGGATAGAGCATGAAAAACTAAAGAACCCAACGCGGAACAAATGTCAAAATCATTTACATAAATGTAGAGAATTCAGTAAAAATAACACTCAAATGTTCAAACAACAAACACAAATCGCTCCCAATACATCTTGAGTATATATTAAATGATATAGTGACTAAGTTATTTGATTTCATACTTGGATGAATTATACTATTGGATTTTTATATTTTACGAGGATAATTTGGTGTATTTGTTTAAGAACTTATGTTATGTGAAAGTATTATAAATTGTATTTTTATTAGTATGCTTTTATTACGGTACTACCGGCGTACCAAACCGATTCAAACCAAATATTAGGTTAACCGATCCGAAGTCTACCGAAGTCTTTGGTTTGGTTAACGGAAGAGAAAATGGTCTACCGAAGTCTTTGATTTGGTTAACGGAAGAGCCTTCTACCGTTTCGGACCGATCCGTGCCTAGGCCTAGTATAAGGTTGGTTTCTTAATCGCCTATGCATATGTTCTACCTCGCCAGATGCCCTCTCTAATTAGGACATCTATATGCAGGTTGTCCTTAAAATTTGAGTTACTTTTTTTATTTCAACTTATTGGTCTGCTGTGTAGACTTAATGGGATTTTGTTTTGATGTAGATAATATTATAATGTTAAATTAGTGAGGGCTTTCTAATTGTTACGATGACACAGGCCAAAACATAAAACGAAACTTGAGTGGAAATTTCATATTTCAGTCAACTTAGTGAATCTCAATATGCGGTTTTCTATAATTACGTTGTATTATTTAATTTGCAGCTGCAAACAAAAATATGAAAACTCAATGGAATGGTATTCGAGCATTTGGTATAGCACTTTGTACATTTATATACTATATAATATGAAAACCCAATCTTTTTTAATATATATATATATATATATATTATCATATTAATTCAATCCCAGACTTGCACGTTGTATCACACTTGCCACAGGAATGTACCAAATGGTAGATTAGCCAAATGCAATCCCACATTTTTTTGACAGATTGAGGAGCATTTATATGTCCATTGTACTGACAGATCAGTGGAACTGTTGCGGGCTTTGAAACTGCGGTACTTTGTATGAAGCTATGCTTCAAGTTCTCTCTTTATTTGCTTGAGTCGTTTAGATGTACAGCATGAGGGAAAGTTGGAAGTTTAATAGATTCAAGAGTTTCATATCACTGAAGCCTGCTCCAGGGAAATATCCTCACGTTTATCCTATATTCATGTTCATTTAGATTCAAGAGATTCAGATTTTGTTCATGTTTGATTGTTCTAGTTTTTTAAAAGCAGGAATAAAATGTTGTCAACTGTACATTGTTGTAAAGAAAAACATAATACTGTTTATAAAAAAACAATGTTTATTGTAGTTGAATATCCTCGACCTCACAGTTTGTTGCCAAAGATTTGTTGGTTTATTGAAATTTGTATTTCTTCATTGTGGATTTCATAGCTATTGATTGGTGAAAAAATAAACAGTCACCAAGTATGCTCGAATTATATTACACAAGAAATAGCACAAGATAATTAAATAAAACATTCAGGTAGCCAAAGGATCAAGACCAAGCAATTCACCACATGTCATCATATGTACCGACTTCGACAAATGCAGCATCTGAGTTGAGAGGAAATGAGAAACTTGTTTCATTGTTGGACGAGATTTCGGGCTGGAATTCAAGCATGAAAATGCTATCTTCACAAGAGAGACCACTTCGCTTGCAACTTGATGTGTAGGAGGGGAAATGCGTTGGTCCAAAACATCCACAATTGGTATTTGATGGGCTGGTAATGCAGATGATGATGAGGAGGAGGAGGATGAAGAGACTAATGAGAAAGATGAGAGAAGATCTCCAGGATGCTTTCCCATAATTATTTCCAATGTGACCACACCAAAGCTATAAACATCGCATTTCTCATTCACTTCCATTGTGTAAGCAAGCTCTGCTAAGAGAAAACCTCATAAAAGTGGCATTATTAGTTTATAGACATAACTATTCAATGGAATTTTAACGAAACTATATCATGCATAAATCGACATATTAGTTTATACTTAAGAGAAGTGAAAATGTGTTTATTAGTATATTTTCTAAATTGAAGAAGTGAAAATGTGTTTATGTTAACCGCTCCTAATGGTGAAAATGAAGCATTGGTCTAAAATAAAAAGCTTAAAAAGTGCTAAATATAGAGAACAGGGAATCACAATATTACCTGGTGCCATATAGCCATGTGTGCCTGCAGCTGCAGTCCAATTAGTTGAGTCTGGATTCAAAAACTTAGCTGTGCCAAAGTCTGAAACACATGCCTTATATTCAGAATCCAACAAAATGTTCTTGCTTGAGATGTCACGATGTAAAATCAATGGCAAGCAATCGTGGTGCATGTAAGACAAGGCATGAGCTAAGCCTTTAACAATATTCACCCTTTTACTCCACCCCAACTCTTTAGCTTCTTCATCTTTGCTCAACATTGCGGCCAAGCTACCTCTTTCAAGATACTCATACACCAAAAACGAGTGTCTTTTATGTGAACAGAAACCATAGAGCTTCACAATATTTCGATGTCTTATCTCACTGAGTGCCCTTACTTCATTCAAGAACTCCTTCTGAAATTCTGTCTCTCCATCCCATAGCAGATGGAGTTTCTTCACGGCCACTACATCTCCAGATGACAAATTCGCTTTGTAGACGCTTCCATGTCCTCCTTTCCCAATACAATATGTGGAATCAAAATCTTCTGTTGCCTTTATGATTTCCTCATACATTGATTTTCCATCAAAATTCAAAACCAAAAAGGAAATTTCTCCATGCATGTGGTTTTGTTTAGTATGTTGATGCTTTTTCTTTCTTTGCACTATTACGAAGACAATTGTAAAGAGAGTAGATAGAAGTACAAATACTGCTAGAACAGAGAATATGACCTTGTGGTCCTTTTTTGAGCCATGTGCATTGCAGGGTGGCAGCAGAACTCCAACTTTGCCACACAATCCTTTGTTCCCTTTCAATCTTTCTGGCGGAGCTTCTTGAAATGCCTTGATGTCAGGAAGGGGACCTTTCAAGTGATTGTAGGATATGTCAACGTACGACAAGCGTGCATCTCTTCGAAACTTGATGGTATGGAACCCGAAAGATTGTTGTGGGAAAGATTGAGCAACACCAAACTCTCCATATTGCTCATTGCTGATGGTATGCTACCTTCAAGAGAGTTATGACTGAAATCCAGCTCGTTCAATTGAACTAACTTCTCCAACTGAAGTGGAATTGCTTGAGATAACTTGTTGTTGCTCAAATTCAGATGGTATAATTTGAGCAAGTCACCTAGAATGCTAGGAATTGAGTCACTGAATTTATTTGTTGACAAGTCAAGATAATCAAGATCACTCAATGATCCGAATTCAGAGGGTATACGACCTGAAAGTTGATTTCCATTCAACATCAACCTCTCCAAAGAAGTCAGTCTTCCAAATCCCATTGGAATCAACCCAACTAAATGATTTGAAGAGAGATCTAGCTCTTGAATTTGGGTTGCATTGCCTATCTCAGGTGGGATGCTTCCAGTAAGGTTGTTTCCCGCAAGTCGTAAGGTTGTTTCCCGCAAGTCGTAAGGTTGTCAACTTTGGGCATTTTTGCCAATTGTGTGAGATTTCTCCAAACAAGTTGTTATGGCTTACATCTATAAAATGAAGATTCGGATAAACGCCAAAGTCTTCAAATATATTTCCTGTCAATTGGTTATGTTCAAGACGGAGTCTGAATAAGCTTGTGCAATTTTTCAAGCTTTTGGGGATTGGACCAGTCAAATTGTTTATGCTTATTGAAACGTTTGTTAGTTTTCCACCTTGGCAAATATTTTGGGGCAGATAACCAGAAAATTGGTTTGTATCCAATTGAAGGGCAGTCAACTTCTTGAGATTCTCTATCTCTTGGGGGATGGGTCCGGAAAGTTGGTTATCACTTAGGGAAAAGTATTCCAAGTTGCGCAAGTCACCGATTGAAACAGAATTGAACCATTGAGTTGATTCGCACCCAAGTGTAGTGTTACAAGAGATTTCAAGTACCCTATCTCCTTGGGAATCAAACCAGAAAGTTGATTGGAATACAAGTACAAAGAGCTTAGGTTTATTAAGTTCCCAATATCTGGAGGGATGAGACCACTTAAATTGTTGTTGGCCAACGATAAATTTACAAGAGATTTCAAGTTCCCTATCTCCTCTGGAATCAAACCAGAAAGTTGATTTCCACCCAAGTACAAAGTGTTTAGGTTTATTAAGTTACCAATATTTGAAGGGATGAGACCACTTAAATTGTTGTCGGCCAACGATAGATGTACAAGAGATTTCAAGTTCCCTATCTCCTTGGGAATCAAACCAAAAAGTTGATTGGAAAGCAAGGTCAAAGTGTTTAGCTTTATTAAGTTACCAATATTTGGAGGGATGAGACCACTTAAATTGTTGTAGGACAAATCTAGATCTACAAGAGATTTCAAGTTTCCTATCTCCTTGGGAATCAAACCAGAAAGTTTATTATCATCGAGATAGAGATAGGTAAGGCTTGTTAGATTGCCTAGTGATCTTGGAATTGAACCGTTGAGTTTATTCTCATCCAAAAGTAGCTGCACAAGAGATTTTAGGTTGCCTATCTCATTGGGAATATTCCCAAAAAATGTATTGTCAAAGAGACTAAGTAATGTAAGATTTCTTAGAAAACCAATTTCTGGTGGAATTCTCCCAGACAACTGATTGTTGGCGGACAAATCTAGACTTACTAGAGATTTTAAGTTCCCTATCTCCTTGGGAATCAGACCAGAAAGTTTATTAAGATAGAGAAAGAGATGGGTAAGGCTTGTTAGATTGCCTAGTGATCTTGGAATTGCACCATTGAGTTTATTCTTATGCAAATATAGCATCACAAGAGATTTCAGATTGCCTATCTCATTGGGAATATTCCCTCCCAACAATGGATTTTCAGAGAGACCAAGAAATGTAAGATTTCTTAAGAGACCGATTTCTGGTGGGATTCTCCCGGAAAATTGATTGAGAGAGAGTTCAAGATAGTGGAGTTTGGATAGGTTACTGATTTGAGGTGGGATGGCATCAAATAGTTTGTTCAGGCTGAGGTCAAGATATTCAAGATTAGGAAAGGACAAGAATGAAAATGCATGTAGCGTACCTTGTATACGTCTATTAGAAAGGTCTATCTTGTTGACACTTCCAGCTGAGTTGCATGAAACACCAGTCCAAGTGCATGGGCTTGTTCTTGATTTTGGATTGCTACTGGAAGAATTGGTGGCATTAATATTATGAGTGGGAGGGTCATACCAGGTGAGGTTATTGAGGGCTTGATTTAGAAATAAGCTGGCTTTCCATTTGAGAAGAGCCTTTGCTTCAATATGAGAATTAGAAGTAGCAGAAGGAAAAGCAACCCAATTTGGTGATGAAACATACAAGAAGATGACAAGGCAATAAGGCAGGAAGCATAGTTTAGCGGAAGTTAAAGATGTCATGGTCCTTGTTTGTGTGGTATACGTATACTATATGGGCTGTGCCTTACTACTTATATATAGTGTGGGTTAGTCTTTGGGGTTCAATTGAGCATTGAAAAGTCTTTGGGATCTCATCTATAATCAGTTTTCTTTTGAGTGAAGGTCTCATCTTTCATTCTCTAAATTTAAATGCCAATTTTGAATTTTCTGGATGAAATAATGAAATGAAAATGATGGAGGTGAGAGATAACCATATGCATGACATAGGGGTTTAGATGTGTCCCACCCACCTAAATGCTTGAGTGAGCTTGCTGCCATTGTTAGAATTGTAGTAAAGTCTTTGTCTCAGTGGTTGTTCTTAAAATGGCTAGAGTCAAAGTCTTTCTCTCTCGTTCTTTATAGTTATAGTTAAATGTCAATTTTGCATTTGTTGGACTGAATTAATGAAATAAAATAGATGGAAGTGAGTAGGGCTGGGCACGGTATGAGATGACACGGGATGGAGGTCATCCCGGTGTCAATCCCGAATAGGGGAATCGGGGGATGAGAGTTTTTGAAAACACATTCAAACCATACCAGACCCAAACGGGATCGATATGATTCGGTATCAATGTTGATACCGTAAAAAATTAGCAAAATTTCATAAATCAAGTGTAATACAACTTTCATAGTTTTCACGTTAACATTTGCATTTCTCTTATTGTTGAAAACCTGTTTACAACCCTTTAGACCAATGTCAGAGTCCATGAAAATTTGGACTTGAGTTTCGTTTCAATGCAACATATATTTCATGCACAAATTAATAAATTTTTGTTCATGAATTATTGTTGTAACTCTATGTTATTTAACTGCATTGTCCAATCCTTGCATGTTTATTTGGACACAACATCAGAGCTATCGATCATGAGAGACATATATTAAACCCTCAATCAAGATTCAAGAGTCTTAATTCAAGACCAACCAAGAAATGAAAATCTCATACAAACTTCAAGTCAAATGGAAATCAAATCTCATATAGGCTTTTACAACAAATGAAGCCTAATACAAACAAAACAAACAATCAATCAAGAGTTCAAGTTCAAGACATGTCAAATTACAAAGCAAGAACGGAAATCTCACATAGGCTTTTAGAAAACAAATGAAGCCAAATTAAATTAGGATTAATAAAACTAATTTACTGTTCGGTATGGTATGACACCAACCAGGATCACAAATATGCAACCGATGTCGTGCCAAACAGTAACGGGATGACACGGTATCATCCCGTTTAAACACCAAACGGGAACGGCACAAGATTGGCACGGTTTCGGGATGGTTTTGGTATTCCAGTTTTGATGCCCACCCCTAGAAGTGAGAGGGTCATTGATGGCTTGTTTTGTCGTTTATTGGATAAATTCATTTGATTATTGTGCTCCTCCGACTACCGATAATTAATTGTCAACTTAATTTTTTTAATTCATCCCCAATTCCCATTGATTCCTGCCATTGATGTTCAATAAAAGGCTATGTGAAGCCTTTGTTTATTCCTTGTGCCAAAGTCAACTTAATTTGTATGAGAGCCTGTTGCTTGTGCTCTTGATTAAGTTGTGTAAGAACTGATTCTTACACCTCAAATTAATAGTCAACTTAATTTTTTTATTTATCAACACAAAATACATCAGTAATTTATTTGCTTGCTTGCTTTGTAGTTGAATGAAACCTATATCTTCAGATTTTTTTTTTTTTAAAAATTCAGTTATTCTCCTTGAACTTTTACATAACTTTCATTTTACCCATTGTTTTTTCATTTGAGAAAATTCAGGTTACAAACATTTTTTTTAGTCAATCTACCCTCTAGTGCTAAATTTCCTTACATTCCAACTATTTTACAGTTAAAAGATTACAAATTTATAAATAAACCCAATCCTAGACATGTATTTATAAAAAAACCCAAGCACTATTTAAACATAGAAACACACCCAAAATCAACCCCAAAGTCAACTTTTTGGGTGTGTTTATAAATAGGTTTTGAGTGTGTGTAATGATGAGTTTTGGGTGTGTTTATAAAGTGTTTTGGGTGTTGGGTTTTTTTATAATTTCAACCTCCATTTTGGGTGTTTTAGTGAAACTCCCAACTTTGAGGGCAAATTGGTCAATTTGTATCTTATAAATAATTAAAAACTGAAAAATAAAATAAATAAAAAAACTTATAACAAAAATAGAGAGAATAATAACGTTTTTGTGTGTGGGTATATTAGAGTAATATTATGCATAGATCTGGTGTTAACATGGCTTGGAATGTTTTCAAGTTCTACTTAGTCATAAAATGACGAAAGTTTGTATCCTTAATTTCAAAATAAAATAATTATAGAGCAAAATGAAAATTAGGTACAAATTCAGGAGGGATTTCAATAGCCGGGGTTGAGGTTGTTGCTCTATCTGCGGCGTGTTTTTTTTTTTGGTTTTTTTTTAGCTTTGTACATTTTTATTTTTTCTTATTTGGATTGTAAATTTCTCTAACTAAAAAATATTAGAACCTTGACACATTGAAATATAGGAAATCAGCACACAGTTATCTCTATATATGTTCAGTCAAAGTCTTTGTCTGTTATCTGTAATGATAAAATTGGAAAGTTTGCATGTTCTTGCTGAACTTTAGTGAAATGAGGTTGATACTTGAATGCCGTTTTCTCCTATCTATTATTGCACCCCATGAGTCAAGAACAAGATTTCTTATTAAAGGAGCCAATCAACTCAATGCACATGACAGGAAAACTAATTCGATTTTTTTTTTTAGCATGCACAACTTTCTCATAGACTTTTCTCTAATCAAGGGGTTCCTCGACTTTGATGTTTTTGGGAGAAAAACATATTAGAATTACTGAAATTAAATTGATGGAAGGTGAGAAGTTACTATTTGCGTGGCATAGGGGTTCAAAAGTGTTGGAATTTTAAAAGGATTTAAAAATTTAACCGTTTTATTTAATTAATTATTTTGGTTGTTTTATTTTATTTATTGTAGGCGTTATAAATATTTAATATTCATGTTTTATTTCTGGTTGGTGAATGCCTTAATTTTTTGGTTGGTGAACTTTTATGGTTGATTAAGGTTACATGTTTTGGATGCCTATAAAATGCCACTCCTCCTTCACATTTGATATACACACAATACACTATTAGAATATCAGATATCACATTCTGATTCTCTTCTTTTCTACTTTTACATATATTCTCTACTTTATATTATTATTATTTTGGGCAATGGTTATGTGACTTGGATAACTATATCTGTCTATGAACGTGCTCAGAGCTGATCTTGAGTTTGTGTACAAGGGGTCGTATCTTGGAGTCTTGTAGACCGTTAGTACCTGCACGTAGGTAGGCTACAAAGGCTTTAGTACATCGTCTTTGACGTGCTTCACCGTACCAAACTCACCTTCTTACTTATTATTTATTTTCCTTTTATTTCCCTATTATTTTGTTTTCTTCAATTTCATTATACCTTCAAAGCTTTTCAATTTGTTTATATGTTATTTATAATATAAATATTTTGTATTTGGCTTTACAGAAAGAGGAAAACTATCATTTTTTATAACAATGTCCCACCTGAATGCTTCACTATGTCACATGGTATATCGTAGGTAACAAGCTTCAACAAATGCAGCCTCTCCGAATAGAAAGATACTGAGAAGGGTTTTGGTCATGAATGGTCCTTGAATTTTTCAAAAGTCCTCATTTAAATTCTCAAACTTTCCAATCAATCAATGTGATCCTTAACCCTCTGTTTGGATGAAGAAATTGAAACCCTGAAGAACAAAGGAAAAAAAAAATACATATGTTGCTCAACAAAGTTGTGTACTCTCCTTGATGAAACCTAAATATGAAACCTTGAATGGAAAGCAGATCATTTTGTTGAGCAAAAATTTGAGTTCTAGGATGAAATTGAGCTATATTTTGATGTAATAAGTTGGTCAGGTGATGATATGTGACCAATTTTAATAAAGTTTGTTGGAATGTGACAACAAAGACCAAATTGATGTGAGACTAAAATATAAAGGACCTACTGATTGATTTGAACGTTTGAGGATTAAAATAAGAACTTTTAAAACATAGTACCTCTAATAAAAACACATGCTGAGAAACTTGTTAGACGAGGTTGTGGATTGACATTCATGCCAACGTATTATCGTCACAACAAGAGAGAAGACTTCCCCTGCTTCTTGATGCCAAAGCTAGCTATCCATATGTTACTGCAATGGCGACCCAATTAGTTGAGTCCAAGTTCCAGAGACTAAAACACATGCCTCATTTAGAATCCGGCAAAATGTTCTTGCTTGTATGTTCCCAGTGTACAATTTATTCCAACTCCCTATTCCATTTGTTTGGCTGGTCATCTTCAAGTCCAAAGCTGTTCCCAGTTTTAACTGAATGCTCTAAGTTATGAGTTTGTTGTATTTTGAGTGTACGTTCACTATTTTTATTTTTTAATTGTTGAGGAATCACTATTCTTTACATTAAAACAGAGCACTGCGAGTGAAGTTTTAACTGAATGCTCGACAGGGTTGGGCTAATAGCATCTTATTCATATTCTTTTAGGTGGCAAAACATACATACATTACGAAAAACATTTCTAAATACCGATAACCCTTATTAAAGCGTAAGCCAAAAGACAGACGTGGGCATGAAATATATTACAATAATCTAAACATCTAAGAAGAATTAGAACAAGGCAGACTCGAATGAAAAGCAGCATATGTCCTGACAGGCAGTGAAACCATCAAGAGCAAGCAATTCACCACATGTAGTCATATGTAATTATGGCTTTGACAAATGCAGCCTCTGAGTTGATGAGAGGAGCTTAGAAACTTTCTTCATTGTTGGACGACACTGCGGACTGGGATTCAAGGATGCAAACGCTATGTTCAAAAGAGAGATGTGTTGGTCTAGAAGATCCGAAATTGGCATTTCAAGTTCCCAGGTACATTTGTCTCCGGGTAGCCCAATTGTTTTTCTTTTTAATATATATTAATATTTTCAAAAAAACATTTGGATAACTTTTAGGTTTCTCAAAATAACATTGGAACATGTGAAATTCCACTTCTTAATATTTCGAATTTTTCTTTAGAAGTGAATGTTGCCTTAGCCTTAGATTTTAAATTTTTTACATTGAAGTTTAAATTGATATTATATATGTATATATGTAAAGTAAAAGACAGAAAATAGTGAAGCATTCAAAATACCAAAAAATGTCATCTTTTTTATAGAGGAAGTAGTAAATTTTCATTAAAATTATGAAATGTTACAAACTCAAGCGAACAAATGTGGCCTCATTAAAATCTTGTCCAGGAAAATCCAGTGGGAAAAAAACATGGGACGAAGGAAAAAGAGTGGCACATGCTCCATAAAGGCTACAAACAAAAACTCATGACAACTCTAGAATATTAGCGTCAGCTTGAAGAAACACATTGAGCCATGGAGAACCCTCTTCAAGCCAAGCATCTATGGACAACCTACTTAAAGCAAACTTAGCAAGTCTATCAGCCCCCATATTACACAATCTGGGAACAAAGACAAAAGAAAGAGAATCAAAATTTCTAGATAACATATGGGGATAATCCCCCCAACAACCCCAAAAGCCTCATTGCTAGAGACGATGTCGTTAATGGCAATCTTCACATCTATCTCAACCACTAAATGATTTGACGAAAGGTCCAGCATATGAATTTGGGTTGTGTTGCCTATCTCAAGTGGTATGCTACCAGAAAGGTTGTTTCCTGCCATTAGTATGGTTTTTAGCTTTGGGCATTGTCCCCAGTTGTGTGAGATTTCTCCATACAAGTTGTTGTGGCATATATTCATAAAATCAAGATTCAGATAAAGACCGAAATCTTCATATATATTACCCATCAATTGGTTTCGGTCAAGACGGACTCTCATTAAGCCCGTGCAATTTTTCAAGCTTTTGGGGATTGGACCAATCAAATAGTTTGTTTGTACTGACAAGTACAAATATTTGGGGCAAATAACCAGACAATTGGTTTTTGTGGGCTTAATGCCTTATGGGCTTTTAACTTGTTGCTGGTTCTTTTGCATTTTATTTGGGCCTTTAGCCTTTTCACTTTTTTGTTCAGCTCAGTTGGTTGGGTCTCACTTTTTGGTGTATTGTTATATCCTTTTGTGAGTTTTTAATGAAATCCACTTCCGACCAAAAAAAAATTAAATAAAAAAATAAACCAGACAATTGGTTTGTATCCAACGCAAGTTCAATCAAATTCTTGAGATTCTCTAACTCTTGGGGAATGGAATCGGGAAGTTGGTTATCGCCTAGGAATAAGATCTCCAAGTTGCTCAAGTTAGCAAATGAGGCTAGAATTGAACTATTGAGTTGATTCTCGCCCAATTCTAGATCTACAAGAGATTCTAAGTTTTATATCTTTTTGGGAATCAAACCAGAAAGTGTTTAGCTTTATTAAGTTACCAATATTTGGAGGGATGAAACCATTTAAATTATTGTAGGAAAACTCTAGATCTTCAAGAGATTTCAAGTTCCCTATCTCCTTTGGAATCAAAATAGAAAGTTGATTAGAATTGAAGTACAAAGTGTTTAGGTTTATTAAGTTACCAAAATTTGGAGGAATGAGACCACTTAAATTGTTGTAGCCCAACTCTTGATCTACAAGAGATTTCAAGTTCCCAATCTCCTTGGGAATCAAACCAAAAAGTTGATTGTTATTCAAGTACAAAGTGTTTAGCTTTATTAAGTTACCAATATTTGGAGGGATGTGACCACTTAAATTGTTATAGGACAACGATATATTTACAAGAGATTTCAAGTTCCCTATCTCATTGGGAATCAAACTAGGAAGTTTATTGTTATTCAAGTACAAAGTGTTTAGCTTTATTAAGTTACCAATATTTGGAGGGATGACACCACTTAAATTGTTGTTGGACAACACTAGATATACAACAAATTTCAAGTTTCCTATCTCCTTGGGAATCAAACCAGAAGTTGATTGGAATGCAAGTACAAAGTGTGTAGGTTTATTAAGTTATCAATATTTTGAGGGATAATACATGAATTTTGTGTGTATTATTGAAAATTTTGTAAAAAAATAAGTGTATTAAACATGAAAAATACATATGTTCGTGTACAATACAAGTACTAAATGTGAAAATGCTAAACTCTTTATACATGTAATAACTCTAGAAAAGTAAAAACTCAAAAGAGGACAATATAGACTCGGGTAATGACCTAATAGTATTAAATAATGCTCCAAGCTACTCTTATCAATAAACAAAAATAGAGGAAAAACAATTTTTTTAAAATAAAAAAAAATCAGAGTGTCTATGTTTGGGTGAAACACAAGACATTTCTAATCAATT
Organism: Prunus mume; assembly: GCF_029339155.1. Taxonomy (NCBI): domain Eukaryota; kingdom Viridiplantae; phylum Streptophyta; class Magnoliopsida; order Rosales; family Rosaceae; genus Prunus; species Prunus mume. Next base: position 6,018,520 of record NC_142699.1, on the reverse strand, counting down.
TTCCGTTTTATATTCAAATAATATTAAAAATCCTCCATGCATGCTCGGGTAGTATAAGTTTCTTTTTTTAATCGCCTATACATATGTTCTACCTCACCAGATGCCCTCTCTACTAGGACATATATATATGTATATATATATATATATATATGCAGGTTGTCCTTCAAATTTGAGTTACTTTTTTTATTTCAACTTATTGGTCTGCTGTGTAGACTTAATTGGATTTTGTTTTGATCTGATAATATTATTATGGATTATATGTTACAAAGAACATGATTGTTAAAAATAGAGAATTGAGTAAATAATGTCGCAATGTTGGTCAATAGGTGCAATTGAAGTGAAGAAACCTAGAACAAGGGGCAGGTGTTGATAAATGACAAATTATATTTGATTATACATCTATCACACAAAATTGATCTATATCATGCCCACACACATGCACTTATAAAAATGTTACTCTTTTCTTGCTCAATAGCCTTACGGGTAAAAAGTTGCTTTCTTATTTTGGACAGGAATTGTTGGAATTCTTTTTGGCTCAGAAGAATTACATTGCTGAATTGTTTGATATTAATCTGTTACCTATGATTTTACCTTTTTCTATCTATGTATTCTTGAAGTTTGAGAGAGAGCCTCTTGGTGTGCTTTTAATCTAGACTCCGCTAATATCCAATGGGTTGTGTTGGTAATTAATGTCCGCATGTATTTTATATTACTTCTTCCTACTTTCTTCCTTGTTTATAATAACATCTGCACAATAACAACGTGCGGACATTCGGATGAGAGAATAACTTATATGTATATAATATGCAGCTAATCTCATTACATGACTGAAAATGGAGCTAATTAATCGAGTGACATACACAAATACAAATACAAACACAATTCAAAATGCTCTATACACAGTGGCGAATTCACATTGGGATTATAAAAAAAAACGCCTTGGAATGTCAGAATCTAGCCATGGACTCCACCAGCGACCCCTTGGCCATCATCTTAGCAACCCATTGGCCATCATCTTAGCGACCCCTTGTGTGCATGTAAGAGCACCTCCACCCCAAAAGGCAAGGCAAGGGTACCACTATTCACGTGAATAGTGGTAGCCTTGCTTTTTAGTTCCACCCCAAAAGGCAAGGGCAAGGGCAAGAAAAAAAAATTATGCAACAAAATATAAACAATTTAGAAATGCAAGAAATAAAATAATTCTGCAAGAAAAAATAAATATAAAAGAAAATATAAAAAATTTACAAATGCAAGGAAAAAAAATGATTGCAATTTACAAATATTGGAAGGAGAAGAGTTTGTATGAGGATTTGGTGTGGAAAGTGAATAAAATTGTTATGTATTTATAAGGAAAACATCCATAATTTTTTGGTACTTTTTTTAAAAAAAATTTGAAATTTTTTTTTTTCAATTTTTTTTCATTTTTTGGATTTTTTTCGCCGCTAACGTCAACGCTTTTGGTCTGAAGCCCAAGCAAAATCTGCCCATGGGCTTGCCCAGGCTGATGGGACCCAGAGTTTGCCCGGGCTCATTTGACTGCGCTGGAGTTGGATTTGGGCTGGCAGGGGGCCTGTTGCCCTGGCAAGGCTTGTGAGCTGGAGGTATTCTAAGGTGCTCAATGAAAGTCCAATGTGGGCTTGCCTTGACTTGGATTTTTTTTTGGGTTGCAGGGGCAGTGAAGAAGATGATGTCGTGGAAGTTGCCCCAGCTTATTCCTCATTTTAGTTAAAACTCACCGTTTCACTAACTTGTAGGTTTTTTAAAAAGTTTGGGCCATGTATAATGATAAAGAAGTATGGCCCAAAGTTTTATTAATAACTTGTAGGTCTTTAAAAGAAGTATGCCCAAATTTTTATTAATAAAATACTTTTAACCTTTTACCTTAGCGATATATTTAACTATTATGTTAGTACAATAAAAATTAATAAATACATTATTTTAATGAGATTTTCTATTTAAACCTCACACTTCTCTTAGTTCACCCCATGTTCTAAGTTCACCCCAACTTTTAATTTAAATTTTCACAATTTCTAAGTAAACCCCATTATCTTCCCAAACTACCCTTAAATACACCCAAAGCTAAAAAATAAGAAATAAAAGATATTTTCTATTTAAACCCCACAAAGAAGGACCACTGTTCTTTTTTGCTGTTGGTTTGGCGCACTACATAGTTTTATTCGTAACGCTCTATCAGCGACTTCCAACTAATGAGACAGTAATCCCAAAGGACCTCCATCCTGTATTCTTTCTGTTTGTTGCAGCACCAAGTGTAGCTTCCATGGCATGGGCAAAAATCCAAGGCTCCTTTGATTACAGTTCACGGATTGCTTACTTCATTGCCTTGTTCCTTTATCTCTCACTGGCAAGTATAACCTGAACTAAGTTGCATTACTACTTAAGAACTGGCTTGGTGTTATCGCTAATTGTTCTTTTAACGTTTTTCCTGATTGCACAGGTAGTCCGGGTTAACTTTTTCCGAGGATTTAAGTACGATATCACTTTCATTTCTCTGAACTGAATCTAACGTTTGTAGTTTTGTATAGGAATATTTTTTTCCGACATTCAGTTAGATTTGGTTCTATAGGTTTTCTATGGCATGGTGGGTATATACTTTTCCAATGACTGGTGCTGCCAGTGTAACCATCAGGTACTCAAATGAAGTCACAAATGTGGTAACAAAAGCTCTAGCTGTTACACTCTCTCTCATTGCCATAATCACAGTCATTGCTCTTTTCATAACAACCATCTTGCATGGCTTGGTGCTCGGAAACCTCTTCCCCAATGACATTGCAACTGCCATCAGTGACAGAAAGCCAAAGCAAATAATGTGATGCAATGCAATGGGATGAGTGAAAGCTACAGGTTTAGAGAATTCCATGAATATCAGTCAAGCAATGGAAAAGGAGGAGAGTGTTCGTGGGCTGTTCACAAAAACAGCGGCATCCAAAACAGGGTATGTATGTAGGCCTTTCTGTTCTTGCAAATATTGACATCCGTAATTAGGATCTTCCCTCCCTGCTGTGATGGCTGCCTACACTGACATTCGTTCCTTCTCTACTGAATCAAACAATCAAACCCAAATTGACTTGGACTTCTTGATTAGGACCCCCCCTGCCCTTTCTCTTTGTAGAAAACAAGGTCTCTTTGTAGTAGTCTGGCATAGGATGTAGAAGAGTTTGTATTTTTTAAAACTTAATTTGAAGAGTTGTGGGGTGTGTGGGGTGTGTGGAGTGTGTGTATAGATGTACTAGGATTAAGTATTAAGTTTGATGACTTCTTTTGTCATTTTACACAATAATAAAACTTACAACTTAATGATTTAAGTATTGGGGTGAACTTAGAGAAGTATGAGGTTTAAATAGAAAAAATCTATTTTAATTGCCAAATAAGTGTCATACTCATATCTTAATTTTTGGAGATTTGAATGAAAGTACTATCTTTTTGCTTTTTAATGTTATTTTTTTCCTAAAATTCTGTTACACGTTTACACTGTGACCCCTTAACTCAGGAATCCTGAGTCCGCCATTGTTTATACGTCAACCCTTGAACAATATTTCTAGATATGTCACTACATATAATGGGACTGTCTTTTGTACTATACTTAATTAAAAAGAATTTAAATTTAATGTGGATTATCGTTTGATTGAATTTGTATCATTACGTCTCACTTTATCGTGATATATAATATGATTCTCTCCACCAAATTAAAGAGTAAAAAGTAAATAAAAACTTACAAAGAATGAAAAAACATAAAATAAATAAAAAATCTCAATGACTTTTAAAATTCGGAACTAAATATGATAAAAGGGGTGGTCAGGGGAAATGAGTTGTACCTGAGACCAAAAAGGTTAAAAACGACCCATTGATTTTGGAAGCAATATTAAGCAAACCATACTGATTAGTGGTTAGTGATAAGAGATTGCCGACAACCTCATCCAAACCAAAATCTCCATGGTGGGCCCGCGTGACTGTAGTGGCAGTGGGACCCTGACCACACCGACCTTTTAACAAAAAGAAAGCGGTGTACGAACCCTTCAACTAACCAGACCAGGACAACAAAACGACCCCGTTTCTTCTTTAACGTCGTTAGCGAAGTTTAACGTATGCGTAGCGGAAAGAGAGGTAAGTGGGACCCGTCAGCTGCGAGTGCCACGTGGTGGTAGCTGGGTCTGCCAAGGCTGTGACGCTCGCGCTGTGAGCTTACCACGTGGACTCCGTAGGTTGTTTCCGGTGGGCTCCATCTCATTTTGGATTTGCATTAGTGGCAGGGCAGGGACCCAGTTGTATTTTTAATGGCGGTAGGGTTAACTGTCGAAGTGACTGCCTGACAGCTGTCAGTCTCTGTGGCAGGGAAGTCGTCGCGCGACAGCGCAGCCAAACCGTAGCCGACCTCCTGTTGCAGTTGGTGGAAAATAGACCATGCAGTTTTCTTAAAAAGATTTTTTTTTTTATAAATTTTTTTTTATATTCTCCCAGTGGGAGCATATCAAATCATAATTTAAAATAGGGAAATAGAATAGGTAACAAACATTTTTAAAATAAAAAATAAAATCTTTTAAAAAATATACAATGGCATTGTGGCAATTTACTTGCTCGCCGGCACCTTCCAGCTTACTCTTCCGGGTCCTACTGTTTCTCTCTCTCTCTCTTCTGATAAGACTATAAGTAGAGCGTCATGGTTGGAGCGTTCCTCGCACTTTTGTCAAACCTCGCTCCAGATTCCTCCTCTTTTCACTTTTTCAATATTTTAGATTCCTCTCATTCTCTCTCACACGCCAACAAAAACGCTTACTTTTTCTGTTTGTTTCTTGGGAAAACTCTACACACACTGTTTTTCTCACCAGTCCAACTGATTTCTCCCCGAATTCAAGGTATTTACTTTGGTTTTGTTTTCATTTTTTAGCTTCGTGCTGTATAAATTGATCTATATACACAGCCATTGTTCATTGGTTATCGGATTGGTGTTTTAATTTGTATTTCTGAAAGTTCAATTTGAAATTGAGAAATTAAAAGCTGAAAAATTAATGGTGTGAGGTTCTGGGTTCTGTGTGTTGTGTGAAGGTTGATGGCGCAGTTTCAGAACGACGAGCTGGAGTATGTCGTCGATGACTACTTCGACGTCGCTGAGTTCGAAGACAACGACGCTTTTGCTGAGAACCAGCTCCGTGGGAGCCAAGATGCCGACTCAGACTTTGAGGACGACTTTGATGAGGTAATTGAGCTCTGTTTTTTTCCTGTTGAATTTGGTAATTCTATACCATTTAAACAACCAAAGGAGTGATATTTGGTGAATTTGCAGCAGAGCAAGGTGAAGACTGATACTTCAGCTATGGAAGCTAGAAACGGGAAAGACATACAGGGAATTCCATGGGAGAGGCTTAACTTCACCAGAGATAAGTATCGTGAGACACGATTGAAGCAGTACAAGAACTACGAGAGCCTCTATCGCCCTCGTCAAGACCTCGAAAAGGTTTCTACTTTGTACTCTTCACTCTTTTTTGTGGCCTCTGCTTCTGTGTTCTGTATTTTTCGGGTTTAGAAATGCCTTGTTGGTCTTCAAGGCTTGATCTTTACATATGTTTTGATGTCGGTCCTTTGTGAAGCGAAATTATTTTACCCATTATAGCGGCTAGATCAATTTTGTTTTTGTTGTAAGTTTTGTGAATCTTCTCGTTGCTGAACATACTATTTTGACAGGAGTGCTTGCAAGTAGAGATGGGGAAGACCTTCTATGACTTTCACTACAATACAAGGATTGTCAAGTCTACAATTGTCCATTTCCAGGTAGAGATTTTGTGCTTTCTTCTATATACTATTTCAAATGTTTTCAAAGAAAATTGGTTTATGACTTTATTTGAAGGCATAGGAATATTTTGATGTTGAGTTCACATAAACCTTTACTTCCCTGTTTTTATTTTTTCAAAACTTCATCCATGTGTAATGGTGCAACATTTGCATATTTTTCATCTTCATATTCATTTAGCAATCATTTGGATACAATAAGTTCTTAAAACTACTTTTGATATTCATATTTGCATGCATTCATTCGATTATTCAAGGGCATTGCTCATCATAATATCCTAGCTATTTTTGTCACTTATTGAAGGCATGCTGTATGTATAAAGTTTATATCCTTTTGAATTTTGTGCATTGCTGCTGGATATAAGATTTCATTTATAGCTGTTTTTTAATGCAGTTATATGCATATTATTAGTTTGGTAGTTTTGCAGGTCTTGTAAAAATGTTTTATCCTTTATGATGGATATCTTAATTTGTGATTATGGTTCTGTGCCTCAACCATTCACTGGAAGGTATGGAGTTCATAATGGTTCTGTCTTTGTTGGGCCCTATTTTAGATCTTGTATCATCTCAGATGTAATTGGCGTACTTCATGAACCTAAACTAAGGTTCTGCTTAAACTGTAGGCAACAGGTGAACATCTTATTGTCAAGATAGTTTATTGCTGTTTAACTTAAATAAAAACAGAATCAATTTCGACCAAATCAGTTTTATATAATTTAGATCACCCCTTCTTGGTCTACTTTTTTTCCCCTATAATTATAGTAGTTTGTAATAAGGATAACCTTGTTCTGAGGGCAGTTTTCTGCAGTTGAATCCTTTCAGAAAATTAATTGCACCTTTTATGGAAGGATTAATTTCGATGAGTGTCAGATCAATATATTCTGTGCACTGGCCTAAGGACAAAAATGTTTTTGAACTGCTAAATGCCGCAAATAATGGCATCAAACTGGGTTGTATTCAGTAGATCCCTTTTAGCAGACATATAAAGGCTACGTTCTATGTACTTTGATCTGCTTGTATAATTTTTTTATTAATTAAATTGTCATGATTCAAAGGTACATTATTGACTATTTTGTCTGTTGCTCCTTTCCACAAAGAGATTCTTGAATGCCTATTTTGGGGGTTTTGAATGCGTAATGGCTATGGTACGATTTGGTATCTCAGAGATACGGAACCTGGTGTTAATGCTGATATATCGTCTAGTGATATGAACCTTCTTTTTCAAAATAATGAGGCATGTCCAGACACACCCACCCACCTGTGCACATGTACACGCTGCTGTGTATTCTGCATTACTGATGTCAAAGATTTTCTCATTATGCAGCCGCTATAATTGAAAGTAAGATGTATGTTAGCTGTTTTACCTTTTTGGTGATATAGGAGCTAAAATGTCAGTTCTATCAACAACTAACCCTTAACTAAGGTATACTTGTGTAAGATTAGTTGTGAAAACCTGTCACCTGCACTGCATTTTATGGTTGATGTTCAAACTTAAGATGAATTGGATCCCCTCGCTTTTTGTATCTTACATAGTTAACAGTGGTTACTCATACAATTCAAATATTTTTGTAAATGGTTCATGTGCATTTTGTGCCTTGATTTTCCGCATGCCATTTCTTTTGCATATTGCGTAGTCATTGTTATTTTTGAATGTTTAGTTAGTTATCCTTGTATTTTTTATTTGTGGTGGTAAATATATTGCTTCTGTTGACTGCTGACAATAATATTTCACTTTAACCCATCTCTTGCATTTAGGCTTGCTATTGCTCTCTTTTATTTCAGCTTTTAAAGCAGGGTGGAACTTAGAGCTGCTGGCGCGACGTTGTTTATATGGTATGATAGGAAAATAACTGAGCATTTAAGAGGCCACTGTAGCAAGTAGTGGCAGTACTTCTGATCCTACGGGGCCCGATTTACACAGTCCTTGCTCTCTTAGACTTTGAATTCTTTCTAGAGTTGTCAGAGACATACAGGGCCTTCACATTTGCTTTAATTTGGCATTTATCATACAGGGTCATCACATTTGCATTTCTTTGACATTTATTTATTGTCATCCAAAGTTTATGTTGATGTGGTTACATACTATCTGCTGGTATATTTTGTTATGGTGGTTTGCATTGCTACTTTTCAAGTATATATGCTGTCTGTCTCTTTGTGATTAAGAATGTCATTGGATTGGTCGTAATAATTTGTTCTGCCATATTTTGTTGGTTTTTTCTTTTGCTGTGAGGGTCAAAGAGTGATCATTGTGTTTCATTTACCTGTACTTTCTTAATGGTTGGATGCACTTGCCTTGGCTGATGTGGTTGTCATGTTAATCCCAAAATTTATTTGCCCAGTGACCTGTTTGTAGTCTTGCCTAAGTGGAAATTTGTTCAAATGCCTTTGTCTCATACCCGGAGAAGTGCATATGCACGGGATGTCTCCATGTCACTACCCATCACTTCAGCGCCTTAGAGTTAACTTTGTCTTCCAACTTACAAAAACTTATACCGGCCTGGAGTGATATATGTATATATTTAATTTTGGTTTTTTTTTTTCCCATTGGGTTTGGGGTTCTTCCGGTCTATGAAAAGTAAAGGCTAAATGATGCATGGTTTTTATATACTGGCCACTGACCTATGAGCACTACATTAATGATTTTAGTTTTTATGGGTACCTATGTATCAACTCAGACAAAATGGCTTATATACTTTGGCTTCAGTAGTTCATTAGGTACTCAGTTGCAACAAGATTTTGAGTAGAAAAGAATTGTACACAACGTTAAAGCTTATAGCACAATTATAATCCAGGAATAAAATAAAGCATAATCTCTGAAAGACACTCTAGGGAGAAAACAAAATAGAAAAGTACTTTGTAATTAGCTGATACCTCCGACACTTGTTTTATGTAACTTCTACAGCTTTTTATACCGTTAGTTCATATTTGTCATATGGCATACACAGACATGGGGTTGTTTTAATATTCTTATTTGCTTTCTTGGATAGCGGAATGTTGTTACTAAGATGTCCGTCTACTTGGTTTCTTTCTCCTTGTGCAGCTGAGGAATTTGTTATGGGCCACATCAAAGCACGATGTATACCTTATGCAGAACTTTTCAGTAATGCACTGGTCCTCTTTGCTCAGGAGAGGGAAAGAAGTACTCAATGTATCAAAACCAATTGTGCCTATTGAGGTATGAAACATTTGGTTTTTTAATCAGGTTTCATTGCTGAAATCCGGACTAAAAAAAATGTCTGATTTAAGTTGGTATTTTCTTTCAGAAACAACCTGGGTTGTTGGCTCAGCCACTCTCTAGAGTGCAGATAAGCACTATGGCTGTTAAGGAAAACTTATTGGTTGTTGGGGGCTTCCAAGGCGAGCTCATCTGTAAGGTATGGAAATGTTCAGATAAATGTATATGGAAATGTTCAAATAAAATGCTCATTTGTGTACTGAATCTGTCGTAGCACTTTTCTCCCAATGTTGATATTTTTCTTTTATGTTGGGCAGCACATCAATCAACCTGGAGTTGCTTTCTGCTCAAAAGTAACAACAGATGACAATGCCATCACAAATGCAGTGGACATTTTCCAAAGCCCTACGTAAGTCCTCTGCCATAAACAATATAGGTTGTTTGACTTGGAAGGAGTATAAATGAACTTTTTCTGTGTAGTGGGTCAATGAGGGTAATGGCTGCAAACAACGATGCTCAAGTTAGAGTTTTTGATGTCCAAAATTTTGCTTGCCTAAATCAATTCTCCTTTGATTGGTCTGTAAATGTAAGTACCCTCTACAAAAACCGTTATTTATGGTGCCAATCTGTCTTTTCTATATTCCTCATGTTTGCTTATTTCGTTATGGTTCTTGGCAGAACGCATCTGTTAGTCCAGACGGTAAGCTGGTTGCAGTTCTTGGTGATAGTGCAGACTGCTTGATTGCTGATGCCCAGTCTGGAAAAGTAAGTCGCATTATTTTTTTGCTGCCAATTTATTTTGTTTTATCCAAACCACATGAAGTGTTCTGATCTATTATTACCTACTCGACATAGGCCATTGGAAACCTCAAAGGACACTTAGACTATTCGTTTTCCTCTGCATGGCACCCGAACGGACAAATTTTGGCTACTGGGAATCAAGACACTACTTGTAGGTTATGGGACATAAGGAACCTCTCAGAATCCCTCACTGTGTTGAAGGGAAGGATGGGAGCAATAAGAGCCATTAAGTTCAGCTCCGATGGCCGGTTCATGGCCATGGCTGAGCCAGCAGACTTTGTTCACATCATGGATACCCAGTCCGGGTACATCAAGGGACAAGAGATTGATCTGTTTGGTGAGATTGCCGGGATATCCTTTAGCCCCGACACTGAAGCTCTGTTTGTTGGGATCGCCGATCGCACATATGGTAGCGTATTAGAGTTCAACAAGAGGCATCACAACCAATATCTAGAAGCAGTGTTCTAGTGGAGCTTCTCCAAGTCCAGCACCCGTGTGAAGATGGAGGTGTATTTTTAGCTGAGGTTTTCTTAACTAACCGTGTTTGCAAATACTATTGGGGACTTCGAACTCAAGGGTCCCTCCGTAATTATAATAGTAAGATAGATCCAGAGTTTTTTTTTTTTTTTTGGGGTGGGGGAAGAAGAGAAAAAAAAACATGGTGTTGGCGTTTTGCTCTCTTAATTGTGGTTTGGGTGCCTATTTCTGTGAAGTATTTTTTGAGTAGGCAGAAATGGAGAACAACTTCTGGTCTTGTAAAGGTCATTCCGTTCAATGTGTATATTGAAAACAGATATGGTTTATTCAATATTTTGTTCGTTAAAATTCTTGAACCATTGATCTTTTGCTCTTGTCATGTCTTGTTGGTTTCAGTCCTATTTTGTAGCCAAACTAAAGATTGTAAAAACGTGTAATATAAAATTTTCAATCTTAGTCCGTTATTACATGTAACGAGGATGCAAGATTACGCATTGCCATGTTGAAAAATTGTATTGTCATATCCGAAAGTTAAAACATATTGCAAGTGATTGACTCGAAATAACGTCACGGTATCTCCACTACCACCAAATATAGGTCCATTGACTGGTTTCTTTAATTTGATTTGGAACTGTCATGAAAAGGATCTGAGAATGTTCTGGGTGCAATTGCGTCCCGCTCATTATAGATATCGTAGGCAGTTTCCATTCAAAGCTCCCCTCATTTAATATATATATGTAGAAATTCGTTTTGTATTCGGTAGGTTTGAAAGTTAGAATTGAACTTGAAGGTAGCTGGATTTAGAGCGGTTGGTGCAACAGAAAACTAAGATAATATTAAATGGAGGGGCTGAGGATGCAGATTTTGGTGAATATAGAAAATTAAATGAAGTCAAGTGTTGAATGAATATGGTAGATGAAATCTAGAAGATGGAGGGACTGTTGCCTGTCTTAGTTGGCATGGTTAAAACCTCCTTTTGAGTTATGATAAAACGCTCTGTAAAGAAATTGAGTCATTGGGGTATTTGATTAAGGATTTTTAGGTAGGATCCGTGTATTTAATGATTGTTTATGTGTATGTAAATACTGGAGAAATCATGAATGAAAATCATTCACTTTCTTCTCATTCTCATTACTTGTAAGTAAACGTGACATATGTGTGTGTGAATTCCCTTTTCTTTTTTGGCTTCGTTTTTTAATCAGTGTTAACACTTTCAGTCAGGGAAGGAGCGATTGTGCCCAGAAAAGAAAACGGAAAACAATGAGAGACACATACTAATAATAGAGGTAAGTGGGTTTTTGTTTGAGTTGGGCCAAGAGTCTAACCCAAATACTTATAAATTGGATTCTGTTTGCCTGGTTTAGCTAAGACAAACACTGTTTTTCATATTATCTACTCTCGCACATACAAAATAAATAAATTTAAAAAGTTCATGAATTCTTCTCTTTCGTTCTCATCTCCTTTCACTTTCGTTATTTTAAATTTTAAAAAAAAAAGGTCGAATTTTAATATTAAAAAATGTGTTATTGGGGTTTTTATTTATTTACTTAATTACATTAAAAGTTGATGCATAATGAGTGCTAAATAAACATAAAACCACAAAGACGAATCCCCTATCCACAATATTATAAAAAGGGATAAAAATAATATCCTCGTAACAATCTCTAAGAAGTATGCAGATGAAATACGCAAAATTGTACTATACAATTTAGGTGGCATGTTGCCTACCTATTTACCTCATGAGAAGAGTTGGTCCCTCACTCCCAGGGACTAGGCAATGCAAGTCTACAAATCATTATTATATTATTTATTTTTATCTTTTACATTTACTATTATATTTTATAGAAAGTATGTGAGAGAGTAGATATAATATTTTATCATAAAAAGTAAGTGAGGCTCAATATACCTCTTCACTTTGAAGTATGCAATATTACCTTGTTGAGGAGAGTATATATATGTTGCCTACCCATTTGACTCTTCCCTTAGAGCATGAAAATACTGATATGGCAAGACAAATGAGGTTTGAATACTCTTTTGCATCTTCCATTGGAGATGCTAGAGGACTATGATCGATCCAATCTTTTTGAAAATCTTAAGAGATATTTCCAAACACCTTTGTTAGGTTTACTTATAGGCATTGAAATTTGACCCTACCAAAGTGCCAAATTCATAACAAAAGAATTTAGGTTATGAAATAAAGTAGGATTCTGAGAGGAAAAAGAAGTATACAAGAAGTGAGAATTTAGTTGCGGTACACTCTCTAGTTGTATTTTTGTGAAGAATTACAAACAACATTATCATTCCCTCTTTCACAAGAGTGTAAAATTGTAACTATCAAATGTAAATATAGCGTTACTCAATTTTAAAGATGAACACACAAGTACATTATCAATCTTTTAGAGCTATGTATCTTCAAGTCACTGAATTCGTTCAATAATTTTGTTCCTTGAGTAATGTAATAGTAGCATTTGATTTGTTCGAAGATGAACTCATTTCAAACTTTATGAATTTCTAGAATATCAAATATCAGTAGATATGCATATTTACACGTCATTTGGTGAATAAAATTAATAAGCTAGTAACAGTTTTCTTCTTGAATGACCAACATAGTTTGAAAAGGGAGAAGAAAAAAATTCGAATAAGAACAAAAGAAATTGGAAAGATTGAACAGAAAGAAAATTCAGAAGACTTTGGGAATTCCATCTGCTCGCTTTTATGCAACATTCCAACAGAGGCCCTAAAAACTTTTCATTGTTTTAACATTACTTTTGATAGGTTGGGCATCATAAGTCTTCATCATGCTCACACTAGGGTTTTTTTGGTCCTATTCGAATTCAAATCAAACTTGGTACTGTTTTTGTACCTGAGGCTCGGGCAATTGACAATGGAAAAAAAGCATATGTATCAGCAAATAAGAGGAAGAGGCTTGAAGAAATTATAAACAGTCAAGATCATGAGTCATGAGCAGTGTCGTGGAAAAGTTGAAGTTGAGGACACCCACCGAATCCATTGAAATATCTTTGGCTATAATGACATGAAACGCACCTTTGAAAATGACAACGACAACTGTTACTTTGCGTTGCTTAGTCGCAAAACAATTCAAATTCAATGGCCTGGGCCTCCCTGCTATGGCCCCTTCTTCTAGACTTCTGGTTACAAAGAACTAAAGAACAACATTAAGGTCAGTCACTTACGCATGAATTGATTTTAGCCGTCGGTGTTTCTGAAATTCATAATGTATCAACATCTAGAATAACTCATCCGCTGAACCACTGCGTGTAGCATTCTTCAAGAATTAATTATCAACCATCAATGGCCTACTTTCTCCATTACTTGCCACCCTTGAATGGGGAACAATTTAGACATTGTACATGAAATTCCAAGGAGAAGCCTTAATCACTTTGACTTGTTTGAAACTCGTGGCAAAAGGAGGTGGTTGCACTAATTTGTACTCCTTTTTAAGACTTTTGTGAACCAAATTCTTTTTTGGCATGCTTGTGGCTCAGGTGGCCAAATTGTAACCTTAAATTTCATTCTAATGCTAGGCAGCTTGTTTTGGAAATCTAGTCGATAGATTTGGACATGTTAATTAATGCAGGTGCATTTGTTTCTTTTTGGTTAATCATCTTTAAGGTACTCTTCTAAAGTAGTTGTAAAGATTTTCGAAACTTGACTTAATAAATTCGAAATGCTCTTTTTATAAAGTGGGTGTAATACGTTCATCACCGCTCACAAAAGTGAGAAGCGTGTGTGAAACTCACAATTTTCTTAAAATTCCACCCTCACTTTACAAAAGGTTTTGTGTAGTTTCTAGAACCTGCTATATTCAAACGGGGATTTGGTGTAATAAAAATCCACCTAATCTAAGCTAAATTATGGCAAGTTTTTGTCCGTGAGCTTAAGACAATTGGCTAATCCTTTCTTGGATGAGTTATTGGGTGATGAAATTGTACAAAATATTATCTGAATTAGAGGACAAAAGGGTTGCCTCCTCATATGGAATTACGTAAAAAAGAGTATACAAATTTTGTCACGAAATGTGAAGAATCTTTTAGAACTCCATAGAAGTATTTCTACCTACTACTACTAGGATTTTGGTTTTACATACAATCACAATTTCACAAACCTCATTACTCATTACTTCAAGTAATCAAAGATCACCTGTCGCTTAAGAAAATTTGGAAACAATGGGTTTTTTCTTTTTAAGCTTTTTGCTGTATATAAAGAAAATAAAATTTTGATGTGATGTATGGAAAATAAGACGATGGAAAAAGCTGTCAATAAATAAATAAATCAAACCTGAATTTGGTCAAAGCCGCGTTATCTGATATCACGTGAGGTGCAGGTGAGTTGAGTGCTCTGCTAGACCGAAATTTAACATGGACAGTAGACCGTGGACTGGGTAAGCTCCCAACCAAATTGTCTAGCAGCTTTCTACACAACGGCAGTCAAAGGCCGGTGCTCACTAACCACAGTTTACTCGGACCAAAAAAAAAAAAAAAAAATTAATTAATTTAAATAAAATGTTGGTAACGGCTGCGGCGTTGAGTGCAAGATCCGTTGTGTGTGAGAAAAGAGGCCCGAAACCGCGTCAAAAACGCTCCAATGGGCCCCACATATTTATCACGTGCTCTCTGTTGGAGACATTTTGAATATTTTGAACTGCTGAAAATAATTCTGAATATTTTAAACCTAGAATGAGTTGTTTTCCTTTTTTGTGTATAATTATTAAATGAGGTGTGTAATTTTTTTAATATCAAATGAGGTATGTATTTGGAGAAATATACAAGGAGATGGTATAATTTGTTTATGATTTTATAATATGAGTGGCCATGACGGTTCATATTTTAACTTGCGTAAAACTTTACGAGTTCTATCATATTATCTTACTCTAATATCACATTGTAATTGCTTTCACATGAGAATTCTTGTCTATAAGAATCTTGGAGTTGTGTGTAAATGCAATGGGAGCCTCATATGAAAAATAAGTGGAGTAGATAGGATGCATGAATGATTTGATATGATGTGAATTTTGATCCATCCAATACTCAAAAGACTCTAGTTTCTTGCGTTCAAATTGATGAGTACCCTCTTCTTGTCTAATATTACGAAATATTAAGAAAATTATTTTACTACAAATATTGTCAAAGTTATTAAATTTATTTCTCAAATATTTATCAAAAGATGTGACAGGGTATTTCATTTCTTTAAATTTCGACTCATTTTGAATTGTGCCAATTAGAAATATAGAATCAGAATTGTGACAAGCATAATGAGGCATCATTCAAAAGAAAACTTAAAAAATTATAACGAATGCAGCCTTGAAGTTGATTCAATCATGGCGCCTGACCTAATGAAGCATGAATTTGACATTATAATGCATGCGATTGTGGTAAGAAAGTCAAAAGCTAGTTATCATACACCACATTTGGTAAGAATGAGTTGTAAAGATGTACCTCTTACAACATTACATTACCTGCATTCCATAAAAACTACACTTTTTAATTAATATTCGCAACATTTGCCTCACCAATATCATTACCATCACCATTGACACCGTCGGTTCTACTAGCACCACCAACTCAGTCGCCATTTTTCTACCGAAACCACTGAGCTCATAGTCACTATAACTCCTATTACAAGTGACATCGTATTCGCTCTTATCATCATCACCACCACCACCACCATTTAATAATTTTTATCATATGGAAATAGATTTACAAAACAAACAACTTTACAAATGGTATTCCTTTGGATATTATTTTTATAAGTTCTATAATTTGAAGTTCACTATTACAACCTGGATAATAGACTATTAAGTGTAAAAGTGGAAATCACAAGTTTACTCAACAACACATTAATTTTTTATTTATCTTTTTCCAAACGAAGGGAGTTTAATTAAAGACTAATATAAAGATTTATATCACTAGCTAAAATATCAAAAATCCACTCAGCCCACAATTGGTCCCAAACGTGGTTACCACCTACTATAGACACAAGGGCCGCAACCTTAAGTTGGTATTGGTCGATTATCAACGCAATAATTTATTTATTTAATTTTTTCCTTTTTTGGGTATGAAGTCCGGGTTAAAATAAAAAAATGTCAAACTTAATTTTCAGTCCCAAATAAAAAATAAAACTAAACAATAATTTAAACCCCCAAAAAAAAAAAAAAAAAAAAAAAGAGGAAAATTGATTGCTTTACGTTAGAATTTGGAAGACTTGAAGACAAAGGCATGACTTCAACAGCGAGAAAAACATGGCATCATGGAAAGAATTGGGCTTCGGGTTCCGCCCGACATGCCGCAAGATTCATTCGCGATTCGCTTAACCCGATTCGGTCAACCAGCCAACTTGCCCGAAACGTTTCTTTTGCTCTAATCACTCTCCACTCGCACACACAATAAACCATTAAAATATTTAGCACGCCTTGCAGTGTTTCTGCTCCCACGCCGTTCCGTAATCCGTGGATCCCACGTTCCGTCTGGATCATGACACGTGGCTGAACTCACCATCATCGTAAGGCGTATGTGCTGGTGGGGATGGGTTGAGAAATTCTAGACTGAGTCTGGCGCCGCAATTGGAGAGCTTGTCCCACTCGCGTGGTCCTGCACGTGACATGTTGGCTCCCACTCCAGTGTACGCCGTATTCCCCGCCCACTCTCAAATTACGAACAAAATGATTGAGTGTATTTTATAGGTAGTGTGACATGGTTGATGTTGGTATCTCCAATTGAGCCAATCAATTGGGGGAAATCGAGTTCAAATGTAAATCCTCTTTTAGTTTTGTTATGAGAAACCAAGATTCAAATGTAAATCCTCTTTAAATGATTCAGAGTAGTTAATTCTACATCCGACTGTTTGCAGTTCAAATCTTCCTCCTTCTCTTTCTAACTGTGGTTACCAAAAATAAAAGCAAAGTTAAGAAATCCAAACCCAAAGTCAAGTATTTCCATGTAGCCAGCTTTACCATTTGTCTAGCTTCTAATAGACGAAATAGAAAGGTACATCGTCCACCATCCGATATGTAATCATAACATCAGATACCTTCTTTTTGTGTCATATCTCCTGATCATCAATGGCTGTCATAATACCTTTATGTCTGTGTCACTCAAACTATGGTTGAACTTTTGTTTAGTCTTTTGGTACGCGCACGCGACTTTCCATTAAATATATAATTGCAATTAATAATTAAGCTTGAAGATTAGATCGTGGAGAAGATTAGGATTAATTAGTTAATTAGATGAGTTCTTCATCATCATCTTCATCTAGAGCTAGAGGCTTCCATTTGCTTGTAGAATGTGGGGCCGTCTTAATCATTCAAAATTTAGAAACCTACACTAAATTATATACCGGCACTATTACACCATCCTATAAATAATATACATGTTTAATTTTTTATTATTATAATAATATTATATACTTCTAAAATTGTCAACCCACAAAATGGAAGGGAGTTGGTATAGTGGTAACCCAATTATTTCATCACTAGCCGTCCATCAACTTCGACTCTCCTCACTTCGGTGAACTAAGCTTATCGTGGGGATAAGATTTTCTATCATACTTGGCTATGTCAAACATAGTGGATCATCATGCCTTATAGGAAGACTCTGGATCATGCACTAAAGAATGCATAGATAACGATTGTCAGCTGTTAGTTGATAAGATCAGTTTGGAACCACAAACTAACGATTGTTAATAATTTATACTAGTATCTTTTTAAAGATAAAAACATTACGTATGTTATGATATAATATCAGACAATCAACCTAGATCATACATATAAACCGTATTTATAATAATATTTGATAATATAACATCTATACTTACATTCAAGATTAGTTTGTTTATTCGTGTAGTTTGAGAAAAAGCCGAAAACCTCATAAATTATTAGTATAAATAACTATAATATAATGTGTACAATTACAATCAAGATTAGTTTGTTTATTCATCTACAACGTCGTGAG
The DNA here is from genome assembly GCF_029339155.1 of Prunus mume. NCBI lineage: Eukaryota > Viridiplantae > Streptophyta > Magnoliopsida > Rosales > Rosaceae > Prunus > Prunus mume. Next base: position 6,000,298 of record NC_142699.1, on the reverse strand, counting down.
AAATATTTTCTTGCTAAACCGTTTGGAAAATAAAGAAGAAAAGTTTATGTTGTCAGACTACAAATTTGAACCACGTATTTGTCTAACCCTTTCTTTATTTTGAATGTATTTATGAAATTTTATATTTTTATTATCCTAATTGGTTGTATTATTTGTGTAGAGTTTTGTCAAAGAGAAAAGGAAAGGACAAAGGCTCAAAACTACAAGAAGGTGTGAACGCTATACGATGGTCAACAACCTTGGCAACACATTTAAGACACGACCAACCACTAGTCCACCGACAGGTGTCCGTTGGCGAAGGACACGTGTCCATAAATCAACCATGGAAGAGGGTACGTGGCAGGTTTCCATTCGCTCTGGTGCATTCAATGAATGAGCCTTACGTCACGAACAGAACCGGTACTGGATGAGAGAGGGACGTAACAATTAAAAAAAGGGCAAGTGGGGCTTAGAGTGAGGTAATTGGGATTAACGATGCGATTAGCAGAGGTAATTAAGATGCCCAGGGTCTTTATATATTGGAAGAAGAAGGCAGGGGCTGAGACAAAAACACAGTGAGGACGAGTGATATATTCACAGCAAAAAAAAAAGGCAAAAAAAACAGTGTGAGAGAGATCAGAGCGATTGTGTTCTTGGGTTTTCTTCTTTAATTTTATTTCCCCCCCTCTCTGTAATCCCCGCTTCTCTGAATCCCTTTCTGTTAATCATCTGTCTTTCAAAGTTATGATTTTTGGGTTTGTTTTTCAAATTAACAAAAAGCAAACTTAGAAGGATTTCTCGAAAGCCAGGTGTTTTCAGAATCGAGATCCAGGTTTTATATAATTATTATTTTTTCTTTTGCTGCTTGGTTAAGTTTTTAGTTTTATTTTTCTTTTGAAAATCAGTTTGGAGGGTGATTTTTGGTCCCTCAGGGTTGGTTTTTTTTTTTTTTTTTTCCTTCTTAATTTTCTGGGAGTAAAAGAGGTTGTTTATTTGAAATCTCTTTCTTCTAAATTTTCTGGGTTTTGTCTGTATTTTCTGTAAAAACCCACTATCTGTTCTTTAATTTTGATAAGAACAGGTTGATTTCTAGGTGCAAGTTTCAGCATTTTATTTTCCCCTATCTTTTTATTTTGTCTAAATTTGTAATTGCTAGTGTTTTGTGATTTGTGAGAGATTTGAAGGAGGCATGGCAGCTACAATGGATTTCTACAGTAGCAGAGCTTTTCAATCTTCATCAGATCCCTTTAGGGGTGAGCTGATGGAAGCACTTGAGCCTTTTATGAAGGGTGCTTCTTCATCGCCACCCAGCTCCATATCCACAACCTGTTCTCCTTCTTCAACCTCAAACCCTTTTCTTCCTTCTTTCCCTTCTACCTCTTCCTCCCCCTCCTACAACAACAGCTACCTCTCTTTCTCTCCTTCAATCCCCACCACCACCACAATCCATCAGCCCAATTTGTACCAAGATGGTTGCTCCACCTCCTCCTCCGTGACCCTGTTTTCAGATGGGTTCTTTGAGCAGCTGCAGCAGCAGCAACCAGGCTCAATTGGGCTGAACCACCTAACCCCTTCTCAGATCCACCAGATCCAAGTCCAGATCCAGGCTCAAAACCAGCCCAACCTGGCTTGGCAAAACTATCAGATTCAGCAACAACAAATTACTCTCCCAGAAAACCACCACCAATCTCATACCCTCAGCTTCCTCGGCCCCAAACCCGTCCCGATGAAGCAGGTGGGTTCTTCTGGTTCGCCGCCAAAACCCACCAAGCTTTACAGGGGTGTAAGGCAACGCCATTGGGGCAAATGGGTCGCTGAGATCAGACTCCCAAAGAACCGCACCAGGCTATGGCTTGGCACCTTCGACACAGCTGAAGAAGCCGCCTTGGCCTACGACAAGGCGGCTTACAAGCTCAGAGGAGACTTCGCTAGGCTCAATTTCCCGCACCTCAGGCACAACGGCTCTTCCGTTGGAGGCGATTTCGGTGAGTACAAGCCTCTGCATTCCTCCGTCGACGCCAAGCTTCAAGCCATCTGCGAAGGCTTGGCTGAAACCCAGAAACAGGGGAAGGCAGCAGGAAAGACCAGCAAGAGGTCCTCCGCCACCCGAGCTCCGGCGCCGCCGCCGGAGGTGAAGGTGGAGACCTCCTCGTCGCCGGTGATGACTGATAGCGACGGGTCTGCTGGTTCTTCTCCTTTGTCCGATCTGACTTTCGCCGACAACGCAGAGTTTTTGCCATGGGAAAACGCCAGTGGTTCTGAGAGCACAGCCATGTTGGAGAAGTACCCTTCTGAGATTGATTGGGCGTCCATCCTCAATTAATTAGCGTTAATTAATCATGTTTAATTGTAATTGAGTATGTTTTAGTTTGGTCAGTCAGTCTCTTTATAAGTAATTTGTTTAGGGGTCTTCTTTTCTGGTGGCCACTGCAATCAAGTTTTTGGCATCTGCAGGGTTAACACATTGTAGTAATTTTAGCCTAGTTTCTTAGTTTCGGTCAAATTGGGTTTGATGTTCATACAATGATGTAAAAAATCTTCATCATGGTCAGCTGGTTTTTTTCTTGCTAGGCCATGAGTGATTGAAGTTCTTTATAAATATGTAATATTCTCATTTTATGTACTTCTGTTGTCATATTATATCATCCATTTGTGTTGATCTTTGGTTTTGTTGTTTTTTTTATATCTTTTCACAAATCGATATTCTAAATTTCTCTTCGGGATGGAAGATCGAACTCGGATGCAAAGAAGTTTAATTGTGAGGAACTCGGGATAATTTTGGGATGAGGTTGTACATTTGTGTTCAAACTTTATTGATTCGTAATGGCATTTGTGTACACAAAATCTGGAAGATATTAAATTGAACATGTGATGCTGAGTCACTGGGTAGTCATATAACTCCTCATGTGGACCTACCTGAAATTCAGATTTTGTGATGGGCGCCTTGCGGCTAAGAATCTGGAAAGTATTGTTCATTTGGACCTATATGAACTTCTGATTTTTTGATGGGTGCCTGCAGCGAAGAATCTGGAAATTTTGTTCTGGTTTGGTTTCTGTAGCAAGTCACGGACCTAAACATGAGTTGGTGGAAAGCTTCATCATTCATTGTTGCTTTGGTTTCCCACTAGATCGAACTCCAAGAATTACAGCCAATTAATTACCAAAAAGATCACTAGCAATTATGATGGTTACCAAAGTTTTTCTCCTATTTGTCCTTTTGAGTCGCTTTTTGTAAAAAAGATATACCTAAACATAGTGTACACAATGAGTCTCACATGATGATTAACCATTAACTAAAATAATTCTTTTCGCGTGATAAGGCACATAAAAAGAGTGAGAGAAACAAATGAGTAACGCTCCTCACGTTATAAGGTACGTGAACAAAAGAGTAAAATGAAACATATACAAATTTTGATGCATTAGGAGAGAGAGAGAGAGAAATGGGTGACTAATTATCCTCACAACATAAGTCACGCTTCGTTACATGGAAGTTTCTCTCACATTATTTTTTGTTTACCATGATATCATATTTCCTAATTCCGGCCAACTGTATAAATTGCATACCTTGAAGATGCTTGCAAACGAGACTTTCAATTTTCTTCATGTGATCAATCATATAGTACACTAAACAAGCTCAATTAGGGGTTTGTAAAAGTTAATTAATGAAGCTCCATTTTCAATTGTGATCATTAAATTAATATCAGATGAGGAATATTGTCCTAATTCATGCCCTCATGGGACGAAACATAGTCGCTGAGGACCCTGACTAATGTGTAAGCAAATTGTTTGCCTATTATTAAATTACACCAAAAACAAAATGTTGCCTTACTATAAGATAATCACATGGTGTTAGGACAATAATCACTTCCATTAAGCAGTGCATGTGCTAAGTCATTGCTCTGTTTTCTTGGTCGCACCATTTTTGAGGCAGAAGCGATTCTCCTCCTCCTGTCTCTCAAATATTCAACTCTGAATAAATAATTGATACCATTGGAGCTCAGAAGTACTTCAAGTATTCAAAATCCTTTAGTTATAAGGTATGCACATGTTTGGTCAATGGTTATGCGTGCACCAAGCACATGCAACATTGAACTTAGATGTTGCTATCATCACACGCCAAACAACACTATTTTGCATTATCTTAAGCTCAATTTTTGCTTTATATTTTTATACACGAAGAGTACACGATGACTGTTCTAGAGCGTAAATAACAATTACCAGATTTAGAACTTACTAGTTATTAAATCCTGTGGTTGCACTATATACCTTTGTAATGCCATTGGTATGTTGAATAAGCATTTACCTATCTTATCATAATTGAGGCGGCCTTGAAGATTAAGGGGCTTAAACCAGAGTATTAAGACACATAGAGACTTTTCAGCTATTAAGTATTAAGATAGACTCCATGCATGTTCATCCAAAATATTGCAATTTTCTTCTCTTAGCTAAAGTTAAAAAGCTATTAGGTGCCTATAGCTATGTTTAGTTTTTTTTATTTATTTGAACTTTGACGTGGATTTGCAGGAGCTTATAGCTCTATTGATAAAACACACTTCATCCTTACAACCATAACCATTGCAAGAGTTTTGATTCTCTCTCACCTTCCCGTTCCCTTAACCCTAAATCAACAGATAAACTTTTCTTTTTTCTCAACAATAAACTTTTCTTTTTTCTCTAAAACCATTCCTCCAGCTTAAAAGCTAGGAATCCCATGAGATTAGAGATCAAGCTTCAAAATATGATTATATGCAACCGGTTACACTTAAGACTTTCTCGAGATCAACACAATTGATACTGCACAGTCATCGTTAATGCCCCATAATTCTTTGAGAAAAAAACACGTCTACTGCTTAAAACGAAAGGCATAGTAGGGCAAAACAAATTGTTCTTATTCTTTGGATGTCAGCACCATAGAGATATATATATATATATATATCCATCTTTATTCTTATTCTTCCTTCCATTTCTTTCAATTTCAAGCGTGCCTTTTGGAGAAAAAAGGTCACAGCCACACGAAAAGAGTGATAAGGAAGGAGGACCCAAATAAAAAGAAAAAGTCACCGTGTGGGGTACCATTTTTCGTACAAAATAAAAAAACATGGGTTGATACTAAAGTCTAGGTAGTAATAATCATAAATCTCTTTAAAATCAAAATCTCAATAAAATACTTGTGTTCTTTACATAATTTTCAAAAGCAATGGCATATAGGACTTGAAGAAGAGGGAAAGGTGTGTGAAATGGTTAGTGGAAACGGTGCAAAGGTTGTTTTGGACGATGGGGAAACGAAGATAGCCCATGGAATGGAATGGGAATGGGAATGGTTTTGGCATTTTGCTGTGAAAGGTAAAAAGGTTAAAGGTGATTAGATGAGTGGGGCTATCTTTTATTTGTGGATAAGCTGGGCGGAAGAATCTCAAGAAAATCATTCTAAATAGAAAAAAGCTTCCAATATATGGACGGAGATTGGAGAATGGACTGCCTTTTACCCCTTTTTATCTGGTGCTGCCGACGCGGTTTGTGTCATTGTTTTTTGTTTTGGCATTTCAAGGGAAATGGGTCCGTGTGAGATTTTTATTTATTTATTTATTTATAGGAAAATATTCTCCTTTTTACTATGAATAGGAGCTTTTAAATTAGGGAGTTTCACTAAAACACCCAAAATAGGAAAATTATAAAAAAACTCCACATGGAATGCACTTTAGAAATACACCCAAAATCCATTTATTATATAAGAAATTGGTGTTGAAGTTCCTATAAATTATGCCAAAAAAAAACTCAAAAACACCCAAAACAAGCCCAATCCAATTTTATAAAAGCCCAAATTTTTTTATTTTTTTTGGTTACAAAAAGTCCAAAACATTTTATTACAACACAAAACTGTCTCGAAAATAGTAACTTCAAGCACGCATCTTCATTAAACAATCTCAACAAAACATCTCTTCATTTTACCGTCTTCATCATTTATGCAAACTGAAACTCCATAACAACCACCAAGCTTGATCTACTTTCAAAAACCAACACCACACACTAACCTCCACCTGCAAAACAAAGATAAAATTTCAGAGAACAATTTCAACAAGAAAAGCCTTCAAAGGTAAGACATTTAAAAACCAAACCTTTATTGTAATGTTGATTAATTGCTGTAAAGTTCCAGTCTATGGTAATAACAGTATTTTATATTCGAATCCAATACAAAATTTTGAAACTATATTGGATTTTCACTATTGGACTAAGCATATGACTATAAAATAGAACTCAAAAAAGAAAGAGATATTTAGTCATATACTCATTCTTAATGCTAGTTTACTTTCATGTTGATTAATGGTCAAAGTTCGTATAGTAATAACACTGATTGTTTCCTCTAAAATCCTATTTTGAATGCATGTTTACCACCGTAAAGTTCCAGTATAAGGTAATAACACTGCTTGTTTCCAATGAAATCCTATTTTGAATGCAAAAGTTCCAGTACAGGGTAATAACACTTCTTTTTTCCTATTAAATTCTATTTCTAATGCATTTAACCATTGTAAAGTTCCAATATAGGGTAATAACACTACTAGATTCTTAAATCCTATTTCTAATGCATGTCTACCCCTTGTAAAGTTCCATTATAGGGTAATAACACTGCTAGATTCCTCTGAAATCCTATTTCTAATGCATGTTTAACCAAAGTTCCAATATAGGGTAATAACACTGCTAGATTCCTTTGAAATCCTATTTTTAATGCATGTATACCCTTTGTAAAGTTTCAATATATGGTAATAACACTGCTAGATTCCTCTGAAATCCTATTTCTAATGCATGTTTACCCCTTGTAAAGTTTCAGTATATGATAATAATACTGCTAGTTTCATATAAAATTCTATTTCTAATGCATGTCTACCACTGTAAAGTTCCAGTATAAGATAATAACACTGCTTGTTTCCTATGAAATCCTATTTCTAATGCATGTCTGTAAAGTTCCAATATAAGGTAATAACACTGCTACCTAACAACAAATTATAGTCGACTCAAAACCAATAGTGCATAAACAGAAAAAACACGAATATACTCAGATTCAAAATTAATATGATAACAGAATCAAATATCACAAATCTGTAAGCTCAAACCAAAACACAAAAAGCAAATCCACAACCAAACTAAATTTGAAATCAATCCAAATTATAAACAAAAAAAATTAAAATCACAATTTAAAACTCAAACGAATATCTAATACAAATTAGAACGAAATTAGAAAATCCAATAGCTTATCTCCAAATCGACAATAACAAAAATAAACATATAAAATCAAGAAGAATTGGATCTACATTTCAAATTTAAACTCCAAAACTGCAAAAATTATGAAAACTTAACCAGCAACTTAATTAATCGAACATGAAATCACCCAAATCATGCTACAATAAAATCAAAAAGTCCTTACAATACCTATACCAACATATTCAGACTAACAAGGGAAATTTTGGTCTTGGACCAAAAAGTGACCGGAGTAATCCTAACACCGCCAAAGCCGTCGGTCAAACTAGGGTGTATTGATTAATTTCCAAAACTCCAAAATCTATCCTAACCACATACATAAACAGCTTGAGCACGAAAATTAGATAAAGTTTCATACCTCGATCGGAAACGACGTCGAAAACTTGAAATCCACAGACCTTTTGAGTTCGCAGCGGCGTTGTCAATGGTGATGTGGTGGGCTTTTTGATCGTCGGCCTTGACCGATCCTTTCCGGAACCAAGATCGGAGGCTTGGTTTCTGCGAGAGAGAGAGAGAGAGAGAGAGAGAGAGAGAGAGAGGGCCCAAATTTTTCAAAAAAAACTAATTTAATACTAAATGGGTAATAAAGGTATTTCATTTAAGTAATTAAACTAAAAAATATAACAGCTGTCAGTTTTGGGTATATTTTGGGTGTGTTTATATGTTTTAAATAGTGTAGGGTATATTTATAGTTTCATGTCTAGAATTGGGTATTTCACTAATTTTGTATTTAAATTATTGCCAATAGCAATGTGATATGTGTGCATAATTATTTTTTTTTAATGAATTATTTTTGCATATGTGCATTAAACTGTGATTTATAGGAAGGAGAGTATCTCCTTATAAGGAAGGAGGCAAGCAGTGTCCCGATAAAGAGATACTCCTCATTTTTGTGCATCACACAAGCACTACCAATGAGTCCATGAGGTTTGATTTGAACTCGAGACAATTGTTATGCAAGTCAATTCATGCAACGAGAATAACACTTTCTGCTATATCGGCCAATGACGCAATGACACATGACATAAGTTTTCCACATATCATTGTGTTATTGGCTGAGGATAGCAAAATAATGTTATTCTCATTACAAGTAAGTTTTTCTGCCTGTAAGGAGATACTCCTCCTTCCTGTGTGTCACACATGCATTACAAATGAGTCATGAGATTCTATTTGAACCTGAGACCACTAATCTTCAAGTCAAGGCTTTTTTCCACTAGACTAATCCCCGTGTGGAATTTGCAACAATTAAGTTCTGAAGTATTGGCCTTTTAACTAAAAACAACTTCTTAAATACATTCACCATGCAACCTAATTCCAGTTTTGCCACTCCAATAGAGTTTGGTTAGTTGAATAGCTTGCTTGGGAATGAAATGTCATGTCTATTTTCTAAGAGTCATTCCCGTTTGTGAAAGTGCCCGGTCTGTCATGACTACTGAGTCAGACTTAGAGCAACTCCACCCATTTGCCCTTAGCCATGGCAAGGGGGGGAGCTAGGGTAGCTACTATTCATGTGAATAGTAGTTGCCCTTGCAAATCAAAATTTTGTGTTTCCCATTTTTGTTTTATTCACAATTTTTACCTCAATAATTAATTTAGATAATATTTTAGGATTAGATTTTAGGGTTCCTACATGTCAATACTATTCATATCTCATAATCGGATAAAATTTTCAATTTCAAATTTCAAATAAATTAAAAAAATTGGCTGGTATTTATAGAAAAAAATTCATTAATTTTTGGGTATTTTTTAAAATTTGAATTTTTCCAGTATTTTATTGTAAAAAATACCATAAAGGACTTGGAGCTTGTATCGATTTAATAGCCATAAAGGAAAATGCTACAATGGTTTTAGTTAGTTTACTTAACCAGATGCAAATCCAATGGCATTGATTAATAAAATGAAATTCAGTAGAAGAAATGGGTAGAACTATGATGCATCACGAGTTCAATTTCATCCAATGTGAAAAAAGCAAATTTAAAAAAAGAAAGAGTAATTAGGTAGGCGTAGGGAGAGAGTTTCTGATTTTCCGATGAGATATCCCGCAAGAAATGGAAAAGCCCTTTTTTTAAAATCTTTCAAGCAGTTATGCACATCAAGACAGCGATTACAAAACTGTTTCAACATTTTGGCACTTGGCATGTCTAAATTAAGGAATTTCAACCTAATTCACTTGATCAAGCCATTCATCACAAAACTTTAGTCTCTGGTTAAACGATGCCCTGCCCAACCACATGATGAGCGCATTACATGCTTCCTCATCCCTAGATTTGATTTTGTCCCCAAAGCCACTGACTGGCAGACCAACAAATAGAGCAGCAGCTATTATGCCAGTGGAACCATTCAACTAAATTTGCCAATTTCCATCTTCTTCTTGATTGCCTTCTGACCATGGTATATGAATGAATCTAATATCCCAGAAACAGTAAAAACTCCTGAAAAAAAAAAAAAAAAAAACCATTGCCTGTGCATCAAAACAGTAAGGGAAGAAAAACCAGGAATAGCGATTTGAGAGAAAGCATTGTATAAAATGTTCCACGAGGTGGACTAGAGGTAGCTAATATTATAAGGAGACCTACAATTTAAAAACAGAGCCAAAGGAACGTAGCATGATGAAAAAGGTTTAGTTCAAGATGACTGATGACTAGTGTAAATGATGTTAATAAGGTGGTTAAACAATAGAAAAAGTAAATGACAAATTTAACAACTGAAACCATATAACTTCACAATCCTTGAAAATAACCAGAAAAACCAAAGATGGAAACTGTAAGATGTCGCTCATCGATAGAATCAATCAAAGATGGGAGGGAGAAATTATATTACCTCCTACTATGGCACAAACGTTTGTCAGGAAGTGCAAGAATGAAATATGCTCCTCTGTGAAAGTTACCTGCAACATGCAACTCAGCCTCATAGGAATAATGTTCAACAGCAGCAGCACAAATATATATATATATATATAAATCTCTTTACAATAGTTTTTGAACAAACTTTGGAATTGAATAAGCAGTAAAACCCACCTTTATTGGAGAAAGATCGTAGAAGAAAAAAACTCCAGGAAGGTACTGAAGGTTACCTACTTCTGTACCCCTAAAATGTTCAGTCACAGAGAACTGCAAATTCCAATTATTAGTTCAGAACATGTCATCTTACACTAGTACCAAACAAAATTCAGAAACTGCAGAATCTTTTATTCTTTTCTTAGTTTGAGTTTACTGCACCTGATTTGATTGGATAGTGTGTCCACTCACGTCTGTATACACAGTAGGTACAACCTGCAAAATGAAAAGGATGCTTAAAACCATTAAAGAAAAAGGCATGATCTAATAAAGACAGCCAATGATAAAAGGCAACTGTATCAGATGGAAGATTAAGAGTGGCTGTAAATGGCTTCACCAAAAATGCGCTTTTCATATGTGGAATATATTGTATGAGCAGACAGGCAATACATATGTTTAAAGAGTATCTACATTACCAAATACAATTAAATATGCAGAGAGTAAGGGAATTAGGATGATTGGGGACTCAAGATAAGATCTATGATATACCCATACACAATTGGCCCAGAGGTTTATATTTAATTCAACTCAAAGGAGAGAACAAGGTTTTGGGCGAAAGTATAAATGAAGCAGATAGCCAGCAAGTTAAACCAGTGTCATCATTCAATACCAAATATGTGTAAGTTCTGAAATAAGTCAGTTTTCCCCCCAATAGCATGCTTTCACATAAGACATTCCCAACTGTCAACTTCTAGCTGGAGGATGCTATGTAATGATAAAGGGGCAAAAGGACTAATTCTCTTTTATCTACAAAAATATCCATAGTCCAAAAATTTCAACAAAAACATCTAGGGCAAAAATGTCGTGGAAACTAATAGCTCTCTTCCCCGCCCCAGCCCCCTTTCTCCCATTTCCCCTGCTAACTTAAAACCTATGTTTTGTGTGTGCACGCGCGTGAGTGTGTGCATGCACATGCTCATAAATGTAGCTCTGTATAAGGGTATACATATGTATTTGACATAATAACTAACAACAAGAAATAGTAAATCCTGTGAAATTAAGCTCTAAATCTTTCGCAAGTGGATTTCAAAAGCTGTGGTGAAAATAAGTAAATAAACTGCAGACACTATACTAGTATGGAAAAGAACAAAACAAATATAAGACCCATGGTTTCTTTGGTTTCTTTCCATTAGTCTAAGAATACTAGTTAACAAAATTGAGAGGCAACACTGCAGGCACTGTACCTTGATAAAATATTGATACATTCCACTTGGTGTTGCTTGTGCCCAGTGCACGCTGATAGTTGAAAAACCAATATATAGCATATATCAATAATTATGACGTATAAATAGCTAACACCTAGAGGATTTCAAATGTTTAGAAATAAATAATGCTGACTGGATTTGGAAATGAAGGAATAGAAGAAAACATACCCATCAAGAGGATTTACAACACCAGGGAAATAGTCTCCAAAAGACAATCTGTTGATCGTGTGACTAATCTGTGTCATGCAATATAAATTAATTAGGAGACTTTTCTGACAATGCAGGGTGGAGTTTATAAAAATTGATTTCAAGGAAATTTGCTTATCATATAAAATTACAAATCTCTTAATCTTTTCATTACAACCATATCACATACAAAGAAAACTAGAAAGATCCAGGATCAGGTCTTACATTGAAACTATCCTTTTGAAATGCCAGCAGATCATGCACATGAACATTTGATTGTTGAAAGCTTTTCCCAGGTGCAAAATGGAAGTTCCCAGCTACCTTGTTGACTTCTAAGAATCCATATATATTGCATCCTTCACCTTCTTCATCTTTAATTCTTTGCAAAAAACCTTCTCTTTTACACTGTTATGCAACACATACCATTAGAAACACTAAATGCATAAGATTAAGTTTATACTCGCATATAGACATCACAACAATAAATATTTCTCAATTTCCATTTCTCATTCAGATTCAAGATCTCAAGCTCACCCACCTGGTCAATCACATCTGGATTTGAAATTGCCCAACCTTTCTTTCGGTAAGCTTCACGGACGTCTTCACAGGAATTACAACAATCCTCATCAGCCTGCAGTAATAAACAAACTTGGAAAAATAAGAAACTCATAATTAAAGGAAATTCTTTGACTCGAACATCTTTGTATAGAATGATTATCACTTGCGATGAACAAACTTTCAGCTATATTTACAATGCCTCTCAAAAATGGCAGCACAAAATCCGAAATGAAAACATTGTCTGCATACAGAACGCCCAGGAGAAATGAAATACAAAGGAAAAACTAGAGCAATGGATGGAGGCCAAAGTGACAGATATAGCACCCAAAGTATAAGCTATTTCTGAAATTGTTCCTCTTGGAAGCTGAATGTAATCAAGTTGAAGTAGTTGATTAAGATTAAGTGATTGTGAGCTATATGTATTTAGACAACATTAAAATAGAAAATACAACACAATGAACAGAGCTTCACAGAAATAAAAGGCCATTTCCTTTGCATATCCTATTACAGTCTACTAAGGCATTGAATCAGTATATCTATATTATTATAGAAACTCTGTTGTAGGAAATATATGATAATGAGATGCTCAATATACTTCCACTATTTTATGAAACAAGGAGAGTATGATAATTGAACACTACCCCACTTCCAATCAGTTTCCTGTTTTTACTCTCATCTTCCTTCTCTCAACAAAACACTCACCCTTATCCTCTGCAACCCAGTTTTCTCTCTTCCCAGTACTAGCTTCCATCATAATGCAAACACGTGTGAGAAGCTTTCTAGTTTATTGTTAGAAAATTTAGTTCTTTGGAATTAGAACACAATTGGATCTGAAAATAGCTTAAGTTCATGTGCCACACCGCAGCTGCATATCATAATCAGCATCATTAACAGATACAGGATGCATTAATAACACCTATCTAGTTCAGCATTCCCCATGGTACTGCACTGTAACGCATACACAAACAAATTCCAACATTATATCTAACTCAAATCTAGCATAAGGATCCAGACAAACAAACATACCGCTTCTGCACCATAACAGGAACCACAATATGTCTCGTTGTGCTCAAGCCTGCCACCATGTCTCTGTAAGGGCTTCTCAATCTGTGTCAAGGAGTAACAGGTATAAGAGAATGAGAGACAGATGAGTAAAAACAAAGAGAAATTATCTAGATCTTCAATGCAACTCATTTACAAAATTGCAATTGCAGACCAAACGAAATAACTATCTCGGTGAACTTGTTAGTTCCAGAATATTTTTAACAGATTATGTATCAAATGTAAATCAAAAGAGTCGGTTCTAAGAAATGTACTTCAAACAACATTATACTACTAACCTTGGGTGCACCAATTCCATCTGGCCTTGATTCTATAACATTTCCATGGGAGTCTAATCTTTTTTTGATTATGTCATGCTTCTGCAATTAAATAAGAACGAGAAATTATAAACAAGTCAAACTTGAAAAACAAGCACAAGGTGACGAGTGTAGGGCACGGTATAATTGTGTGTGACTGAGTGTAGAAAGCAAAAGTTATATCACATCACCGATCAATTGTGATACATACTACATCCAAATGCTGCTCGCCACTGATATCCATGGCATCAAGACTTAGTATAGAACAAGGAAGGGCAGAAAAGGTTACATCAAACTGCACTCGTAAATGCCAAAAAGCACATGAACCCGTTAGTTTAAGTGAACAATCGTACCGTATCTCAAACTTAGATTCTTGTAGAAGAAAAAAAAACATTACATTGATACGTAGTGTTTCTCCTCTTGAAGTATCTACCACAAGCCTTGTTTCCGTTACCGCATGAAGATATAACCCTGAACCAACGTAATGAAAATTTAACATATTAAGAACAACATTCTGACATAATAAGTCTTCATGCAAAAAGAGTTTCCACGATGATCCATTAGGATGCACACCAAAAAAAAAAGAAAAAAAAAGCAGCTTTACATAGCTTGGAATTCAGAATTCAATCATTTTATGTTCCTATTACCACATTATTCAAACAGAGCAATTCAACAACAAACCCTAGAAAGCGAATAGATCCTCCTTCCAAAACCAAATCAAACAATCATGGAGATCTATTAACACAGAGAAATTGAATAAACATACACAAATATAACAAGACAAAACAGGAAAAAAAAAAGGAAGAAGGAGACGTACGAAGCTCGGAGAGGAAGAGCAAGAGCATGACAATGGAGGAGGCGAGAGTGATGACGCCACCAGAGAGCGTGCGACTGTAGAAATCTTCATTGATTTTGGGGTAGGCGTCCAAATTCCGAAGCTTGCTCATCATATTCTCCATTTTTGGTCTTCCTTCTCTGCGCAATTTGTTGTCGCTATCTCAAAGATCTGATTTTTCTTCACGATTTATTACACTAATCCCTCACCTAATGTCTCTGAAACCGAAGTTGAATCAATTTCTGAAATTTGATAGAATTGAAACCTAAACACCCCGTCGCAATTCAAAGCAAGGAGAGACAGAGACAGATTTTATTGAAGAAAAAAAAGGAAAATTGCGAACGGGGCGTCCAAGTTGATTTTGGCTTTCGCCTTTCAGAAACTTCTTGTATTTGTTTTTTATATTTTTATATTTAATTATTTTTTCTTTTTCTTTTTTTTTAGGAGAAATTGGTGGTGGGAGCTGTTTGTTGTTTCTTGCCACTCGCCGGGAAATGAGAATTCGGGTCTCTTTTTTTTTTTGCCAATATTTATTTTCTTTTTTGCATTTTAAGGATTTTCTATTCTATTCTAGTCTCTGTATTTTCCGTTAATTTTTTTTTTGACCTTTTTCTCGTTACATTTTTAGATTTTTTGGCCGGAAAATAAAGTCCTTGTCTCTCTAGATTTACGTTGGAACGTAATGTAAGAAGGTACCAATGAGCTGGGACATAACCCGAAACTTTAGATTTGGGAATTTCAGGTTCGGGTCGAGTCTGCCGGACTGCGATTTCAGCTTGGGCTCAGATCAAGCTCACTCCATCATCCTCCTTGATGGGCTGGGTTTTTTTTGTATTGTTTTTTGGTTGAGGTTTGCTACCAATGCTTTGTGGTAGGGGAATGAGACCAACAGAAACTTGGGCTGGGCTTTCTTTATAGTTAAAATTTGGGCATGAGACACAAACCATTGTAAGAGTCGAAATTGAAAATCAAAAATTGAAATATACTAACTAGGTCTTGATCTAATGATACTTTTCTTCAAAATATTAGAAAGAGATCGTAAGATTCAATTACCCTGCCTCCACTGATTAAAAAAGGAGTATATAATTTTAAGTTACATTCGACGATATCAAAAAGTAAAATTATGTGATTTCAGCTGATCAAGTTAGATTGATTAGATGAGAGATGAAGTCATTGTCAAGTTTTCTTCAACTTAGCTGAGTTATCTTGTATCAAAATGACCTCTAAAGGTGCAGATATAAGAACATTGGACATAAGAATTGATTCTTGCGTTTCCTTGCCAAATGCAATTAATGGACTATTTGCACCAAAAAAGTTAATGGAGCTGGTTATGCTTACTAGATGAAGCATGAATCTTTGTATGATATCTTTGAAATTTAGCAGCCTCTTTTGGATCCATCAATCAATTAAGTTATAATAATTCTCTCACAAATCTGTGTGCCATTGTCCTTGTCATGAAGAAAACACAGCATTGATAACTTTGCTTTAAGATTTAGCATTCGTATTAGAAAGGTAATTAAATCAAATCGAAAGTTACGTAATTTTTATGTAACACGTAAAAGTTCTCATCCCTGTTTTCTCTTTCATCAAGTATAAAGATCTTAAGATAAACATGCCGACTATAAAAATCATAGGGCTCTTCTTGTGCCACATTAACCGCTAAATTACAAAAGATCATGACCGAAAGGATCCTACTTGGTGCCGTAACATCCAAAATAATTCTGTCTGCGATATGATTTCTTTCTTCATTCTTTTAAAAGCACGTGAAACTCTACTCATCCAACTTTGGAATGCATTTTGTACTTCAACTTCTGCCTGTCAATATCTTGGGTGCGCAGATATCTAATCCAAACATGAGCAAATTTGAGAGCAAATCAAATTAGAATTTCCCATTTGCTGTGTGTGGGGATTTATCTTTGATTCCTCCAAATGGAGTTACGAAGAATATAAAAAAACACAGTTCAATTGTACAATGATTGTACTGTCAAATACTTTATTCACAACTTTGAGTTCCTAGCATACATGGATGTGAATCATTTTGACTCAGACTTTTTAAGCCAAAGATTTCCTAAATCCCCACTGACCAAGTTTTTATTTGAATAATGCAAATATTGAACAATAAATAAAGGCTTGGTTTTACGTCAAATCTGGCTTACCATCTTCTCCATATCTTTTCACGGACCTCAATCATTAAGTAATGGATGGAGGTAGTAAAAGAAAAGGTTATGCACGAAATTATTAGGGATCAAAGTGGAAGGGGAAAATGCGTGAAGCTGACATGTATGTGACTGAGTGCAGCTGCTGTAACCATATAGAACAGTTCATGGCTCAAACATGCCGATATAAGTTGATTGATCAAGTTTCATTTTGCAAGCTAACAAGTGAGAAATTTCATGCATGCGTATACATGAGAAACAAGACAGGAATGCAACGTGCATGTCCTTGACATAAATTATAAAACTTATGAGAAACAATATCTCATATCCGGGGTAAAACAAAATAAAGAGTTTTCCCAAACTCTTCCAAGGTATTGGACACTAGTCGTGTGACATATGTACAATGTGGCTATTTACAATGTGTTTGGATAAGTAGCATGAGATTTCGAAATGGGAGAATTTTAAAAAGATAAGATTTATAGTATTTAACATGACGAAAACATAAAAGAAATCATTTAATGTTAGAAGATATAAATTCCATAGTTTCAAACTAATAAGCTACGATTAGAATGCTTATGGAAAATTTAATTTGTCGTTGAAGTGAAATTAGGACAAAATACACCTTATCATAGGAGAGTAATGGATTTAAGATGTAACATCAATGAGAGCAATGCGTGGCAATCAATTCGACTTTAGACATCCTAGTTAGTGCCCAAGGCACTAACAGAAATAATGAGTTAAAGGCACTTTGAGATCTTGGCAAGCATGGGGAATTCATCGATGTGTTATCTATCTTAGCCTAACTTCGTAAAGCTACTTAATTTTATAGCAATGATTTTGTCTTAGGATGTTTCCATTTGTCTCAAGTACAATTAGCTTGATTTTTTCCAAATAAAAAAACCACAAAATGGAAAGAGAAACCAGGAGATTCTTTTAGTAGAATATTAGAGGAGAAACTTAGCTATCATTGATAATTTAAAGCAACTTCCTCATTATCCCATTATAATCAAGTGGAAAATCTTCTTGCATGCCCCATATGTGCTTAATTAGGCACTTTGTTAAGGCCTTAAGAGGAACATAACACAAACTACAAAAATAGTGCTTTTCTCTTGCACTCCAGATTTCAAGCTCTCCTTTGGCATTGCTGATTCCACGGAAAATATGTTTGTTTAAAAAAATCTGGATAACGCTTCTCTATTTTTTTTTTATGCGTGGATAGTGATACAAAGTAGTAGAAAAATAAATACAAATTTATAAATAAACCCAATCCTAGACATGTATTTATAAAAAAATCCAAACACTATTTAAACATAGAAACACACCCAAAATCAACCCCAAAGTTAACAATTGTATATTTTTTGGGTGTGTTTATAAATGGGTTTTGAGTGTGTGTAATGATGGATTTTGGGTGTGTTTATAAAGTGTTTTGGGTGTTGGGTTTTTGTATAATTTCAGCTCCCATTTTTGGTGTTTTAGTGAAACTCCCAAAAATAAAAGAAGATTGAAAAAACTAAAGAATTATGGGTGGATGTGAATCCAAATTAATCCCATACATTGCACATTACTCAAAACCTAGACATCTACACATGGAAAGCTACCTTAATTAGGCAGCCCCAAACAACCCACTAAATGCTTAATTCAAAATCATAATAGAACAACATTTAGCTTTTGATCTATCTCTACTTGTTCTTAATGCCCCACTCTACAAATTATTAAAATCCATACAAATCTAGAAAAAGAAAAGGGGGAGAGGATATTCAGAAGGTGCTTAGTGGGGGACTAGGGTAAGATGAATGTTTAGAGTTTGAGTGGGGGATGGTGGGCATTTTAGTGGGCTTGGCACTAGAACATGATTTGTGGGCCCCTTGATGAATCATTGCCAGGCCAACTCCACATGTCACATCAGGTAAAAGGAAAGGCAGTGGGCCCATTTTTATATCATGCAGCGTCTGGTTTTTCTTTCTTAGTGGAGGCCCATTTTCTTAACTGAAAAAACCATTTGGTGTTTCTTTGTTGTTGTGGCAGTTTTTTCAGTTTTAGCTCTCTTTACCCTATTAATGTCTTCTGGCATTAGATTGCCTTTTCTATTTTTGGCTAAGGATTTCTGCAACGATTCAGGGGGCTAGCAGCAATGAATGGCTCCATTCTTTTTCCAATTTTTTTTTATAAAACTTTTATGTTATTTATTCATTTGGGTGGGGAGGAGTGGGTTTAAGTTATATGTAAATTGTAATGGCGACAGATATTTTTTCTCATGATTCACTAAAAAGTTGGCAAGTATATGGCTAACTGTGCTTAAATGATCACAACTTGATATTGTTTTCGGAACTTGGTGAACCGTGAGTTTTCTTTATTCATTTTCAATTAGTTTTGATTGATGTTCGATATTGTAGATATCAACTTGTTAAACTCAACAACTACACATGTCTCACGTCTTAATATATGTTGTTTACGTGTTTAACTCAAGTCATGCCAAACATCGAACTATTGAGACTGATGATCACATTAACTGATGATCATATGTTATAATAGTGAATCTCCCAAAACTAAGTTGTCACAAGTACATATTTATGTTAAGAAAAAAATATAAAACTTATATATATATATATATATATTTAACTTATTTTCAGCAATTATCTTATTTCATTTTCAACATTTAAGTAAATGTCTTTGTCATTTTACTTTTATTTATTTTTATATTACTCTATTTACTTAAGTTTACAATGTAAATAAGGAAGTACCCCCCATTTGATTCAAATAAAAATACTAGAAAATCAAATTCCCACTAAATCAAAATATGAAAAATCGGTTTTAGTGCAAAATATGATTTAGGCTAAAAATAATGGCTCATTAAGTCAATATATACTCTATACTAAAATCCCATAAAATCAAGTTTTCTTATTTGATGTGTAAGGAATAAAAGCCGCCAAAAATTATCTTAAGAAAATGATTATTTCGAAAACCCATTTTTCATACTTAGTCAATATTTTTACATAAAATAACTTTTCATATATAATATGAATGCATGAAAGAACCTAAGATCAATCTACGTAAAAAAAATCTTAGATGTTCAATCCACTATGGTGTTAAACCCTATTTGGTTTATGTTAAAACTTATTGAAAATTAGTCTATGGAGCTATGAACTAGCTTGGTTTATATGATTTAATGTTTACTTTTATTTCTAGAAAGACTATAGAAATTGTAAGTATTAAAAAAAAAAAAATCACTAAATTTTAAAGCTAATAACTTTAGCTTTGAAAAATTTCTACAAGTACATATTTATTTACCATGCAATTAACACGAGAAGGTTCCATTGGGTGAGGAAAATGGTGGCGTCAGTGCTCTCTAGCTGTGTGTATCGTGATGGCTTATGCTCATATAAGTCATATCTCATTTCTTGTTCTAGGTATCTATGTGCTAGCTATTCAATCAAATACATATTTGCACGCTTGGTGTGTTTGAATTGTATTCCAACTTTTATGAGGGAGCACGTGTGTTTGTGCCACTTTTGATGCAAACATCATTTTGATTTGATGCCTTGTCAATCAAGTGAACTAATTCACACTTTGTTGGATGCCACTTCATTCTTTGATCTTTAGCTTTCGGAAGGCTTCAAGCCTTCAACTACGAAAATAAACGATGCACTTATAAATTAGTATAAGTTAATTATAATTCTTTTCACGTTTATAGTTTGAAAGAAAAATTTGTTTTAAACATTGTAGTAAAACGTGATAAGCTTAAGAGAGGTTGTTCTTGCTACGTAGTAATGGTGAGTGGTAGTCAATTTTTGATTAGACCGTCACTTAACACTTTCAACCAACTACAACAATGTTAGATGGTTACTTACAAATTCAAACTCACTTGAATAGAGAAGTGCAACGTTTTGTTAATAAAGGTTGTAACTTTTTTTTTTCCTTTTTGGCGTCAAAGAAAGAGTGAAGAATTTATAAAACCCTTGCACTTTTCAATGCATCCCTAAGCTTTCTTTGCCCTTAAGGAATTAAAATGTCTTGGTTGCCGTTGCAATCCAAAGTTTGGTCCATGGAGATTTTGTTGTCACCGCCTAAAAGGTTTCCCCACGACTTTTGTCATCGAAGATACCACTACAAACATATATGTCCACGCATGATTATTTCCAGTTAAAAGAATCTTTGACCCATTAGGTGCACCGTCGACATATGTAATTAGTATGACTGAGATTAATCAAAATTGAACCTAGATTTTCAATTAAAAATTTAAGATAATTTTTCTCATGGGATAAAAGTTAAAAAGGTCATTAGGGTTTCCGTGTGAGTACTTCCTTTGTCGGTAGTTTATAAAAATAAAAAATAAAAAATCAGTGAGAGGTCCCAAACTCTTTCTACTTGGTTAAGTGCCTTATAATAAAAAAAAATTAGGTTAAGAATATTATAGACACCAACTCTTAACCTAATTTTTAAAATTCTAAAAATGCAGCAACATTTTATTTGCTTATATTTGAATTCATGTTGAAAATATATATTCTTTTCCATAAGCAAAAAGTAACTTTCATATTGTGTGCCACATTTCTGTAAATTAATTCATTTTAAACGTAAAAGACCAAAAAAATGACTTTTAAAAACGACAAATCCATTTGCAATATAAACCTTATCTTTGAAATAGAAGAGTCTAAATACTTTTTTCTTGAACTATTTATTGAATGTGCATTGGGAGAAGCTTCGTGTGAGACTTTGACCTTTTTTTTTTAATTGTAATTTTAGAATTTGGTTTTATTCTTGACCAGAATTTCAAGTCGATATTAGCTACCTAGAAAGTGCTAGCAACTTTTAATTACTAGCAACTTTTAATTATATTTCTTAGTCAATTAACACAAAAACATGTGGGACTCTAAAAATGAAACTAACTTGGACAAGTGGCCAAGTGGTGAAAGGGAAACTCGAGGAACTTCTTTCATCTTTTTAAGTATATGATATGAGTGGAAGTTTCTTTCATCGAGTCCCATGTCAAAATTGGGAAAATATGTGTGGAAATCCTTAAAACGATAAAAACAAAAACTTTAAATAGTTAAGAAAATTGAGGTGGATAGCCCTTTTGCCTCTCTAATCTTGGAGAAAGGCTTTCATGCAACAGGGCGGTTAATAACACAATGACATATGAGATAATTTTTTTATGTCATTAGTTGGAAATAGTAAAGCAGTGATATTCCTGTTACAAGTAAGTTTTTCTACTAATCTTGAGGCCATATTCCACTTAGTTCCCAAAAAATTTGAATGGTTATATTGTCAACCTCAATGTTTGACAACATGTACATGTTTACGATCTCTGGGTTTTGTTAATATGGCCATAGTGTGAGCTTCATGTATCCATACCAAGTTTTAATTGAGGGGTCTTTCAAATACTTTATTTGTGAGATATTTTTGTAGAATCCATTTCATATTGTATTTTAATGATCATAATCGCCTAAATTTTAAGCATTTCCTCAATTTTCATCTCTCCAAATAGAAGTCCCTCAAATAAGAAATCCCTCAGTATAAAAGGAGAGACAACACAAGCAACGATAAATTAACAAGTTAATTAACTAAAATGTCACAAATCAAATTGAAATATAAACTAAAGTACAAGGATTGAAAGTGCAACTAACCCTTTATTTCATTAATATGAGATATCATGGGAAAGTAAATCAAACATATGACCACATGTGAGTATCCTATGTTTCCTTAATACACATGCGATATTAGGGTGTTCATGTGATGTGAGTGTATGAGTGAATACTTTTAGATACTTGAGCTAGAAGCCGCTGGCACCAATTAATCCAAGATTTGATTTAAAAGAAAAAAAGAGGCAAATAATGTACCAAAATGAAGGTTCTTATTCTAGAATTAGGCTACCAAGAGAGAACTCATTCTAGCAAATATAGTAATAAGATTTGATCAACTAAAACACACGTTTATGTTCACATAATATGGCACGTAGTTAGAACAAGGAGTAATATTCCTTTGCATTATTGGTGTTCCTCGTGCAATCAGAATTAGAATATTAATTATTTATTTGAAAGGAGAAGTAATTACATTAACTTAACCAAAAAGTTATTCCTTTTTTTAATGGCCTAATTCAATGGTCTCATGGCTTTAATCTTCCTTTTGCTTGCCTAACTCTGTCTTTTTGACAATCAGTATATCTACCTGAATTTTGCTATACTTCTCTGTCACGTTCGGCTTCAAACTTCAAAGCATCTCTGCCACCGACTTTGACTAATGACAATACATATAGACATGGAAACAAATTCGAAGAAAGAACCAGAAAGACCTAGCTACCTTTAGCAATAATATTTAAATTATTAGGAGATCCTCCCTTTTGTGGTACAAGTGCTCATTTAAGTTATCAGTGGTGTTCTTGCCTGTTATGTCTAGGCTCGCATAGTTTTTTAACGTATTCATTATGGTTATATGTGGCTATATTGGAAGTTATGCTGTTAATGTTGGTGTACTTTTTTCTATCTGAATTAACCCTAAAAATTAAGTATATGTATCTGTTCTTATAATGGCCTTTTCGATTAATGAACTTTGAACTTGATTTATAAATGCAATGTATTGTTTTCTTTAAAAAGAAAAAGAAAAATGAACCAGTTGTCGAGAAAGACAAGGAAGGTTCAACCATTGATTGAGATCTGAATACTACCACGATTAATCACTGCCTTCTTGAAAGTTCTAATTGAATAAGAGGACATATTTAATGAATTATATAGATACCAATATGAAATATTTATAAAATTTTAGAAATCAACTGCGACAAAGTTATTTTTTGGTAGATGATTGTGACAAATTTTTTTTGGTTTGTATTTACAAATTAGTTCTAATTTGAACAAAAAATAGTTTCACATCATGAAAAAAAAAACCTTTTAAACTACATATATGATCTTAATGTATTAAATAAATTAAGAAGATGGCCGGTACTGAGGTGGTGCAAGTGTTGCCACCACATCAAACCTCTATTTTTAGAAGGGCCCTTGAATGTATTTTTTTCCATGTGTGTATTGGGTATATATATGCGAGCGTGCAACATTTACATACTTACATGTTTAGTGAAATTGATTTGATATGGGGTTTTCAAAATCTCAGGACCAATCTTGATTAGAATTCAACTCGAAAGTTGATCATTTGCTAGGTTGTAACTTATTTACGTATTTACCACACGAATTCAACTTTTTAATTTTTTTAATACTAGCCTCTTAGCACATGCAATTAAGAAAAGATAACATGGATTGTTTTGTTCCATAAAAGTATGACATATTATCTGATTTTGTTTTTAATATGAAAAAATATGAATTTACCATATTATCCTCATTTAAATAATAAATTTAATTCTTAATGTTTGCATTAATCAATGACATTTTTTGGTATTTTAAATATTTCATCATTCTCTGCCTTTTGCTTTATATATAGAGATAAATTATTATGTGAATCAATAAAAAGAAAAGAAAAAAGAAATTATAGTCTAGAAGTGGGACTTGGTTGGCTTCCTAATTACTGTACCTGGTCAAATGATCGCGTCAGTCCATATGCCGTAGGCCTTTGCAGGTCACCATGCAACCTCATATAATTAGGCCAATAAATTATTTATTAAAAAGAACGCAACAATTGTTAGGAAACTTCCATCCCCTTTCTTAATCCCTGCAGTCTGCTGCCAAAGCATATTTTCCTACATCGCATAATTATAATCCCAGACAGAGACGAAGAAAAGTTCTCATCATTTTCAAACTTTCAGGCACAAACAAAAAGCTCAGCTCAGCTTTCAAAACCGAAAGTGCATGTCTATATATATATAAATAATTTACACATGAATCTACTAACAAATTCAACAATGTCGACCCCTTGATATTAATTTATTAATCACACACTGAGTTATGCTTTTTTCTTTATGAAATTGAAAAGAAAAAAAAATCAGATAAAATTGATATGGTGCATTTGCAGACAACATAATGGAAAAGCCATTGAAAAAATATTTATAGTTGCTGGTTTTGATTCAAACAACGTACGTGGGTTAGAGATTAGATTGGAGCTGGTTGTTTTTGTTCCGAACTATGAGATTACAAGGGGCGCAGGCACAGGCAGTGTGAAAGTAGTTGGTATTTTTAGTAGGAGAATGATGCTTTCTGAAGTGTACCACATGCTTTATTAAATTAAAAGCAGGTCTTTCTTGTTTTGCAAGTTTGAATTTTACTTCTTCTTCCTTGCTAGCTTCACTTTCAATATTAAATATTGTTCTATTGTTTGGACTCTTGTCAGGAGGAGGCCTGTGTTTGAGGGTCTTCATATTCTTAATATAAGTTTTACGATATTTTTTTTAGGAAGATACTACTTGTCTCTTTTTCTGTAAGGAAAAATTCCTTTATACAAATCACAATTTGAAACATGTGTAAAAATTTCAGACGAGTCTATTGTTTCCTGATGAGCATTAATAGACCTCAAAGAGTGCTATATGAAAATACAAATATGATGTGAAACACTTTGAAAATGATATTCATGATATTTTAAAGTTATTTGAGAAAAAAAAAGTAAACCAAGAAAAAAAATGCATTGCTGTAATTTATGTCGTTGTTTAGTATATAAGAGGCATCGTCATTACTTTGAGTCACATCATAAACTGACTTGACATAACATTGCACTACTAACATGGTATAAGTGGAAGAGGAGAAAAAATCATGATTTTTTTGGATCACGGATAATAATTATGGTATGTTTGATATTCAACTTGAATCTAATTTTTTTTAATTTAAAAATAAAAATTGAGTCCAAAACAAAAATAATATGTTTGGTAGACTTATTTTTAAAAACTCAAACTCAAGAACCACTAAAAAAACACCTCAATTATTAAAAACAAAAAATATATGTTTTTTTAATTTTTTTTAACAACTCCACAAGTTCTCAAATTTTTAAGATTTGAAAACAGTTTTCAAGTTACATATCAAACAAGTTTTTGAATCACAAAAATAAGAACTCCTTGTTTTTAAGAAAAATAAAAGTTTTTGAGTTCCCTATTTGAATAGGATATCAAACGCCTCTTTAATTGGTATAAATTGTGTTTGTACATGATTTATGCATTTTTTTTTATAACCATGATTGCAAGAACCAACATTCTTGCTTAATTAGTGTAATTTGATTTGTAATTGATCACAAACAAACATCAAACATATAGGGAGAGATTTGGACTTGAAGTGGTCCTCGGCCATTTTGTGATCAGTGCTCCAAGATAGTGCTATAACATTGTCTTTTTCTTGCATCGTGAACAAGTTTACTACAATGGGGCCATATATATAATGGGCCCCTCTACCCAAAATCTGCATTGTATAATGTGGATTATATGCATCCAATTTATACGTACTTATATATACAGTTATTTTCTTGTTGATGTCTGAAACTTATTATCGTGCGGATGTTATTATAAACAAAAAGGGAAGTAGGAGATGATTGCATTCACTATATTACACGTATTTCATTTGACACTTTTTCATTTTTGGATTGCACTTGTCCGGAGGTAGAAGATGATTTTATTTGGAGTTATGCCTTTGGTAGGAAATTTTGTATTAAAATAATTACTTGAAAAACAATGGAATAACCTGAACATTGCAAGAGAGATTTGTCAAGAAGTTGTAGAAACTCAACGAAATGCGTAAAGTTAAAACCTTTGGTTGGTCAAAGGTAGAATTGTATATCTTCTACGCAGTGTTTAGATCCCACTTTAACTTGTTTCGACAAGAGAATCTTTTTTCAAGAAACTAGGCTTATAGTTTTAGTGGTTAAAACGTTTCCACACTCACCGTGAGAATTCAACTCTCACCGCCACACTTTTAAGGAAGCAGTCTCCTAGCCTTTTGATTCAACCTGGATTGATCAGCCTAAGAAGAAAGTTCACACACATATTCACAGAATTTTATGGGCTCCTTCTAAAGGGCACTTTTGTGTTAAGCCTAATTTTCAGGGTTTCATTAAACAAATTATAAACTGGAACAACACGTAATGTAATCAATTCACATGTTATAATATGAACAAATATCATTCACTCATGTTACAACATTAGAGCTAGCTATACAACGTTGCAGTGTAATCGTCACACTAAAATATTACTTGTATTTCGATACCACACAATAATTTTCCGTTATGAGACAGAGCATGCGGCATTGAAAATTAGAAATAGCAATGGATTTATGTCAATTTCAGGGTATCTCTAGTTAAAATTATTACTTTTCATTTTTCTGATTACAAAGGTTTGTTTGAAGGATGTTATTATTGGGTGCATTGCACTGGGGTCACAGTGGTCCCTCCCTGCCATTCTATTACAATATTGAGACCGAAAAGTACAGGCGTTTACAAGAGAGATACTTTCGTCAGGTAGTGCCGTGAAACAGAGTTATAAATTGACAAGCGACCCCATTTCAAATACTTGTGAAGCCAGTGCGCGTGTGCTGTGATTTTTCAACCTTTTTCCTCAGGTTTTGTTCTATTAAACCCCTCGCCCTTCCTCTGTTTCCTGCCCAAGAACTCACCACAAAGAACACAAACAAAAAACCAACTCCTCTGTTTTTTCTCTGCTCTCTTTTCCTCTTCCTCTGTTCCCTCTTTCAATCCTAACCCTTTTCCTCAAATTCATCGGTCTTTCAAGGTATATAAACAATCATTCAAATGGGCTTTCTCAAAATCATTCCATCAAATGAAAAAAATTTTAAAGTTCTGTGTTTGCTTTGATGTGGCCAGAGTTTGAAAGTTTGTTGCTTTCTTTGTATATATGCAGGGCTTGAACTGATACTTTAAGAGAAACAAAAATGACCAACCAAAATGTGGTTGTTTCTGATGCGAAAGGTGTGGCTGTTACAGTGGCTGTTACAGTGACTGTTGCGAACCGGTCCATGTTCTCTTCCTCTGTGCCGAAGCCAAGGACTGCTGAGGCAGGAGGAGGAGCAGGCTGCTTCACCATTCCCAGGAACATTAAGCTTTTGAAGGTTGAGACAGAAGGTGGAGCTGCCAGAGTCAATGCTTGGGTTGACTCTCTGAGAGCTTCTTCTCCACCTCGTGTGAAATCTGCCACTGAAACTGTGGATTATAGCTCTTGGAATGTAAGCATTGCCCTATATATGCAACTCTGTGTGTGTGTGTGTGTCTGTTTTTTTGTTGTTGACAATTTTGATTAATTTTATGTTCTGATGGTCTTGGAAATACATATATATAGCTTCATCATCCTTCAGCTATGAGCATGTTCGAGGAGATAACAAATTATTCCAAGGGCAAGCAGATTGTGCTCTTTCTTGACTATGACGGGACCCTCTCCCCCATTGTGGAAGACCCAGATCGAGCTTTCATGTCCAGAGAGGTTTATTTTTCACTCCTACCCTGATTCTGCTCAACTTTCTTCACACAAAAAATAAAATATATATGTATATGTATACAGTATATGTATGTATTTCTGATGTGATATGTATATGTATAGCTTCTGAACTACTGTGGTCATTTTGGTCAGATGAGAAACGCTGTGAAGGCTGCTGCTAGATACTTTCCTACAGCAATAGTCAGCGGGAGGTGCAGAGACAAGGTACAATTTTTCTTTATATAAAAGAAAAATAAAATAATTATTAATTTTTTTTTGAATGATTGAAAGGAAATATATTAACAATAATGGTTATTGTGTTTTTGGACAAATTTGCAGGTTCATAGCTTTGTGAAATTAGGAGAGCTTTACTATGCAGGCAGCCATGGGATGGACATCAAAGGACCATCCAAAAGTAGCAAATATAAGAATGTGAGCTTTATTATTCATCTCTGTTCTTTTTATTTTTATTGAATATTACTTTTTGTTATGATTTTGATTTTTTTTATTAAATTTATTGTTGAATTACTCAGGGTAATCAAGCAGTTCTCTTCCAACCAGCCAGTGAGTTCGTACCAATGATTGATGAGGTTTGTTTTGAAATCATTTTTAAGAAAAAAAAAAAACAAAAATGGATATAAAAAAGATGTGTTTGAGGGACTGAATTTGTGTAACTCTTCCAATAGGTGTGCAAAATTTTAGTAGAGAAAACCAGATCCATCTCAGGAGCAAGGGTGGAAAATAATAAGTTTTGCTTATCTGTACACTTTCGTTGTGTTGATGAGAAGGTAAACAAATAAATCCCACCTATTTTTTTACAATTATTTTCTTAATTTTAACATGTTTTAGTCATATAATTGATGAATGATATATTTTATTTATATTCTAATTTTGTTTGTTTGCCAGAGTTGGGCTGCTTTAGCAGAGCAAGTCAGACTAGTGCTCAATGAGTATCCAAAGCTCAGGTTGACTCAGGGGAGAAAGGTACCATCATACCTGTATTGAGATCAATCTTCTTGACCAAAAAGTTCAGTTAATTTTTGCATGGCCGTGGTTATTTTTTAAACACACAAGCAATTGCCTAACTTCATGTGTTGGATTTAAAAACAGGTATTAGAGATCAGGCCAACCATCAAATGGGACAAGGGCAAAGCTCTTGAATTCTTGCTAGAGTCATTAGGTGAGCCTGAGTCAATATTTTCTTCTAAAAGGACATTACTCTTGATTCTCTATCGAGACTCACATCAATCAATGTTCACAAAAGCACGTCTACGCCCGTATCAACGATTACGTCTAATAAAACTGTTTATTGTTCTTCTAGGATATGCAAATTCAAATGAAGTGCTACCAGTCTATATTGGAGATGATCGAACAGATGAGGATGCCTTCAAGGTATCAAATGCCTTTCCCTATATTTCTTTAATTTGCCTTTGTCAATATTTTCGTACATTTCGTCTAACGTATTGTCACATCTAAAATAATTAGGTGCTACGCGATAGAGGACAGGGGTTTGGAATTCTGGTTTCTAAAGTTCCAAAAGAAACAAATGCGTCCTATTCTTTACAAGAACCAGCAGAGGTAAGAATAATAATATTATTGAACCCCAACCTGGAATTTATGCTACTTGATATACATTTTTTTGTTTGGTTTTAACCTAATTAATGTATTTTATTATTGCATTACTTTCGCAGGTTAAGGACTTTTTGTGGCGTTTGGTGGAGTGGAAAAGATTGTCCCAACAACAAAGAAACTAGACTCGTAGAGAGGTGGCTTGAAATAGAGAAAAAATTGATTGAAACCCACCCTAAAATTTTGTCAAGGGTGGCTTGAACTATCTAGTCTAATTTCTTTTCCAGTGGTTATCAATTATTGAACTCGATCCCATAATTAATTTTGGAAATTGTATATAATGCTCTCTCTCTCTCTCTCTCTCTCACTGCCTTGCTCTATTTGTTTACTCAACCATATACATCGATCTGCATTGCCGTTTTTCTGTGTAGTAGCTTCATATTGCACTTGTCAAACTGAAAAACGTACGACTTTAACAACAACAAAAAACAATGTCAAAGCCTATATATATGCCTAGAGCCTATGCAAAATTATCCTGCCCCTTCGAAGTTAAAATAAATTGACCATGGGCCAAAAAAACTCATATCATTATTGTAATTTGTAATGCAATGCTTTCCATTCTTCATTTGGGATTAAGATTAAATATGTATAGGTCTAAATTTATAACTCGTCTCGTACTTATCGTTCATCTTTTCTCTTGTTGTATGTTAAAAGAAAATAAGGGCATTGGGATTCTCATCCTTTGATATAAGTTGTTTTTTTTCCCTTCACTAAGCGCGGATCTTTTTATTATATATTTTGTGATTTTGGTTCTTTGATTAGGTGCACTATTATGATTATATACATACGTAAGTACATATGATGTATCTACACCAATATATGATATATCTATGTTTGTACCTACATGAATAATGTACCTAACGAATGACTAATATAATCTGACATTAGAGTTTAATAGAGATGACAATTTAATTTTCTAAAGCAAATAAAAAACAAATATAAATTGACATGTACATACTTGGGAGTCATCTTTTCACACGCATGCACGCATCATTATTTTAGAAGGGACAATGCTTGTATTACTGAATTGACATGTAATTTACTCCTATAAAGTAATGAAAATAGTACGATGATCAAATCAAATTGAAGTTAATAAATCAATGAATTATTATGATTTGAAAGCGATTCATGCAGCTCCTTCCAAGAAATGCTAATAAAGACATATCACGTCGATGAGAAGGGGACGTTGCCCTTCACATGTAGGAAAAGGCAAACAGTTTCCTTGCACTATTTTACGACAAATTGAGCCATTTTCTTGCTTTTTATTTGAACTCTTTAATTAATTTATTTATTTCCAATCCCAGCATCCTATAGAACTTGGTTCCACTCGTATTATGGAATCAAGACATGTCTCTTTACAGGGGC
Source organism: Prunus mume (assembly GCF_029339155.1). Taxonomy (NCBI): domain Eukaryota; kingdom Viridiplantae; phylum Streptophyta; class Magnoliopsida; order Rosales; family Rosaceae; genus Prunus; species Prunus mume. The sequence goes on along the minus strand of NC_142699.1, from coordinate 5,969,379 downwards.
ACTAGTGATTTGGACCCTACTCCATATATAATAATGAACATTTGAACTTCTTTTATTAGTAATCGAGAGAGAGAATCTATATTTTTGATACAAGCTATACTAGAGAAAGGGGGAATCGAACTTAGAATCTCTGGTGAAAAAATAAATGTTCTTAACTACTTAAACTACAAGTTCCTTATGAGAAGAAGACTATATATATGATTATGTAAATGAAGATGGGGACCATGAAGTTACATATTCCAAATTTTTACTTTTTTTTAATTACTTTTTAACTTGAAGAACTGAACTTGGGGACCAAGTTTGGTGGCACATTGCATATAAAAGCTGTCTTGCATGCGCTAGGGAATCCAAGACCTGAACTTAATTGGGGACCAAGTTTGGTGCACATTGCCTTAATATATATTAATAATAAGTTAATTATATTTGGTGTTGGATTAACGTGGTGTTGGAAGCTGTGTTCTGAGATCCTCTTCGATATCTATAGGCCTCTTATGTCTAATTTAATACTGTGATTTTACACTTGATGACCTAACAAAAGCATAGAAAAATATGCATGCAGTAGTCAAAAGGCACAATTGAGAATTCTTGAATTGAGTGTTCCAAATGACCAATGTTTATTGGGTGGCTTCTGTCCACACAAACTCAATGTTATTAAAACCCTCAATAATAGGAAGCATCTATTCACAGTTGTCAAAATGCCCAAATAGTTAGGCAGAATGGTGCTATCCAAACATTAGAATATCAACACTTTCTTGAATTGAGGTTTAAGACTTTGTGATTTTATTTTTAGAGTAAAGAACCTAATGAATTCTATATTTGTATTCTTTTAATATATGAATAATTACTGCGACTATTGCCCTAAATGTATGCAAGTTGATGACGTTTACATGTTTTGCTCCAAACCCACATGCACTATTTTAAATTCTTGGGTGTCATTAGTGAGGTAGTTCGTCTAGTATGTGAGCAGAGATTCGAAATTCCGAGGCACCCCATGAATATTTTGTATAAAACCCCCATATTGCTTGTACTAAAAAAAATATCTTGTGCTGCGAGGACGTATTGTTCATTCACATTATTAATCTTTTCCTACATAATTAGCAGGCATATATTCATCATCTCCATACACAACCCAACCATTAAGTATCTTCTTAATCTGGCAACAAGGCATCTCAAGCCAAAACATTAAAGTCCCAATGGGATTTCCATTTGTGCTAATCATTTTGTCCTCACTCATTATCAGTCTATGCATGATTGTATCATCAAGGAATATGAGACCTAAAATGGCACCATCAAAAGATGTTGTGACCCTCTAGTTATGATTGGGATCATATATTCTTTAAGAAAACCCTAAATTAGGAAAATGATTCTGTTGCCTAAACTTTGATTTGTTTGCAAATCCTGTATAGTAAGTGCATATGTACCATTAATTTATATATCATATTCACTTACCACCTCTTTAATTGTTGTTCACAATCATTAAGTGATGATTTCCAAAATGAATTGGTGCTTCAATCATTATTGCCTAAACTTAAGCTAATTCATCAGGGTACAAACTTTTCCATATGAACTTGTCGTTTATTTATTTGAGGAGAGATTCGGACTTGGGATCTCTTCCAACAAAGTAAAAAATATTACTACAAACGATAAGAGTTTACTTAATAATACATGTGAATTTGTTTGAGTAAAAAATAACAGCCACACACGCATAAGACAGATTGGGTAAACATTTTATGTATATTTCAATCACAGCAAAATATAAGCAGACTTTTCCCGTCGGCACACAGTGATGAAGCAATACCAATAATTGAGGGGATGATTTGAAAAAGAAGAACCAATTTAAACTGATGATTGATGTGTTTTTTAAGTAACACACACATGCACCTCAGTACATAGACCTAAAGCCATAGCCAACTATTAAATCTTTTAGCCCCATCTTGTTGCTTCCTTTCATAGATACTATTTCTTCACCCTTGTCTCAGACAAGAGATCATGGAAAGAGGACCGCACGAGACCTAAATTTATTAAGTTTTAATTAATTTCTGGCACCAGTATTAGGGTACAAAGGAACAATATTACTTACCATGAACCCATCTTTTTATAAACCTAAAGCAAATAAAGAAGCTATGCTTTTTAAACCGATCGCACAAATGATGGATATTGAATTTGATCCAAAACAAAAACAAATATATAAAAAGATCCCAATTACATAAACAAATATATATAAGATCCAAGGTAGCTAAACAGCTAGGGTTAAGATATTAGAGGGGGTGGAAAATGAGTGAACAGAAGAGCATATGGCTTTCGAAAGAGAGATATAGACCTAACCTATTGGGCACCAAGATTTGGGAGAGCCCACATCAAAAGATTAATGGAAGAATCTTAGAAAGAAGTATTTTATTGGATACAATTTGTCATTGGAATATTAATATGTGTTATTTTCATAGGGTTAGGTGATGAGAGGGAAACCCACTAAGCTTATATATGAATGAGAGATAGCTTTTAGCCATGGCTATTGCTAGGTGGCCTAGAGGGATCCCAATATGGTTGAAGGAGGAGTTGGAATCCACTGAAAGTGCTTGGTATGAAGAAGACATGGGTTTTAATTTGTATTGGGACACCCAGCATGCTTCCAAGCCATGGAAAACCTCTGCCCTATTTTCAGACGTGTAAAGAAAGTTTCCCACTTAGATTCATCTTCCTTCAACCCCATTATTGGCTCCTGAAACAGAAATAAACAAAGTCTTGCTCTTCTATTATTTCTAGCTTGATGAGGCCCCCAATTATTGGTGGGAGTTTTTTCCATAAAAAAACCTCATCAAGGACAATTCGACCAACTAAAACTCCCTGTATCACACTTTCTGCAGCTTTAAATTTTCATTTCACTCGAAGAAAAAGAAAGAAAGAAAAGTCTTTCGAGTCAGTTAATTTAATTTAATCAATGCAGACATGAGCTTAGTCAAGTTGGATAGAGCGAATGTGCTCCTCACTATGCACTGAGTTTAATTTAAAGTAGGATATCGCATCTATAAAAAAAATAATTTAATTCAATATTTTAAAGTGAACCCTCTGGGGTGCCAACAAACAAACACCTGGGGGAATTAAAAAAGAAATGTTAAATATTAGAGTTATAAAAAGACCAAACCCTCAATAAAAGTGTATTTAGAGAGAAGTGTGTACGTGTTATATATGTAGTGAGAGGAGAGGTCTCCTCCATGTGGTTAGACAAGTCTCTTTAAAAGAAAAAGGGGAAAGAGAAAAAAAAAAGGGATCTCTGTGAATTGAATATTTGGGAACAAATAACGGATGTCTTTAAAGTTTTTTTTAACATGGTTTCTGGCATCGAGTATTTGACTATAGAAATAGATGTGCATATAATTTATAAACGTGTCATGATGTAAGAAATCTGGTCCCTCCATAGAGGGTGGTGCAACACTGTCGACACATATATGAGGTAATAAAAATTGATCATTTATGTACGGAGTTGGTCGGTAAAAGAAGTATATATTTGCATGCATGTGTTCGAGATTTGTGTAAATATAGATCTTTGATTGATTACCCATGTGAGTAGCTAAATGATCTTCACAAAGGGTGCAGGTGCATAAGGTGCTCACATTGCAGGTAGCTTGGACCTAATCCCTTGTGTATAGGAACTCATTATAAATTAGAATAAAAAAAAACTAAATATTCTAATCGACTTTTGAATTCTAATCATAATGGGATTAGGAGCTGGGTTGGCAGGAAGAAGAAAGGCTGAGGGTGTTTATTTTTCAGTCTTAGGTTGCAAGGGAATGGATGGAAAATTTGTGTTAAGACAAATCACTGCGTGTATAAAGATGCAACACAAGACAATGAAACTAAGAAGTTAGGTATGGAATCTGTGGCTCAAGTGGTTATGAGGAGTTACTCGTTTACCCAAGCTTCTGTGATTGGGTTATGAGGAGTTACTCGTGCACCCAAGCTTCTGTGATTGGGTTATGAGGAGTTACTCGTGCACCCAAGCTTCTGTGATTGAGATTATGTTGATTAGATAAATTATATGATGATGACATGTGGAGAATGATTCAAAGGAAACGTGCTTCGTGGCTGATGTCTTCTCTTGATGTGGCTGTTTATAATGGCATTTTGTTAGGGCCCTTAGCCCAAAGTGGCAGACAAGAGGAGCTGGATTTTGTACTGAGTTACTGGCAAGATGGGCCAGACCTGGCCTGCTGTTTCATTTTTATTTCCGCAGGCGTGTTGTAGTTGAGTCATTCTATAAAAGTCTTTAAAGTCCTTATATGAGATCTTATCTCTTATCCATTGAATCAAACTAATCAATTTAATCTAACAGTTAAACAACTTGATCTAATGGTTAAGATATAAGGTATCATGTAAGGCCTTAGATGAGACCCTTATTATAGAATTCTACCGATGTAGTTTCCTATCTTAACCCTAATTACTACTCATGTAACTCTATGCAATTTCATGCTCCCGAAATAAAACTCATAGGAGGCTCATGATTTGTTTGATTGAATTTTCAGTGATCTTTTAGTTTATGTTTTGAATGGGTCAAAATTTGTAATTATAGATGAATGGTGAATAAGTGATGTATAAGTCTTTCGCACAATGGGGATTGAAGTTGAGAGTGACTTCACGCCTCCCACTAATTTTTTTTTTTTGTTTGTTGCTCTCGTTTTTTTTCCTTTCCCAATTTCAATATTACGAGTATGGAGGCGAGATTGTGGGAGAAAAACTTAACAGGAAGGAGAGGAGAATGGAATACTAACCCCGATTCGCCTCATTGTCATCCTAATATCGGATATATGGTCTTGTACAACTACATTGTACCCTTGTAAATCTATATGTTCAATCCAAATTTCAATTTTTTTTAATAAATCTATTAACCTAAGTATTATGCCATCGAGTGTGCATGGTTCATTTTCAATTGATTTCTGTGTGAAAAGAAAAAAAAAACGTACAAGGAGGTAAGGATTGACCCAACTCATTTCATCATAAACTCTATAGAATCGTTGTCAAAATCCAAAAAAATAAAACATACATGTTCCACTGCCGGGATAATTAACAATCCGATTTACGTATGCTTATGAGTGGAGCAAAAACCTCTATATAGAATAGCTGCTATATCTAAAAGAGTTCACAAGAAAAAACTAGAGTGAACCCGGTCGAGTAACGAGCCAATTCAAGTTTTGCTACATCAGCGGATGTTAGTGCTTATGAAAGGAGCAAGATTGTATATATAAATTACTGTTAGTAATTATAGACAACGACCAGCTACAACTTACAGAAGATTAATTCTTCAAATTATCAACTGATGTTGGAACAACTGGTTAATTATGAGAAAAACTAACAAGTTTCTTTGGCTTGTCTTTCTGTGAATCAATATCGATCATCTTCTGGGAATGGAAACACATACAGGACATGATCGACGCTCCATCCATGCATTCATGACCTGCAGGCTTCAAATCAACAGATCCTAGAGCGAAAGAGGAAGAAAAGAAAAAAAGAATAGCACCAGCTACTACCGCTAAATGGCTGTCAAACTCATACCTAATTATACATACAACAAGAACAATAAGAAGAACAACATTTTTAATTGCTATTTACGTTCGGTTTGACATTCCTGTTTCAGAACCTTGGTCCCTTTTGCCAATGTATCCACCGTTATGTCACACGTCACATGAAATTTCCTGCTTCTACTATTTAACGTCCCAATTCTCATCCGTGCCGGAATGTCCATATTCAGGGACAAGCTCACACGATTCCCTTTTTTATATGTGCTGCTGTGACTACTTTTCAAGCTTTTCTCAATCTCCTTAGGCAATTTCATGTTGGAGCCATGGAGGACAAGGGCAACCTCTTTGGATTTGCCGCTGCCTTGGTAGAGAGAAGGGTATTTTCCATTCGCTATCTTTTTTTGCTTGAAATAAAGGCTAGCTCCACCACCGTCCTTGTACACAATCGCCACTCTTGAGTTAGGGTTTCGGGCTTCCAACGTCAGGTCGTAGTCGGGCAGCCCCGATTTGCCCTTGACAACCACGCGTTTGACGCTGAATTTGGGGTCTCCGGACTTGGCCAACATGGTCAAAATAACTGCCACCGGGGTGATGATTAATAGGACAATGAAAGCAATGATGCCGAGGCAACAATAGGAGCAACTCTTTTTGTTGACACCCGAGTCCCGGTGTCGTTCAACAATGGTGGCGTGTTCAGGCGGGGGCATGCGGTAGATTTGGTCCTTGGGGACCTGGACAATGTAGGTGCCGGAGCGGAAGGTGGCGGTGGAGCCGTTTGAATTGGAGAGGATCCGTTGTTGGGAGTTTGGTGGGGGTAGAGGAGGTGGGATGAATTCGGGGTGTTTGGGAGATGTTGTAGGGACAGGGTCATCGTCACCAGCAGATAGGGCCCGCTCCGCCATGGGAAGGTGGGGAGCGGTGGTGAAGACAAGGAGGGTGGTGTATGAGCAATTGGAAAATGGAGCGTCGATTGCATGGGACAAATGGGAGGCAGTGAGGTAGAGAGAAGAAAAAGAAGGGTGTTGCATGCAAAAGTCTTTGACTCAAGAGGATATTCCAAATTAGACTATTATTAGCGGTTGTTTACTAGGTCAATTACATATACTAATGGCCGCTGGAGAATTCAATGATGATGATTTTTTGATTCACCCTAAATAAAAAGAGGCAGTGGATTTTACTCTATTGCGATTACTACATAGGAAAATTATAGTCCCACTATGACCTTACCCAAGTGAGCTTAGTCCCACCCAATTCACAAACCGGTCCAACCTATCTCTTTATATCTCTCATGCAGTATGTGACGTGGTGATAGAAAGAATTACGTAATGAGTGAGATAGAAAGATATGCCTTGCAAGTGATAAACCCTAAGCCCATACCCCATGTCATTGGGTGTCGGAGGACAAGTCCTGGGTATCTATAATAAAACGGAACAATGGGCCAAATAACTAGATAACCAATAAGCCTGGGCCTGAAGACCGGAAGACCCTTGCAAGACTCTTTCGAAAGAAGTGGATGAGTGCTTTCTACACCCAAACCTCGTCTCTGGTCACCCATCTTCGAATTTCAAAGTTTTGAAACTTGCTCTGGACACTCAACTGTGTTTTATAATATCCCAAAGGTAACTCTAATTGATCAGCGGCTTGAATAGAATACACAACACAACCACCCTTCAGTTTAATACTTTGGGCAAAAAATAATATAGAAATTTGTCAATGTTCCCAGTCAAGTCAATTTAAAATTTGCAACTTGAAATTTGTATATTGCATATAGGACTTCCCTATAAAAATATTGACAATTTTGTTTGAAGAATATCAAAATTGTGTTTGACAATTTTCCTAAATAATTTGGGTTTACAAATATCCATAAAAGGCTAAAACGGTATAATTCAGTGCAAAAAGACTTTGATTTTTTCAAGATCAGTGGTCTCAGGTTTGAACCCCCATGACATATTGATAGTGTATGTGAAACTCTCTTCCCTCTGTAGTTTAAACTTTAAACTATCGTTTGTATTAGAAAGAAGAAAAAAAATACACAAGAAAGAGGAGAATTTTTCAATGACTTGTAGTTGCAGAGTCTTTCAACTCATCTAATTGAATTCAACACCAACTCATGCTGCCACCCGAAGTGACTGTGGTGGGGGGCACAGGGTTGCAGAGGTTTTTGACTGTGGTTTATGGTTGCAGTTTTGTTTTCAACTTCTGGTGGTGTTTGCTCAACCACGTCAGTCGAGAAAGCTCCATATGCCGACATTTGCTGAAAATTGAACTTAAAGTCAATTTTGCCGGTGCATAGAGGGAATGCCAAGCTTTCTTCCCCTAACTTCTTCTTAATTCTCCAATGTGTATGATAATCGAAACTAGTAGTTATCGAGCTCATCTTGTTAAGAATTATTCATGCAAAAAAATCAACTAAATTGGAAGTTGTTTCGTCATTTTATTAATGTTTCAACAAAACACTGATTTGGTTGATGTTTTACAAAGATGATTGTTGAAGAGTAAGTTAGATCAATGATTCTGATCATTAAAGCACACTGCACGATAACAATAGAAACGAATAAAATTTTTATTTTTATTTTTATATTAAATAAAAAAAAAGACATTAAAAAACCCTGGTCTCTATATTCTCTCTCTCTCTCTCACTTCTTTTGCTTTGTGTGTTGCGGGGAGAGGGGAGGGAGGACGCCACTCCTCCTCCTCCTCCTTTCTCCCTCTCTCTCTTTCCTTACTTCCCTACTTATTTTTCCTCTTTCACATCTACTAGATTTGCAGTTTACTTGTTGGGAGGTAATTTGTGTCCAGATCTGTGGATATGTGGTTTTATTGTAGGGTAACATGGCTGCAATCTCAGTGGTGTTCTCTGTCTCAAGATAACAACGATGGTTGTGGTGGTGGTGGCAACAACTGTAGTAGTGACTTTGTTGGTTTTTGGTTGTTTGTTTGCAGTTTTCTTTTTATAATAATTGCATCAACTCCTTGTAAGTTAGGTGTTTGATTGTTTTTTAGTCTCTACTTGTATTTTGTACTTGTGAGAGTTGTATTGGTAGATTTGGGGGCTGCGATTCATGTTTGGTTTGTTAAGGCATGCGGTTTTTATGCCGAAATTTCTTTGGCTTTTTGTGGCCTATATTTGGATTAACCCTATATGGTTACTATGCTTCCATATTTATATTACCCTTTTGCGGGCATTTGTATATGAATACAATTATTTCTTTTCTCTATAAAAAAAAAGTACAAAAAAGAAAAATAGTTAGCATTCATTCTTTATTATTTACCTTTTCTCTTGACCATCATCTAATCTTGAATTCTTAACACGAATTAACTTGAATCCTTCACATTTTATCTAACTTAAGAATACATGTGAGTCGAAAACGAAAAAAATCTAGCTCAAACAATTGGTAACCCTAATGACATGTTTACAAACACAACAACATCAAATTGGTATTATAATTATTATAATTCATGATTTCTCATATGTTTATTGATATAATACTCGTTTTAAAATTCTCATGCATTAAGTGACATATACGGAATCAAAAAGAGAATTGACTTGCCTTGTATGTAATTGTTTCACAATGAAATTCATAATTTGAACTAGTTTAGATTGATTGGGGGGAATAGTCCATTGAGAGCATTTTTGCTCATCACTTTAACCCAAAGTGTATCATCACTAGTAGCGGATCCAGGATTCTCGGGTCATAGGGTCACAATGTAAGAGTGTTGAAATTTTATTAGGCTAAACTATTGAGGCATTTTTTTAGGACAAATGAGTCATTTCCTATCCAATTATTTAAATAATAAAAAATTTAAAATTTAAAATATAAATAAATAAAACACACACTAATATACTCTACCCTTAACCCAAACCTACCCTGGAAATCCTCTCTAATACCAGAAAGAAGAAGGGTTTTTGAAGATCTCATGTGCAGCAATGTCTATTTTGATATATCTCACACACATCTTGCACTAATTTCTCTCTATCCTTTTAAGCAAAGATCAATTATTTGACTTTTTAGCTCTCAACTCAAGTGCATCAGGCTGGCATTTCGTCGAGCACCTTGCGTGCATCTTAGGGTCATCTTGCAACTAGTCATGGGGTATACTCAAACCTCCACAGGCTATCCACAATCACATTTCTGGCCATTTCATGGGGTTGTGCTACCCTTATTGTCCCTTAATTCGTTCATCATTGATCATCACCACATTTCTCAACACGTGTTCATGAGTATAACCATAATTCCATAAATACAAAGTAAAAAGGCAACTATGGTTGGACCCATGAACACATGTCAAGTGTTAAGAATAATAATAAAAGTACACATTGAGTTTAAGTGAAAAGCAAAAATGTTTACTAATCAATTCTCTTACCCCTTCCCAACTTCTAATTCGCGGAATTCATAAGTCTCGTATTCCAAATAAGGAAACATCCCATAGAACCTTGAATCTTGTGTGTGGATTACTCCACGCCCAACTTTGGACATAGTTAGATGAACAGTGCCTAGAAGGTTAGGTGATCACTCACCAGGATTGCGTGGTTGGTGGAACTTGCCTTTTATGTTATATTTTTAATCAATATTTTATTCTCTCTCCTTTAGGTTTAATTTTCCAAATTCCTATTAAAAAAATTGCAATGTTTTTATTTTATTTTTATATAAGCGATATTAGGAGAGAGATGTTTTTACAACTACCAAAGTGAATTTGGAGGAGGGGATTTTTTACAACTACCAAAGTGTCATTGGAATTCGAACATGAAACCATTAATTTACAAATCGAGGCCTTATTCCATTGAGTTAGAGCCGATGACAAAAAATGGCAATCTTTGTCTTTGAATGTGTGGATAATGAGTGAAAATAAAACCACATTGACACACAAACAATTTTCCAGTTTTAGGCAAAAGATCAGAATGGACCGTGTTATCTGACTCAGATGGATTTAACAAATACTTTAGTTGGGACCTAACACATTAACGAATTATAGAAAAACAAATAAATCAGTGGGCTTTAGGTTAGCAAATAAACATATTCTTCAACAAAATTTGTAACCTTATTTGGACCCAGTCTATCTTCTCTTCAACATTGACTATTCACAATTCTTCAAGCTGCGGGCCGTCGTCGTTTTGATTCAACGCTTCCGCACACCATGTCGTTTCTACCTGTAAGAGCAAAGTCGTCGATCTACGCGTAATCGACCGTAAGTCTGTAACTTATTGACCGTTGTATCTTACGTTGAGATTATCATTTATGATCAACGGCGCATAACTGGCCGCGTCAGCCACGCATTTCAAAACAGAAAGATTCAAAACAAAATATCTCTCTCTGGTAATTGAAATATAAAAACAAATCGAATACCGGAGCCGGCGTTAACCACAGGCCCCCCCCTACACCACCTAGACGGTCAAATATGGGGCCCACCCCTGCCCGATTCTTCTAAAAAGGCACTACCTTTCTATTCTTCTCTCTCGTCTATCCTCATTTTCACCCAAAACAAGCAAAGAGAGAGCACTGCACACTCTCTCTGCAGGGTCTCCGAGATTACTCCCTCAAATGGACGGCTTCGATCGACTCCCGGACTCACTGATCCTCCAGATCTTCGACTCGGTCTCCGACGTCAAGACGCTCATCCGCTGCCGCGCCGTGTCGAAGCGGTTCAACTCGCTCGTTCCCCAAACTGACTCGCTCCTCTTAACCGTCGACCGAGTCATATCTCCTCCGATTCGGACTCGGATTCGGCGAACGACGACGTTTCACACCTCCTGGTTACCTTCCTGAAGTCCATCCTGAAATCGATCCACGACCTCGTCTCGCCAAGGCCCGACCCGACCCGGGCCCGCTCCCAGAACTCGCCCGCCCAGATCCTCCGGTCCTTCCACAACGTCCGAAACCTCTCGATCGAGCTTCCCTCCGGGGATCTCAGGCTCGAGAAGGGCACGGTGCTGAAATGGCGAGCGGATTTCGGGAAAACGTTGAGGAGCTGTGTGATCCTCGGGTTCCGATCGGTCGTCGCCGGCGGGGAAACGCCGGTGCCCGGAGATGACGCGGACTTCGCCGGAGGGCTGAAGGTGCGGGTGGTGTGGACGATCAGCGCGCTGATCGCGGCATCGGCGAGGCACTACTTGCTGAAGGAGGTGGTGAGGGAGCAGAGAGGGCTGGAAACGCTGGTTCTGAGAGACAGAGAGGGAGAAGGCGTGGTGGTGATGGAGAAGGAAGGGTTGAGAGAGTGTGGGAGGGAGGACACGTGTGATGCGGAGGAGGAGGAGGAGGAGGAGGAGGGATGGGATAGGGGAAGGAGCAGGGTGCCTAGCGTGAGGATGCGGATGAGGCACGTGCCGAGAATGGAACTGAAGGGTGGGGTTTGGGTGGAGGGCGCGACACTTGTAGTGGTGAGGCCGAGTTTGAGTGGTGACGTGGAGGATGGTGATTTGGCGATGGGGGCATTTGGCGGGGATGTGCTTTACGGGGAAGTTGTAGAGGCTTTGCTCAAGGCCAAGAGTTACTTACTGGAAATGAACTCATTCTAATTATTCATGGCAAATGTTAAAATGTTTTTCTTTTTTCTTTCTGGTTTTGTTTTCGATGCTCTGTACATTCATCTTGATCTTGTTTTTTGGGCCCCAAATATTTGTAGAAGTAGTGTACTACTACCAGTTGGTACCTTGGTGCTGCTACTGAGCAATTGTATGAACAATCGAATAAAGCTTTTGTCCGTTGCTAATATTTTGGGGGAACAAAATCATGTCCTCTTTTGAAAAGAAAAATAAGTAAACAAATTCGTACAAGTTTAGGTCACCATGTGGGAGATTTAAAAACTTTTAAGAAGGAATCGAATTTGGGTACAAGCAACGGCAACACCGCCTTGGCTAATTGGTCTAATTTACGTCTTCATGCATATTTTGGTGTTAATTTGATCCCTATTTGTCACCTTAGCAATGTATCAAAATACGATGACCACCTTCACTTGCCTGTTTTGGTGTTAATTTGATCCCTATTTGTCACCTTTGCAATGTGTCAAAATACGATGACCACCTTCACTTAAAATTCATCAAGAATTGAAATTATTAATTAAATAAGAATAATATAGTAAATTTACACTTTTATATATTTAAAAAATTAAAATTAAAATAAAAATCAGATAATTAATCATATTTTTATAGAATACAACTATCCATTATTATTTTTAATTCTAAAATAAATTTAAATTAAAAAAACCTCTCAAAGCGCGTGTGGAAGAGGCTAGTATACATAATTTACGAAATTTAATTCATTTATTTCGAAATTCAATAGCATTTATTTCTAATTTATTAAAACTTTGAAATTAAGCTCAAAAAAGGGAGAACGCATGTCTGCTCATTTTATTCATGTGGGATAATGGCCCAATTCATTTGGACCTACTCAAGTCAGGGCCAGTCTAATTCTTAAGGCCCAACTCAATGTGGAATGGTTAACTCATGATTATTATATATCTGGTAAGTATGGATTCGAACACATGACGTAGGGTACATAAGTAACTGCTCTTAATTATTTGAGTTATAATCTCCTTACCTAATCAATTTTATATAACAACGGATTCACCTGCTTTAGTTAGAAATAGCAAGTGATTTGCACCCTTGGCACATGAGAAACTCAAATGACGCCTTCCCATATGTTACCCACTATCTACCTGATCCATACAGATTTTTCATGGATCTTGCCTAATTGTAATCCATTTAGGACGATTTATCCTGTAAAGTTTTTGAAAATATTTCCCAGCACCCTAATTTTGACGCTAGTGTATGAATTAATCCAAGTCTTCACCAAATCATCTTCACTTTCAAAGTGAATTAATTAAAATATAAAAACAGCCTCCCATTATTCTTCTGCACACCTCTAAATTCTGAAGCCTATGAAAGGAAACTCCAATGGCTGAGTGGAAGACAAAGTCATAGCTAAGAACATTATAAATATATATCTCAGAAGCACAACCACTATCATTGTACATTTCACCCGAAAGAAAAGAAGATGAGCTCTTCAACTTCTTATGAGAAGTTAGCCTCTCTGGCTTGCCTTATCTTTTGTGTTCAGTTGGTTTCAACAACACCATGCTTTGCTAGCTCCACTGAAGCAGAGGCTCTGCTTAAATGGAAAGCCAGCATTCAAAATCAAACACTTGATAATCTATCCACATGGACTTACTTTTCCAGAAAAAATGCCACAAATTTTCTCCGCAAGCCAAAAGCCAATGCAAGCCCATGCAAGACGTGGACTGGTATTTCATGCAACGCTGCAGGCACACATCCGGTATACAAGGTACGTTGCATGAATTCTCATTCTTATCCTTCCTGAATCTCAAATATCTCGACCTCAGCACGAATAAACTCTTTGATGTCATCCCACCTCAAATCAGTTACCTTTCTAAACTCGTTTATCTTGATCTAGCTTGTAATGAGTTGTTTGGGAGAATTCCGCCAGAAATCGGTGGCCTAAGAAATCTTACCATCCTCTATCTCTTTGCAAATAAACTTTCTGGCGAAATTCCTAAAGAGATAGGGAACTTGAAATCTCTTGTAGATCTAAAGTTGTCCGTCAATAGTTTAACAGGTTCCATCCCTCCAAGTTTTGGAAGCTTAAAAAAGCTAACAACCTTGTGCTTGTCCAAAAATGAACTTTCTGGTTCTATTCCTCAAGAGATGGGGAACCTGAAATCTCTCGTGGAGCTTTATTTGTATGAGAATCAGCTCAATGGTTCAATCCCGACATCACTAGGTAACTTGACAACCCTTACCCATCTATGGCTTTACACAAATAAATTTTCTGGCACTATTCCTGATGATATAGGGAAAATGGAATTTCTTGTGCATCTCATCTTATCCAACAACAACTTCACTGGTTGTATCCCTAAAAACTTTGGAAACTTAGAAAAGCTACAGATGTTGTACTTGTACAGAAATCAACTATCCAGTTCAATTCCAGAAGAATTAGGGAATTTGAAATCTCTTGTACGTTTAGATTTGTCTTACAACAATTTAACAGGTGGCATCCCTCCAAAATTTGGAAACTTAAAAAAGTTGCAGTTGTTGTACTTGCATAACAATCAACTCTCTGGTTCAATTCCGAAAGAGATAGGTAACTCAAAATCTATTGTGGATCTAGGGTTGAGCGAGAATCAACTCAATGGTTCAATTCCTGCTTCATTCGGTACTCTGTCCAATTTGGAAATCTTACATCTACGGGATAACAAACTTTCCGGCCCCATCCCCAAAGAGATAGAGAATCTTAAGAAGTTGACTAAACTGCACTTGGATACTAACCAATTTTCTGGTCATTTGCCCCAACATATTTGCCAAGGTGGACAACTCACAAACTTTTCAGTACACAACAACAATTTGACTGGTCCAATCCCCAGAAGCTTGAAAACCTGCATGAGCTTATTCAGAGTCCATCTTGAAGGAACCAATTGACAGGCAATGTATCTGAAGTCTTTGGCGTTTATCTGAATCTTGATTTTATAGATGTAAGCCATAATAACTTGTATGGTGAAATCTCACACAACTGGGGACAATGCCCACAGTTAAAAACCCTACTAATGGCAGGAAACAAGCTTACTGGTAGCATACCACATGAGATAGGCAATGCAAACAAAATTCATGTGCTCGACCTTTCTTCAAATCATTTAGTTGGGGTGTTTCCGAAGGAATTTGGGAGACTGACTTCTTTGGTGAAGCTGATGTTGAATGGAAATCAACTTTCGGGTCGTATACCTTCCGAATTTGGATCATTGACTGATCTTGAATATCTAGACATGTCAAAAACAGTTTCAATGAGTCTATTCCGAGCGTTCTAGGTGGTTTGGTTGAATTAAACTACTTGAATTTGAGCAACAACAAGTTCAGTCAAGCTATTCCATTTCAGTTAGGGAAGTTAGTTCAACTGTCCCAGCTAGATATAAGTCATAACTCTCTTGAAGGACAGATGCCATCAAAAATTAGCAATATGGGGAGTTTGGAGACGCTTAATCTTTCCCACAACAATCTTTCTGGTTTCATTCCAACAAGTTTTGAAGGCATGCATGGCTTGTCCTTTGTGGACATCTCCTACAATGACTTAGAAAGCCCCCTTCCCAACAACACCGCATTTTGAGATGCTGCACTGGAAGGAATAAAGGGAACAAAGGATTGTGTGGCAATAATGGAGTTTTGCAGCCCTGCAATGAACGTAGCTCAAAAAAGGACCAGAAAAGGATATTGGTAATCACATTCTCTCTTCTAGCTGCGCTTTTACTTTTGTCTTCTTTCTTTACAGTTGTCTTTGTATTAGATAAAAGAAAGAAGCTTCAGCATTCAGATCCAGAACGAAATAACATGCATGAAGCAATTTCCTTTTCGATATTAAACTTTGACGGAAGAGCGATGTATGAGGAAATCAAAAAGGCAACACAAGATTTTGATTCGATGTATTGCATTGGGAAGGAAGGACATGGAAGCGTCTACATAGCGAATTTGTCATTTGCCAACGTAGTAGTGGCCGTGAAGAAACTCCATCTGCAGCAGGACGGAGAGAAGAATGTTGAGAAGGAATTCTTAAATGAAGTAAGAACACTGACTGAGATACGACACCAAAATATTGTCAAGCTCTACGGTTACTGCGCACATAAACGACATTCGTTGTTGTTGCGTATGAGTATCTTGAAAGAGGTAGCTTGGCCGCAATGTTGAGCAAAGATGAAGAAGCTAAAGAGTTGGGATGGAGTAAAAGAGTGAATATTGTTAAAGGTGTAGCTCATGCCTTGTCTTACATGCACCATGATTGCTTGCCTCCTGTTGTACATGGGGACATATCAAGCAACAACATTTTGCTGGATTCTGAATTTGAGGCCTCTGTTGCAGACTTCGGCGCTGCTAAGTTTCTGAGCACAAACTCAACTAATTGGACTTCTCTTGCAGGCACATATGGATATGTGGCACCAGGTAATATTGATGGTCTCTCTTTTTTCTTTTTCTTAAAAAAAAAAAAAAAGGTATTAACAAAATATTTATCATTCATTTTTGGAAATTTGAATAAAGACAAAATAGTTTGAACACCGCAATTTTTGTGAATTTTTTCTGAAGCAGAGCTTGCATATACAATGGAAGTGAATGAAAAATGTGATGTTTATAGCTTTGGGGTGGTCACATTGGAAATAGTTGTGGGAAGGCATCCAGGAGATCTTATTTCATCTCTATCAACGAGCTCCTCCTCCTCATCCTCCTCGTTGCCGTCATCATCATCTGCATTACTAGGCCAATCAAATGCTGATTGTGGATGTTTTGGACCAACGCATTTCGCCGCCGACACATCAAATGGCAGGGGAAGCGGTCGCTCTTGTGAAGATAGCATTTGCATGCTTGAATGCAAGTCCACAATCTCGTCCAACGATGAAGCAAGTTTCTCAACTCCTCTCATCAACTCAGACTCAGAGGCTGCATTTGCCAAAGCCATTACCTATGATTACATGCGGTGAATTACTTGCTTTCAATCCTTCGACTACTGATCAGGATGTGGTTTGAAACAATAAGTGTCCTAATTGTCGTTTTCTTATTTTTATCTAATTTTATTTACTTTGGTCCTTTGTAGTGCTTTAAGTTTTTAGAACTTGTCTCGCATATTATTATACATGTGGTGTTTTGTAATATGCTGCTAAGAGATACTTCTAAAATAGACATGAATTATAGTTTGAACACCAATTGGAGAGAAGTGTAGTCGAGGCTCTAATTAAATTGATGCAAACTAATTCAAATTTCAACGATAACAAATCAACAAGACTATACAACGATAATATTGCACATGAAACTTAATATACTGCGGTTAAATGAACCACAAAATGAAAATAATAAAGCAAACCATAACATTTTGATACAACATACTTATTGGGAATCAAATCAAACGGCATATATTGATTAAACGTGAACATGCTTATTCAGATATGTGTATTTGGTTTGAAAATTTTCCAATGAATGTTTTACATAGATTTTGATTTATATGGTGTTAAGATCCCTCAATGATCTTCTCTGTAATCTTTGTTAATGTCTGTTTCTTGACTTAAAAAACACAAACCATGAAATCTTCAACTTAATTTTCGAGGGTAAAATGGGGAATACGTACAAATGCTGGGAAGCACCCTTATTTGATAAAATAATTTTTTTTGGTAATAAGACAAAATTTAAAAACATAGAAAGAATATCAGAAAGGAAGAAGAAAAAGCAGCAGGGTTGAAAAACCCTAACGAGCGGGATTTGGGCGTCAAATTTCTTAACTTTGAAACGTTACATCCAAAAGCAAGCAGAGCATAGTGCTTGGCATGGTGCGTAATCTGGAGAATGAGCCTGAGGGCTACAGAGCATAGTGCTTGGCATCACCAGTTCTTCCCGAAACTTGTTAATTCTGCATTCTGAGCCTCAGAATTCATAATCCCAGGCAAGTTCATATTTCAAAACCAATTTCTCTGTTTTCAATTTTGATGTAGAAATCACTGCAAAAAATTCACCAAAACCCTGAAAATTTTGATAACCCAAATGAACAAAAGGCTAATCTCACTCTCATTCTCTCTGAGAAGCTCGGTCCAGCTTCACAGGCCTCCTCTCTACCACTCAATCTCTATCTTGTTTTACTCTTCCTCCAAACCCAAAAGGTCAAAGTTTAACTCTGTCTCCAAAGACGGAAGGTCAAAATCAACGCCCAAAGTAGCAGTAGCTGAATATTTAATCAACCAGCACCAGTTTTCCCCAGAAGCTGCTTTGAAAGCCTCATCATCCTATGCTTTTCTTAAAAATACCGCAGAGACGGATTCGGTGCTTTCATTCCTAAAAGAAAGTGGGTTCTCCAAAACCCAGCTAGAGGAAGTGGTTAAAAGGATCCCGTGGATCCTTCGTGCCAATCTTGACACGACCATCAAACCCAAAATCAAGATTTTCCAAGACTCTGGCTTTTCAGACTCCGACATTGCGGATGTTATATCCTCTGACCCCTGGATTTTATGGCAGAGTGCTGATAATCGGCTTGGTCCTGCTATTTTAGGATTGAAGAACATTTTGGGCTCCAATGCTGGTGTGCTTAAGGTTTTAAAGTTATGTGGTTGGTATCTCAAATATGACTTGGAGAAGACAGTGATTCCCAATATTGAGGTTTTGAAGAGTTTGGGTATAAGTTCGTCGCAGATTGTCAAATACATTTGTCATTTTCCCAGATTTTATCTGCATACGCAGGAGAACATTATGGATTTTGTTAGAAGGGTTGATGAAATGGGTTTCGATAGGAAGTCCAAGTTGTTCCTATCAGCTATTCGGACCATTAGTTCGATGAGTTTGGAGACCTGGGAAATGAAGGTGAAGCTTTTCCAGAGTTTGGGGTTTTCAGAAAAGGGTGTCTTGGAGGCGTTTAGGAGGGCTCCCCAGGTGTTTTGTATATCTGAGAAGAAGATTAAGGAGGCAACAGAGATAATGCTCAGCTCTGGCAAGGCTGATATCGCATTTATAGTTAGTCACCCAGAGTTGCTTATTTGTAGCGTTGATCACAGGCTGAAACCACGACTACAAGTTATGGAGAACCTAGAAAAGAAAAATCTACTTAGGAAAATACCTAGTTTGACCACAATCTGCAAGTACACTGATCAGAAGTTTGCTGAAAGATTTGTTATTCCTTATGCAAATGAACTTGAGGTCTAACATGACCAGTGAAGAGCCATGCTAATGCGATTTGAATATTTTTAACTGGCACTGGCATTTGATGATGCTTGTAACTTGCAGGAAGAGTTTTTTTTTTTTTTTTTGGGGAAGAGCATGGAAAGGAAATAGAAAGGTCATGATTGTTTTTGAGGTATGTTCTTTTGAGCACTCGTGTTTCCTTATAATAGTCTGTAACACTCAGATTATTGTTATTGTGGATCTGGTTATACCTTCTCCATTTATTAATTTCTTTAAACTTTGAATGCCTTAAAAAAGAGTGATAGTTAGCTTATTTGCTACTCAAAGTAATACTTTGTAGTCTTTTAGGTTTCAAGTTACCAATATCTTGAGCTAAGGGTATTAGTATCTGCTGTGTGTTCGACTCTTACAAACATTTGTTCTTACTTTGTTTGCTCTTCCTTGGCTTGTATATTTGTAATTGTGGCTTATGTAAATTTGCTTTTCAGAGATGAGATTGAACTTTTTTTATTGCAGTCAAATTTTTTTGTGTTTTTTTTAACGGAGTCTGCAAATTCTGTTAGACATTATGATCTCTAATCAGAATACAGGTAGTTTCATCGAGTTGATCTATCTGAAAGTGAACAGAAAATTTCACTATAGAGTTGCTTTTTACAATACCTGTGATATTGACAGCGCAAATTCTCCCAAATCATATATCATATCTACTAAATGTAGACAGCAGGCTTTGAAAGCTAGGCCTTCATCATACGTGTTAATGCATTGGGGATGGGAAGATTGGAGAAGATTTCTCATTCTCAATGAATTGGGACTGGCAACAGCGAGGGAAAGGATTAGAGGATTGTGGTTAGGGTAAATAATGATTGTGTTCGTTCGTTTGTTTGTTTTTTTTAATCTGCTCTACAGCTTATGATAGTTGATGGAATTATAGATAACCTATTATTTGGGTTTAACTGTATGTCTTCTATTTAAAACTGTTTTAGGTTTCTATACTTATTGACTAAAAAAGGCCGTTCTTCTAAAAGAGGAGAAAAACTTGCATGTCACGGGGATAACACTATTTTGCTATCCCATGTCGAAAAGTGATTGAATGGGATAACAAAACATTGCTATCCCTGTGAGATGCAAGTTCTTCTCTTGAAAGAGAAGTTTTTCTCTTGTTCCCATTTCTCAAATTGTTAGATCCTAATACAAGCCTTACAACTTACAAGGGCATGGGAAATTCAACTTTTAGCTAGATTTAGACTAAACACCTACTAGCTCCTACTGGTTTTCTTTTGACCAATTTAGCCCACGGTATCCATCCCATACTATTTCAAAGTCAATTTCCTCTTTCTAGGGTCATAGACCTACATAATAATTCAAATAACTTAAAACAAAAGCAAAAACATAGTTGTTTTAAAACGTTTTGTTGTGAATTAAACTTCACATGTGGTAGTTATCTAACACATCTTCATTTCTAACCTTCTTGCTCTCCCACCTTAATAATTTTTCTCTTTTGCACTTCTCTTTGTTTGGATTTGGTTAAACTTTTTACCCATAGGGTTGATGCTACTCATTATAGGAGGAATCTTTGTTTATGTTTATGAGTTTGTGACATCATCCACCTATCACCTCCCACAATTGAAAAACACTTCCATTTGAAACTCAACTTACTACATCCATGTTCACTTCACACTACATGTCTCAATGATGCATAAGATAAACAATAGGTCAACAACATAGATGTGGTGTGCTTTTTTGCTTTCTCCAACTTTAGACTTGGCTACCTTGCTTGGTCCGCATGCTTTCTCAACTTTTTTATTTTAAGGATCAAATGAAGAGGAAATTGCCAATTACTCTTGTGCCAAACTCATAAGGTGATTAATTTAAGGCAAATCTATTCCTGGTGCTTCACGCTTGGAGAATTTCGGCTTCAATCTTGTACGGAAGTGGTGTTATATCCTTATTTTAAAGCTTTTCCTAGTACTCCTGCCTTGCTCCTCTGAATATAATACGAACTAGTGATGTGGGATCGGCTGAGCCAAATACTATGTTCAGACTAGAGCATTCAATTCAAGATCAATTACCATTGAACATAGAGGGCCATGATGTTTATATTCTTGAAACGAGCTACCAACGTAAATAACCAATTAGCTCTCTCTCAATGTACAAGTATTAGAAGTCTCAAGATTGAATTTCCCTACCCGTAAATTAAAACAAAAAAAGAAAGACTACCAACACAAATAGAGATGATGACCACATTCAAATATGAATCAAAAGGGGGGAAGAGTAGAATATATGAGATGAGTGTGAGGCTTTTTTTGGGCTAGACATGCATCATGCATGGGATGGAAGGTCCCAAATAAAAGTAAAGTCTAATCCAAAGGCAACAAGTAGTGGTTAAAGGGGCCATCATCTTTTTCCATGCTCTCAAGTGCATTGCTCCCTTCATCATCACAACCTCACTTTGCTTAATCTCTCTTCCTCTTTTTTTATGATGAATTCTGCGGATCCCATCCTTTCTTTTCAACACTTTCAGTCTGCTTTCCATAAGCCTCCTGGTTTTCTAGTTTAAGAAAATTAGGGTTAGAAAATGAATTATTGCCTATATTCTTACAGCTCACCGGCCGCCACTACTATATAGAATTTTTTGTGTTTGGCTATGGGGAGAGAGAGAGAGAGAGAGAGAGAGAGAGTTGATAGAAAACAACAAAGTAAAATGAAATTTAAGAAGCAAATTATCTAGAGGATTTAATTCCCTTCTTATTTTAGAAGTGGAATTTAATTTGGGTTAATCTTTTCTTTCCCATTCTATATCACCCACCTACCTACTGCGTTTGTCGGAGTTTCTTTGCCTCTACCATAATGTGTCAAGTAAACCAGTGATTTGCATATGGTAGACCAATCACTAAGCAATTATTTATGCATCCCATCAAAATGAAAGGGTCGAAAATCACCAAGAATGACTTGAGAAGAAGAGCTCTCAAATTCTTGTGGGTTCCATTGAAGAGAAGTGGTTTGGTAGTTGTTCACTTGCTTGTGGGCACTAGCCATAGGGGTCGTGAGTCATAACTGTGATGGGCTCACAAGTTGGTGGCATGATTGGATCATGAAACAAGGCTCGTGGGCTTTAACTTTCTCATGCACCTTTTTTCAATTAAAAATATATATATATATGGGAAGCATTAGAGAAAAGTAAAGGCTAAGAACGAAGGCTGTCCTGTGAGCTTGTGACCCCATTTCAAAGGGTTGCAAAAAGGAGTGTCACAAAAAGGATCAAATCGGGCCAGATTTTATTGTAATTAGGTGTATACTTCTTTTCCCTCATCGTTCGTCTTACATGACAATGAATGTCAGAAAAATTATCAACTAGGGCAAGATTTTATTTTAATGAGGCACATACTTTTCTCTCACTCTCTCATTACGCGATAAGGGATGTTAGAAAAACAACTAAATAGCGCAATAACCTAAATTGAGAGATAAATTACATGACGAAAGAGACAGATTCTCTCTTATTACGCGATAAGAAGTGTTAGAAAAACAACTAAATAGCGCAATAACCTAAATTGAAAAATAAATTATATGACGAAAGAGACAGACGCAAAAGGAAGTATGTCCCGGTTGCATGTAAGATAAACATATGTTAACCAATGTAGAAGGAGAAAAATGAGAGACAGAGAGATGGAACAGATGTTAAAGGGAAAAAAGACATAAGATAAAGGCCAAAGCAGAGGAAAGCTCTCAAGCCCCCCCCTCCTTTCTTTTAAAAGCCATCCAAAGCACACCTCAAAAACCAAAAAACGGAACAGTTTCAGCAAGAAAGCAAGCAAGCACAAGATCTAAGAAAAAGAAACACAAAAACAGAGAAGAGAAAAAATTGAAGAAGCAACAAATTCTTCCTGCAGAACATGAAGTCAAGGGAAGCCAAAGGAGCTCTTTCTGCAGATCTATTAGTGTGTTTTCCTTCAAGAACCAGTCTAAAACTGATGCCCAAGCCAATTTGCAGCCCAGCGAGGCCCTCAGAGCCTAACAAGCGCCACCAGTACAACCAGAACCACCATCACCAACCTCACCACCACCAGCAGCTCGTCAAAAAATCAAGCATTGGCAAAAGCAGTCTTGGCCAAGCAAGCCCTCTGTTGTGGGCCAAGACCAAGCCCATGGGCTCTGAGATCTCCGAGCCCACGTCCCCAAAAGTCACCTGCGCTGGCCAGATCAAAGTCAGGCACAAGTCTGGCTCGTGCAAAAGCTGGCAGTCAGTGATGGAGGAGATTGAGAGAATTCACAACAACAAGAAACAGAGGAAACAGAGACGACCCGGTTGGGCAGAGGCTCTCGGGTTCAAGAAAGAAGTCATGCAATTCTTGACTTGCTTGAGAAACATTCGGTTTGATTTGCGGTGTTTTGGTTCTTTTCCTCAACCGGATATTTCTAGCGACGAGGATGAAGAAGAAGAAGAGGAAGAAAACAGGGACTGTCGAGAAAACCATGTGGGTGGTGAGGGAATTAGCGACGGTGGTGATCAGAGTAGCTCGAGGGCTATGTTTTCAAAATGGTTTATGGTTTTACAGGAAAATCAGAGTAATGGGTTTTGCACAGAAGATAAAAAGGAGAGAAATGATAGGCAGAGTTTGGATGACGAGGTTGGATCAACTTCTGAAGTTCCAGTAGCCTCTGTTCCGCCACCAAATGCTCTGTTGCTAATGAGGTGCAGTTCTGCTCCTGCAAAGACTTGGCTAGAAGAGAAAGAAAAAGAAGAAGAGGAAGAAAAAGAAGCAGAAAACAAAAATGGATTGGAAAAAGAAGAGAAAAAGGCCAAAGTTACTTTGAAGAGCTTAATGGAGGAAGATAAACAGAGAAAGAAGACAGAGAGTTTGGTGCTGATGGCATATGATTCTGATTTCTACAAGATTTCTTCTGATATTTCCAAGGAGACATGGGTTGTTGGTGGAATGAAAGATGCAATTTCCAGAAGTCGAAGTTGGAAGAGATGAAGAAGAAGAAGATGATCTCTTTTTTTTTCTTTTCTTTTTTTTGGGTGTCAAAAGAAAAATATGGTATTTTTTTTCTTTATTAATTCTCTGGCTTGATTTGGTTTTGTGAGCTTTTTGTCCACTGAGTTATTCTGTGGGAACTGGTAAATCCAAAGCTCCTTTAGCTTACTTTTGCTTCATTCTTGTTGTTGCTATAGATTTTAGTACTTGTACAGCTTTTCTGTTTCATTCTCCTGGAAAAGGATTTTGCCAGCATTTACAGTTTTGTGATGTATATGTCCACCATCACCATAGTCGTCTTCTGTTTCAGAAATCATGTATGGTGCTTTTGTGACATAAGTGTTGATAATTTCTAATTAGATTGTTAAGTGGCAGAGATGTATATTTTCTATGGTGGGTGTTCAAACCAACGAGAATGTTCCAACTAGAAAAAGAACTGAGATATCGTCAGAATTGTAGGACCTACTACAAGTATGCGCCATCACATCACATCACCAACTCTTAGACTTCTCTAAGCCAGAAAAAATTATCTCATGTTTTATAGTTGTACACATTTCTCTCTATTTCTTTCACACGAAACAATTTACCTAAAAACAAGCTTCTTTCTCGTGAGTATGAATAATCTACCAAAACTACAAAACAAGACTAAAAACACAACACAAGTGAGTTATCTATATAGAAATGGGTCTACAATGTAATTAATAAGTTTATCTAAATTGTTACTTTTTGACCTCTCTTCTTATGTGCATGTTTTCCATTTGTCCCAAATTTGTCTTTTGATTGACCTTTTTCTAAATTTCAAAAATACCCCGGACTTATGTCTATCGTAACTTTTTTTTTTATTATGTACAAGTCATGAACTCGTGAGAGCGAGCTCTACGTAATGGTGTGAATGGAATTCCCAAAACAAAAATTGACCAACACGCCCCAAATTCCAAGGGTAAAATTGTAATTCCACATTAAAATTTTAAAAATTAAAATAAAGTTCGGGATGAGATCTTACAAAGACTCGTTTTGGAGTTTGAAAGGCCATAAGCAAAACTGTAGATCGTATGTTATGTCCAGTTGTCCCATATGTTTGTCTAGATTGTTGGCACTCTTCCTAAAAGTTATGCTTTTGTTCTATCAATAGAAACGGTGTACAACGTAATTGATTACTGTCTAGATTGATTGCCTTGCCTCTCGTTCCCTATATCATGTCCTAATTAATAATGCACATAATTCTATTGTCTATCATGCAGTTTATTAGTTATTGATAAATTATGTCCTGTACTTGGGGGGCATCATGTTTGCTCCTTTTAACCCAATTAGCTACAGTGAGAAATATGGTATTAGCTACAAAGTTCAAAGAGTGATAGCAGGATCAATGGCCATGCGCATGCCTGCAGCTGCAATTAGGTATTTATTTTCTTTTGAATGGGCTTTAAATGGGTTGAATAGGCAAAGCTGGTTGACTCTCTGCCTTGGAAAACCCAGCCCTATATTCACGTTTTGGGCTCACTATAGAGAAGGGTGATTCTTTGCACGATTTTCTATTTGTCGAATTTTGTTACAAAATCGTTTTGGTGTCAAAGAGAATTTTAGGTGTCCATGAAATCACCGTTTCATATTATCTTCTCTGATGGGCTTATCCAGAAATAACGGTAAAATTTATATGCAAAGCAATGGTGAGGAGGAATTGGGATCGAAATTTTATGAAAGTGCACCCTTGCGGTTTCTAATCCAGGGTTTATTTGGATTTGGGCCGCTCTAATATATGCTAAGATTTCAAAGAAACAGATCAATGAACTCACTACTAATTGGTCTAACACCGATAAATATCTCAACTTTACCATCTACCTTGTGTGAAATTTTGCACAATGACCTCGGTGTTAGTATTAGGTGAACTGTTGGTTTAGTTTACATTCTTCAACAGAAGGAGCTATCAAGTTTGAATACCCCAGCGGGTTGGTATTTGTCCTCATGATGACTTGGCAAGTGATCGACTGAATGCCTGCCATTTTGGAATTCATAGTGATCATGGAGTTTGTTAGACCTTGGAACAAAACGACATTCCATAGAAAACACATTTCCTAGCTCTATATAATACCAGTCCTAATCAGTCAACCTTTTGATAACATAATTTCTAGGTTTTGAAAAGACAAAAACAGAGAACAAATATGAAACTTCCTCTGATCAACCACAATTCATGTTTGCTTGCCAGGTTGGTGTGCAACATATGGGGTTGGGAGAACATAGGACCCCATAAAACTTTCAAAAGATTTTTTTTATAAAAGAATCAGATGAAGAAATACAATAAAACTCCACTCAAATTTCTTTCTTCCGTGATTTTATCTTTTGCATTGATTCTCTTCCCACCCTTTTTGCTTTATGTGCAATGCAGGCAAAGTTATCAAGCACACATATAATTGGCCCAATCAATTTCTATTTTTATTCTGTCATGTGGGCTTTCTTCTTTTGCAAGATGTGAAGTTTCTGCTGCCTGTCACCTTGCCTATGAACAATATATCAAGTGTAATATGTCTTCTGTTTAACTTAAGAATCCTCAACTGCTGTACAATTTGACTGAGCTTTCTAATAATTCATGGTTGCTGCCTGGAATTTCTTTGACCCTTGATCCATTTTTGTATATCTTGAAGGCTGGGATTGTGCTCACATCCTCCATTTTGGCCAAGTATGGATGGTCTTCCACCTCCACCTGAAATTATATAAAAACAAATAAAAAATAAGTCGATGGTAAAATAATAAACTTAACAACAATTTTTGCACCAGAATTTATTATTTAGAACAAACCTTGAGAAAATTGACAGATGGGAATCTTGTGCAGACTTGATGTAGGGCTTGCAACACTTGCTTTTGTTTGGTTTTGCTACAAAACAGCACCACAGACATCCCTGTTATTGAGACAAGGTGTTAGTTTTGTTGAGTTATAATCTAGTTATCTAACCAAGAGATCCAAAACCAAGTTTAGTGCTTTGTGGCAATTGGACAAGGAAGAATTGAGTTACCTGGAGAGGTCACAAAATGTCTGAAGCGCTCATTGCTGGAGATGAGGACCAAATTTGAACCAAATTTCATGTCCTTAATATCTTCGCCGTGTTGTGCTTTGAGCTGGATCTTGGCTTCAAACAAAGCCTTGCCAACTTCCTCATCTCCAGGAGTTTCTCTTATCAGAACTTCATAATCTTGAATTGAAGCCCCCCACCTTTCTAACTGTTGTCACAAAACAAACAGAAAGTGTACTAATTAGTGATGGGTTTTCAACTTATTACTCATTAAATTTTGTGCAGAAAGTATGTTTGGGTTTCAAGTGAGAAAAATTCACCTTGGCGTTGCAATCAGCCCGGCGCAGCCTAGCCTTGCTGTAAGAAGGCAGCACATTAAGTGCTGCATTGCAATCATCAATTGGCCTTTTCAAATTGTCCCAGTTTAGTACGACAAGCTGCTCGGTTGCATAGTAAAACTGAGTTGTGTGGATCATGCTGCAGTCCTTGACTATACACTACACATGCTTCCGAAAATTTCGATGCCTTAAAGAGAAGGTTACCACTCACTCGGGCTGATGCAACAGCTCGAGCCCTCTTCACCACCGCAGTGACATTCTTGTCACTTGGATTGAGTCGTGCTGCATTCTGAGCTGCAGCTATAGCATCTTCAAACCTGTCAACCCCATAACTCTAAGATGTTACCATCTTCACACGTCTTAATCTGAACCTAAGATAAATTAGTACTTAATTTAATGATCAGCCGAGTCTTTTTCAACGGCTGCAAATTAATTATAGGGACCAACCTAACTTGTGATTTAATAAAAAGCTTATATTTAAAAGTCCTATATCATATTAATTAGCGCTAATAAACTAACCTGCCAGCAGCCAAGTAAACCTGAGCCCCAATCATTAACAGATAAGCACTACTTGCCAAGCCAAAGAACTTGGTGCATATATCAATGCTGAAACTGGGTCGTTTTTGGTAGGTGGCATAGGCCTCTTGATGTCTGTGAAGCTTCAGCAAGGCCTCAGCTTGTAGAGCAAAGACCTAGGCATAAGTAAACAAACATTAGATTGTTTTGATCAACAGATTATACTAATTAACCTTAAGCAAAACAAGGGGTTGACCAAGAAAATCTAACCTGTGGAGCAGAATTGGCACCTGAGGAAATTGCTAGCTGGGTCTCGTTCAGCAAAATATTCCACTCTTGTAATTTCTGAGCTTCAGTGCATCTGCTGAGGCATTTTTGAAGAGCCTGACATTGGTCAACGTCTTTCGAGTTAGCATATGGGCCCGAGTGTTTGTAGTGATCCAATGCTTTCTCTGCTTCTCCCAATCTAAATGACACAATTAATGTTCATGTTAGCAAATGTTTCAAAAGAATTAAAACAAACACAAACACATGAAAGTTTGTGTTCTGCAGGAAAATATATAGAACAGAATCTTGCTCTGTTTGAAATTACCTGAGATAAGTTGTTGCCAACCGATGATGAGCTTTGTGATAAGAAGGCTTCAATCTGGATTGCTTCTTTGCATTCGAAAACCGCCTCGATAAGACGGCCTAAACCAACCAAAGCTGCTCCTTTATTGCTGTGATAAGCAGCCTTATTTGAATCCAAAGCAATTGCTCGGTCATAAAAAGCCAAGGCCTCTTCAAATCTGCCCTGTTTGTATGCCTCATTTCCCATGGACTTCAACACCTCAGGGTCTAACTTGTTCCAGGCAAGACCTCCAAACTCATCACTGTTCTTCCTCACAATGTTACCCATCACAACATTGCCTCCTAGTTTTCCAAATCCATTTTTTCTGGTAGGTGTCGAATTCGAGTCTTCAAGATTTCTAGGATGATAAGTCAGAGTCTTGATTGTTGCAATGGGACTATTGCTAGCCGCCTGATTCGAAACTCCGGGCTGCCTCAAGTTCCCCAACTGTCCTGAAATCACCATATTACTTGAAGTGGCTCGGACCAGAGGTTTGCTTTCATTGGCTTGCTGGTGATCAGTGATCTTCCTACTGAGCTCTGCAGAGCTAGTAGTGGATGCCCTTTGTAGCTTCGTCTCTTTCGACAAGTCCTGGATTTGCAACACCTTGATTTGGCTTGAAGTACCATTGGATGAAGATGTTGACCTTCTTCCAGCATCTGAATGCCTTCTCGGTTGAACCTTCTGGTGACAAGCTGAAAGCCTTGGATGACCCAAGCTAGGCTTCCTGGCATGTTTCGAGTCTCGATTCGGAGAATGTCTACCCGAATTGGAGGAGACTACAATAGCAGCCTCTGTGGATTTGGGTTGTTGGCTCTTGGATTCTTCAGACTTTGTAGAATAATTATCATTGATTGGTGCTTTCAAATCATTTTTGCTACTGTTTGAAGGTAGTGAATGAACAGAGGATTTTCTAGACCAGTAGCTTCTGCACTGGAAAATCCCACCCATAAAACCACAACCCAAATCCTTGTCCACCTTATACTTTGCCATCTCTGCCGTTTTCTCTTTCCAGCTCTTGATGCCTCTTGCAGAAGATACTTATAGAACACAGATGAGTTAATGGTTATGAGAACACAGATGAGTTAATGGTTATGAGAACACAGATGAGTTAATGGTTTTGAGAACACAGAGAGGTATCAAAAATCATGTTTAAAACTATTGTAACATGTAGAATGTGTATACTCTCAGAAAACAATAAAATGAGAAGAAGAAAAGAAAAAAAAGACTCAAAGCATAAAATATATGAAAATAATCAAAGAGATGGCTTGCCCATGAAGGATTTTGTGTAGCAGAATATTATCCAAAAGGTGTATATATAAGCTCTCGCAGCCTCCTAGAGTGGCTTCCAAGAAACCAACTTTATCTTTTTGGGGTTCTGGTAGGGAAGTGAAGGTGTGTAGGGTCAAAAACCCATAAACTAAATTAGCGTATACAAGAAAAAGGCCAGTCCCAGTAGGGGCCTTTTTGTTTTTGGGTTCCCAAAAAGACTTATAATAATTTACCAATTTGATATGGAAATACAAAAAGAAAGAGCACTACTATTCAAAATTTTACAGCTAGATGATTGAGAAATTAAAATAAGCCTGTTGATAAAGAGACTTCTCAACCTCTTTCTTATGGCTCTTGTTCTTTACAATAAGACATGTGTACCACTGACTGAGATGTCATCCTGTCAGTCAATTTAATTTAGCAGCAGATTATGGCAAGTGGCTTGTTAAATCTTTATCAAACACAGATTGCAGAGGCTGCAGGGTTCTCTGTTTTGGTGTCTTTGTTAAGTTTTCTGGTGATGGGAACTGAGAAGTTGACCTATGTAGGACACCATTAGGGGAGTTAGAAGTCTTCTAATCTCAATTAAATTGCACCTTTGATCTCTTTCTTCTTCTTTTTTTTTGCAGTGGATTTTATCTTTGAAATATAATCAAATGATTTTATTTTTGCACATCTTATAAAAGCAAGAGGACAGTTTTTAATCCACACTTCATTATTAAAAATATCCCCTCACTATGGTCATTGGGTATAACTCAATTAGTTGAGTTCTTCCAACTCCACCCATGTAGGTAGAGGTTCGAAAATCTCTAGACACCCATACATATTTGTGTCAACCGTACTCCCCTAATCGCTTATATTAAAAATAATAATAATAATCCCCACTACACAAAGGAAAAAGGAACCTCAACTCACATTCTATATTTGGTGGGTAGAAATAACATCAAGTGTTATACTTGCCGAAAATTGAATAGCTTATTACATACACAAACTTCTTGAAGAAGACGTATATGATAATGATTGCAATAGGGAGGGACTTTCTGGATGATTTATAAATAATTAAATGAGACCATTTACTAACATAAAGCAGTGACAAGGATGATTGAGCTCCAATTTCAGAAATGAATATTGATTTCAATTATATTATAAAGTATAGTAATCTTATTTGAGATAGTCTTAATTTATCTCAATGAACAAGGTTGGTACATGTCATTTGTTGTCGCCTTGTGTAATGTTGCTATTTATACATGAAGAAGAGATAGAATTATTGACCAGAGTTGTTGCATATACAAAATGTGACCAAGTCCATGCAATTTATTGTCCATTTTGAATGTGGGTTTTGGTGGCATGAAATGTTGTAGGACCATTTATGCAAAACAAATTGAAGCTTTAAAAATCTTGAAGAATATTTGTCATGAGTTTGCCTACATCATGTCTAGTCGGTGCCGGCTTATAAAGCCTCCTAATACCAACCTCACAAAAATTCTCAAACAATTTGGCTCTGAGAGGACGGCATCACATAATTCTATCAAATTATTATTAATAGTTAGAACTTGGAAGGAATTATGCTACCTACTCTGGTTTATGATCGATGTGCTCCTCCAACCAGCTAGCAGTGACTTTTCTATGCAATGGATTTCCTGCATGAATCACACCACATATGAGGTCTAATGTTCAAGCCGATCAGAACAAACTTAGGGTTAGGCTAGAATTGGATATTTTCAATTGGTGAATTCGTAGAAAGAAAATGTTATTTTACTAGATAGTTTGACATGTTATGTTGTTATATTATTTTGACTTTTTTGTTGGTCTGATTGTCTAAATTTCCCTACTCGTACTTGTCTTCTTGGCTCGTTTGCATGTTTCTTTTCAAGAGTTTGCTTCATATCTCTTCGTCGCTAAGTGTTACTTAAAAACCATTTTATCAAGATTATATTTCGCA
This sequence comes from Prunus mume, assembly GCF_029339155.1. NCBI lineage: Eukaryota > Viridiplantae > Streptophyta > Magnoliopsida > Rosales > Rosaceae > Prunus > Prunus mume. Next base: position 5,937,559 of record NC_142699.1, on the reverse strand, counting down.
TAATGATGGATTGCAACATAACGTACTTAACATAACATACCAAATTATCAGATAATGTTTCATAGAGGAGGTGATGACGAAGCAATTGCAACAATGTTTTTCATGTTCTTTTTACGAATCTAATAAGTGCATCATACACTTTTTTTGGGGTAAAACATTACATGATACACTTTATTTGCCGACAGTAGACAAATTCTGTCATTCTCTTCAAGATAAACCCTAACACGACCGACTTAAAGTGTCAATAAATCCCTAGAGAATCACACACTGTGGATTCTGACCCCGCTAAAAGCTAACAATGTAGTCAAAGTTTACAACTAAACAATACCAAAAGACGACCCGCACCACACACCCACCAATCTGATTCTCATCCTAATTCCCTCCTGCATTTGTCTTTATGCTCACCAAAAACTTTGGGCAAACGTACGGCCACAACTCAATTATTATACCTAGAATTTGTATATATGGGCTCAATTCATGCATGAAAGAGCACAAAAAATTTAAATCTGTCGGCTCATTATTATTGCTGGATGGATGGATGGATGGATGGATGAGGTTGAAAGCAAATATACACGTGTCATGTATATGTGATTGTCTGCAAATAATATGCGTGTGCCTTCTCTGTCACACAATCTAAATATCGCACGTGACTATTGACTACATGTATAAGCCAAGAGCCATGCACCCGTAACGTGTCCAAAATAACAAGCAACCCTAATGATTTTATGCGATGAAAATCTTCATAAATCATAAGCTTCCGTGACATTATTCATACACAAAATGATGGACTCAAATTGTTTTTATTTTATATGACAGAAATGTGCCGCAGAATGGTGATCAAAGCTAGAGGCGCTAAGGGATCTAAATTAGTAGTGGATTAGTAGGATTATTATTATTATACTAATCTAAAAGGTTCAAAAGTGAAATGAGGATAACATTTATAAGTTAAAGGTAAGGTGGGTAGGCCTATAGGAGCAATACTTTTATTGGGTGCAATCCAACTTTCCCCAGCTAGACTTTTCCAACAGAATTGAGCAGTAAGCATGCAAATAAATCAAGACACAGCATTTCAATTTGTGCCGGCAGGGTCATGAGCATCCATGTGTATTCTCTTGTCAAACTAATACAAAATAGAGATGATTAATAACGAAAAATATTCTCTTGTCAAACTGTTTTATGCAAAAGTTGAATGTGTGATTGAAAATTTCGTTCCGACATATCTATCGAAAAAAAGACCTCATCCATACTACATATATCAAAACATATCCTAAAATTTTAGATCTAACTGATGAGGTATATGTTCACATCTAACAATTTTAAAAAATGTCATGTCATTTTCCATGTCACGATTGAAATTTAGGGAAAGCTTTGGTTGCCCCATTGAATAAAGATATATTCTTAAACAAAAGAGAAGAAAGGAAAATTAGACAAGTAAAGACATGGTAAAAGTTAAAACAGAGGATAAATCTTTTTTCTTCTTTGAGGCATTGATAAAAGCTGTGGAAACAACTTCTTCTCCACGTTGGAATCTTAAAAAAGAAAAGAATGGAAAAAGAGGGAAGGCTTGGAATGCAAGGCTAAGGTGGATCAGGCAGATGCAGAACAGAGCAGAGGCCAGCTGCTGCTGCTTGGGGCTCAAGACTGAGGGGGCGCAGATCAGAGATAGGGCGTCCGGAAAGGGTGGCACGTGCACTTTAAGTAAAGACGACAATAGGTAGTCACGTGATCCAACGCCCCTCGAAAGCTGGCCATGCCAACAAAAAAAAGCCTTGAGTTTTAAGGCTCTCTGTGATTCACATGGCATTGGGATCAACCTCAACAAGACATTCTAACAGTTAATCTCAGTTCCCCAATGCTCTTAGAATTTTGTGATTTTCATGGATAGTCTGAATAGAATCATGACAAACAAACCAGTGGATGTACTTGTGTGCTTAACTCATCATGTGAGATTTAAATTTTTTTAATACTTTGTTTATTTAAAGTTTTTTGTGTATATATATTGTTGAAAAATATAAAGTTTCACATCGAAATTTTGATAAAATAACATATAATATGTAACGAACGGTTTTACTACTAATAGTTTTGACGTCTTTTGTATAAAATTCCACACTTAATTATGAAGGTGTTTAAGTTAAAGATCATATGTATATGGTTCAATTAAGTTTAGTCAAATACATACGCATGCATTGAACCTTAAACACGCTATCATGCTTCTCTTCTTTTTCTCTCCTTCTCTCTGTCTCTGTCTCTCTCTCTCTCTTTAATTTTAAAAGTATATATTTGCATGTGGTTTTGTAAAACAATGCATGTAGTGATGTATTGTGTGGAACTTATTTATGTGTTGTCACTACTAGAAAAAGGAGCAAAAGTTACACATGCCAAGACCACAACAGTAGAACAATGACATTTTCTACTCTATGGTCACAAGTACTATACATCTGTGTCTACAAAAGATTACCCATGCAGTGGAAAATCTGTGGAAGTATTGAATATAAAAGCAATTTTGCCATATAATTAGAGATCTATAATGCACAAATTGAATTTGGGTGGGGTCCAATGCTCAAGAAGCCAAATATTAGTTTTGATGTTACCTAATTACATGGCAACACCTAATTAGGACCAGAGTTTCGTGAACTACTAACCTATTTTATCACGGTTTTACTAGTAGTAGTCACAAATTGAACAGTCACTAATTTATGGTTTTCTAGCAATGAAATCATATGTTTTTTTTTCTCTCTTCATGTTATATTCCTATGTATTCCTTTAGATTGGTACGGACTAAATACAAGTATTGTAGTACATGTAGCAGTGTCACTTGGGGTTAGATTAGCTCAATTTTCTTTGTCTCAGGTAATTTTAGTTTGAATATGTTTAGGCTAATCTGAAGCTAAGCATAACTACTGTGATATAGACTCAACAGTCAACACAGATACATGTATACAAATACAATTGTGCCGCTGGACTATCAACCTCAACTGTATTTAATTTTAAAAGACAAGAAATTCAACAGCCTAATTGTATATGTGCATATGGGATAATTGCCCTATTTTGTATACATTATTGTATTATGTGTGTGTGTTGGGTGGGGGGTTTAAACTAATAAATTAATCATTCAGGTCTCGTTTGGATTTTTTTTTTTCGCAAAAAATTTGTTTCACTTTAAAATTAAGCAGTTTAAGGTGTTTGATAAAAATAAAATATCTGGATTATTTTAGATGCAGTCGCTTTTGATAGCAACTTTTAAAAGCAGCTCTAGGTTGCTTTTCAAAGCTGTTTTTAAAAGAAGTAGAGAAAAGCCTTGAATGAATTTTTTAAATTCTCAAAATACAATCATTTATTTTTTTAAATGACACCACCTCCACCTCCACCACCACCTCCACCTCCATAACTACCATCCCCCCACCACCACTTCCACAACCACCACCTCCATCACCATCTTCACCTTCATCTCTTTCACCACTTCCACTACCACCACATAATTAACGCATAACACTTTCAACATCATATATATTTGAGTCATTATTCACAATTACAAAGTTTTATATTAAAAATTACCTAAAAATTTTGACACTACTTTTTGTACTAACAACACTTTCAAATAATTATTTACCAAACATGAAGTTTCTTTACATTAAAGTTAATTATTTTCAAAGCACAACATAAGTAATTTTTTTTAAAAAAATGACAGCAATCTCAAACTTACCCTTATATTAATGTTGTTCACATTGCTATTTGTTGGATCAAAACACACCCTCTTCCTGTTGGACTGATCCAAGTATCTATAATATAAATTTTATAATAAATAACAGGCCAGGCTTGGCTTAAAACTTTAGGCCCATTTGGAGGCTGCGGGTTACTCTTTTGTGCATGCAACAAACCAAATTGGAAACCTCATTTGAACTTCGCCAAAAAATAAGAAACAAAAAAACACAAGAACATCAAAGGAACTGAGTGCAGTTCTGTTATACATGAACACAGGTACATGGGGTAGCCAATAAAAAAACCACATTCGTGTTAGTGGTTTTGGTCAAGTTCCACATAATACTCTAAATTACAAGGAGATGAGGGTTTCTCACACCCACTACAAGTTGCATATGGGCTTCGAACCTGAGATCACTAGTTGCAAATTAAGGCCAATTTTACCGGACAAGACCCTGTTGGCAGTTCCACGGAAGAACTTAGACCTATGTAAAGCAATTCATTCCAATTTACCCCTTGGAGCATTTACTGGAACAAACAAATCACCAGCTCATTTATATAAAACAACAGTCAGAATATTGGAGAGAATGATGGATATCAATCTGGCTATGCAGCATGATCAAATGCCCTGGCAATGCTGTACAAGGCCTCCTCGCTGTTTTTACATAGCCACAGATTGTTATAGAGGAATGCTAAGCCAAGACTAATATGGGCAAGTTCAAATGCATGACAAGAATCGGGCAAATATGGAACTTCTGCCAAGACTGACATGGCCTCTTCATAATGGCTATGTGCATAGTAAAGAGAGGCATCACCCTGCACTCGAGTAATTTGAGAGGAAAGTTTATTCTTGGATCCTCTGACAAACTATTTTCTTAGGCTTCCTTCATCGCCTCTGCATGGCCTGCATTATTTCCTACATACTTTATCCACAAGCGCTATCCACTTTTTTATCAGCTAGAGCCTCAAAACCTAGTGGCAGCAAAGTTTGGCTGAGCGCCCATTGCTTCATTCTCTTCACCTTCCCCTGAAACTGAAGGCAGAGCATTGGGATTAAAATTTGGGCTCCCGGGCCTCTGTAATAGCCTGCATACACAATTTCCCAACCAAAGCCCAAACAAACTTAGATAAAACAAATTTTGTGTGTGAATTAATGGCACTTTCTAAAGAAGAAAGTAGCGTGCAAGATAGTACGTGTAGGGATGGGGTTGTGATAACAATAACACTTTATAGGCTGTATATCTAATCTAATCTTGAGAAGCCTGGAAATATAGTGTTGTAGAGTAGTTATGTGGACATTAATAACATAGGATAGTTACAGTTTCTAATGGAACACATTACTGGTCACGAGTTAAGGACCATCCCTAAAGCTAACGGCTTGTCCAGTTCGAACTTCTTCATCTATAACTCTCATCAATATTTCAATGGGGCTACATTTTGGACTCTTGTGTTTGGGGCTCGTAATAATTTGGTCAACTCCATTTAAACTTTAAAAATTGACAAAGACAACTCTAAAAAGTTACAAAGTCACGTCGTTAGCCTCATCACTATGCGTCTAATTATCAAGTTAATCGTTTTTTTTTATATGGCACTCGGTGGACTCATCTTTTTCTTACATGTCACATGCAGGGGCGGGTCTACACAAAGGGCAGGTTGGGTTGCTGCTCCGCCCAAAATTCCAAAAAGAAAAAGGTAAATATGTTAGCCCAGCCCGGGACGTGCCAACTATAGAGGAGAGAGGGAGCTTAAATGGAGATCTCAAATCTTAGTTGGTGGTGGCGGTTGAGAAGAATTTAGGGGAAGGGAAGATAGGGGTTGATGACGAAAATCAGGTGTAGGGAGGACTATGGTAACAAAATAAGCGAGACCTTGAAGGAGCAACACGTCAAAAAATAAAAGATCAAAACGAGGTTGGTTCGGTCTAGACCGATTGTTAGGTCTACGTTGTAAGTAGTACTGATTAAAGGTAAAAGTGTAATTAGACGACCGAAAAAATTGGTAAAATGTAATTAATCCCATGGTTTTTGAAATGGACTGAAAGTTATATAGTACTTCTCCATTTGCTAATTATCATGATTTATTTTCCACTATTGAACCTAACCTAACTTTCATATTGCTTTAAGGGTGAAAAGTGCAGAGTGTAAATTGACCAATTTAAATTGTGTCTTGTCAATCACTAGTATGTTATTATCCATAGTACTATAAGACAGCATAACATGAATGGAGAAAGAGAAATGATTGTATACATTGCACTAAGTTCATTTTAGCCCACAAGAAAAACATGTAATCCCAGTAAGTGAAGAAGATTGAGCGGCGAGCAATCAGGAGAAATCCTTGTCTTCCCGACAAGCCATATATTCTGATCTGCTCGCATGTGCATTGTAATCTCTAATCTGTATGTGAACAAGAAGGAAAGGTATGAATGGATATGGCAAGCAATTGGAAATGGAATGGAAAGCTACAAGATAACATGTAAAATACTTTCCGTATGGGCATGGAAGACTGCAAGCTCAAGCTCTATAGCTCTAGGATTTGATTTTGAAAATAGGGCAGGCCAATAGCCATAAATAAAAGAGAATAAATTAAAGTATGTATTGTGTACAATGAGACAAGGACGTCCTCTACTACATTATTGTATTTTGGTATACTATTTTAATCAGGTAAGCAGTTATGTCATATACGTAAGATAATTAAGTATTGGTTAAGATGTTATTATAAGAAGATATTACTTTAAAATATTAAAAATAGGTCAGGAGTTCAATTATGCATGGTCCTCAGCTTTCAAGGTTGAAGCGTCCTTCGATGGGATTGAATTGATATGATTTTCTAACAACGAGAGATATTTAAAAGCACTAAGCATCTACTCAAATTTTAGAAGATCTAGTTTAAAATTTGCAAACATTCTCACATTTTTTAAGGAATAGTATCAATAAATATCTACGTATATTATAACACGTGTATAAAATATACTATATGACCACATTATCGTAGTATATAATCACTCGGGGATTAGTGGGAACGAGAGAGATTAAAAGATGTAGTAAGGGTGGGAGTTTTGCGCTCCTAAATTTGTTGACTTGAGTAGCTTGCGTAATTTGAAGTGTTTTAGGTGTGGAAAATGGTTAAATACCCCAAAGGGAATCCTTAAATCTTTTGAATATGATGTATAAATTAAATGAACAAATCGAAGAAGTTATTTTTTTGAATTATTAAATGAAGAGTCGAAGATTATAGGCTGATTGTTGCTAGCAATCTCTTAATCTTATGACAATTCCTCATTTATAGTGATAAAATTATATGCGAAGCTTGAAAATATTTAGAAATCTCCAAGAGATGTTTCATGTGGATCTAGCAATGATGGTTGATGTGTCATTCCACAACCAATTATTTTTTAGTAATTTTTCGGTGTGACCGTCATTACTTAGACACATAGTGTTATTAACTCATTCATAATATAACATGTGCTACTATTTATTAATATTATACCATAGTACATGACACATTAACTATGTGATTCATCCAAATTATAATATATGAATTAACAACAGCATGTGGAATCGTCACATTCAAGAATTTCTCATTTTTAATTAATTCATTTATCATATAAAGTTCAATTAAGTTTTAATTTGATACAAGATGATTAAAATGGTAATTACAGAAAGAATGAGAAGAATGACTTGCCTACCCATTGCATGACGGGTGTCTCACATCTTATACATCATGTGAGTAGCATATGAACGCATATGTGAGGCATGTGTTACATGCAACTGATGTAGGCAAGTTTTTCTGACAAATAAAGTCTCATTTCCTGCTCTCATTATTTTTCAGTAAGGAAAAAATTTGTGTTCCTAAACATATTTTTCTTTTCTCTTTTTGGTTTGTCCTCTTTTTGGTTTTGCAACACAGGCAAAGATAGTAGTGTGTACTAGAGAGACACATCAAAACTGGTAGAGAGAGAGGCTAGAGGGAAGAGGAGGTAGTGGTTTCGTTCACTTCTAGCCTTTACCCAATTTAGTTGGTAGCCCACCTCTTTCCTATATGTACTTTTCTACTTTCTACTTTTTACTTTCTAGTTCTTTTATTTCATTTCGCTTTTAATTAATTTGATTTGATTATTTACGGTATATAGTTTAATTATTTTTGTGGTATATTATTGTATTTCCAACCTATAACTTTCAGATCGCTTTCTTCCTTTCACATTCATAACATCTTAGCCCCTCTCTCTCTCTCTCTCTCTCTCTCTCTCTCTCTCTCATAATCTCATTCACTTTGAGTTTGACCCGTTGCCAGCCACCGGCACCTTTTTTTTCCTACTCCAATGGCGACCCCACCCTGCACTGCACCATCTCTCTAGAGAGGATCTTTCCAAGGTTTGAGAATTGAGCCCCTCTTTGTCTGAAGAGCAGAAAGCTTAAATAATCTTCCTTTCCTCTTTCATTTCTCTTTTGCTTCCCTGAAACCCTAGCTATAGCACCTCTCTCTCTCTCTCTCTCTCTCTCTCTCTCTCAAAATAAAGGGAAAAGAAACACAAAAAAGAAAGTATCTTCTCATCAGAACCCAAGAAGAAAAACAAGAGGAAAAGAGAGCCTCTTCTCTTCTCTCTCTCTCTCACTCTCTCTCTCTCTCTGCTGCTATACATCTCATCATCTATTCAGGCTTTCACATACATATAGTCATCATATTATTAAGATCTGTAGCTAGCTATATTCTCCAAGTGAAAGACAAGGAAAAGATTTTGCTTCCATTTCAGATCTCAGGGCTTCAAAGTTAAAGATATGTTCCTCTCTCTCCAAAAGCTGTTGTAGGAGAAGGAGAGATGAGATATCCATCACTCTTCATCCCTTCTTTTCCACTACCCTCATAATTATTTGCTTCTCGCTCTCGCTCTCATAATTTGTGACCATCTCCAAATACATCTTCTTGTTCTAGAGTTTAATTTATCTTCAAGCTTTGCGTGGTAGCTAGAGGCTAGCCATGGATTCTGGTAATAGTGGAAGTATGTCTTCAAGTGGTGGTGAAGATCAAGACCATGAAACCTCACGGCCCGAATCCCTCCCGGGTTACTTGAATTCTCCAACCCAATTCGGTTCTTCCGACCCAATATTACACCCTTCTCTCCTTTCTCATTACCAAAACCACAACCACCAACCCACCACTACCACTACACTTTTTGATCATCATAATTACAATTATGATCACCACAATCTCCACACAACATTGTCTCATCAAATACCCCAATCCAACACTTCAAACCCCAATTTCATGCCCGACCCAAGATCCACCCGACCCAACTCCACCAACCCAATACCCAACCCACCACCCTCATCCCACCACCAAGGACCTAGCCGAGCTTCATCCTCATCAGCGGCAGGTCAGACCCGAAACTCCAAGAAGAGGACCAGAGCTTCTAGAAGAGCACCAACCACTGTGCTGACCACCGACACATCCAACTTCCGAGCAATGGTGCAGGAGTTCACTGGCATCCCAGCTCCCCCATTTGCAGCCTCCTCCTCCTCATCCTCGTCGTTTTCGCGACGGTTCGATATGTTTGGCTCTGGAATGAGATCTGCTCATCATTTGGAAACGTTGGGGCCTCTCTACCCTTTGCGTCCCTCAGCTCAAAAGGTCCAGCAACCAACCCCATTTCTCTCTTCTAATAATTCTCCTTCTAATTCTGCATTGTTGATGATGAGCAATAGCGGCGGTTTGGTGGATGCCACTAATATTGCTACCACTAGTAACAATAGCAACAACAATTTCAACCCAACAACTTACCAGTTGCTAAACCAAGGCCTCTTCCCCAGCATGCAAAACCCAATTCTCACATTTCAACATGAGCAGCAGCCACATCCTTTCCACTCTTCTTCAATGAATTTGGCCAGCTTTGGGGCAAGGCCTGCTCGGGGAGTGATTGGTAATTTAGCCATGCATTCATCTCTTGAGGACCCATTGGGGGGCATGAGCCATGGATCATACACAGGCCAGCTTGGTGGTGGTGTTGGTGGATCATCACTGGACAGCAGCCACGTGGCAGCTTCGGATGGGCACGATGGCTGGAGGGATCATGGAGTTGGATCAAACGATGGGAGATTGTCAGCAGCACTGGATCAGCATTTGAGGCCTAATTTGGACAAGTGCTTGGAGATGAACAATGTTAATTCTAATACCAGAGGTGAAGGTACAGTTGAGTCTTGGATTTGTCCTAATTCTGAGTAGATTATATAATTAATGGAGGAGGTGGACAGAGGCCATGGTGGTGGTGGTGGTGATAATGGAGAAGCTATACATAGCTGTAGCTGCTTCTGTTCTTTTTATTTCTCACCACTCAATCATTTTGCAGTATGAATATAATTAAATTTTTGGGTTAACCAATGAAATTATGAAAATAATGATAGATTTGTAGATAGGTAGCTAGCTAGGTATATACATAGCATATATCTTCTTAACTTATTATTTATAGCTCGAATTTGTAGAGTATTAATTTTCTTTTATTATTGTATTGCAGCTTACATATATATAATTCTGTTTTTCTTAATTCGTTTACAGCAACAAAGAATATTATATATATATATATATATATATATATGTATGAAATAAAATACAGAAACGCAATGTAGGCAAATTCCTTTTCTAGTACAAGAATAAATACCAAAGTAGATGCTCTGTGACTAAGATATGACCTTGTATTTGTTTTTAATAAATTATATTTTCTGATTATTCAGAATCATATATGCGTAGGTGATGTTTAACTAATAGGAAAAGAAGTAGTGTTTAGAAGGATTTGTAGGCACAAAGGGCCATTAGCGTTGTGCCCGCAGGCCTTCATTGGTAGCTTAATTACCTTAGTTTTATGCTATTGCAATTTTAAAATTTCTTTTTTGCGATACGATATTTATAAACAATTCTAATGTATGGGGAAGGAGATCGAACTCATATATAAGGGGACAGCCACGATACGTTAGCCAACTTACCTAATGGGTGATCAATTTCTACATTAACTCTAAGGATTATGGTTGTGTTATGATATGATCTCTTCCACTTTTGAAACATAGATGATATGATGGAGCTGGTGGTGGCAAGATTTGGGGAATCCTTACCTGCCGCAATCATAAAGTAGATCATCAAAGAGTCATCACAAGTCTTTATACTCATCACTCCAATTTCCCCCCCTTTTCTGGTAAAAGGCTTCCCATTACTATTACCTTAGCTTCACTAGGTTTAAGGATCATTAAAAAGCTAGATTCTTTAGTATGTGTGGTAATTTGTGTATGAGTGAGAGGGTAGAATTATCATATATGAACTAAAAGAGAGAGAGAGAGAGTAGAGATAAAGAGGGTAGGAAGAGTGCAGTAAAGTCAGTGAAATTAAAAGATTTCTATTCATATTTGTCCGGGGATTAGAGATATTCGAATTTGTAATCACTTCCAAAATCGTAGAGAAAATGCATATTTTTATTTTAAAAATTAGAGTATTCACACACACACAGATATATATATATATATATATATCTCTATCTCTGGCCCCTCATCTCTCTATTCCTTCCATTGAAAAAATAATTAAAAACAAAGACGCTAACCCTAAAATATAATTTTCAACAAATCTAATTGTCATATATATGCTTCTGTGAGACCTTTGTCATCAAAGCCTCCATTATAAGTTCTATACAATTAATTCGAACAAGGCAGAATATGTTTGGGAGTTCACCTGCTTGCTGTTCATTTGAAACTCCAATAATTTAGCGTATCAAATATTTTTATTTATTTGTTTAGGTTGTGCATGTTAAGTGTTTCCACTACTTTTTACTAGTTTAATGAATATAAGCATCACAAGAGCCAAATATAAATTCGATACTTTCTCGAACGCATTATATAATAACACATGGATGTCGTTAAACGGAGAAATTAAAATATGATGGACTTGTGTGAAACGCACGCTTGTCGATTCTACCATTGAAACGGACTCCTAATTCTGTGCAACACAATATTGGAATTCTTGCCTAAGCCTCAGCTAATTAATTGATTAAACTGTTTAGAACGAAGTTGACTTGCAGATTAGTGGTCTTAAGTTTGAACTCTCATGACATTTTAATAGTTTGTGAGTGAAAAACTACGCCCCTCCCAAGCGCTTGTATTAAAAAAAAAAGAGTAACAATAGAGACAATACAAGGTAGTTTTTCCAGAGAAACTTAACTGATTGGAAAAATTACCACATACCATATATCGTTTCACTGAATGTTTGTATATATAATAAGCTAGAAGTCCCAAATTCAATCTCTCTTGTCTTTTAATATTGTTTTATAAATAAATAAATAAAAGTATGTTGGGCAATTCGACTCAAATAATTGCAAATCAAATTGACATGCTGAAAAATAAAAAATTAGGGAGTTGTAAGAAAAAGAGGAGAAAGTAATAAGAGAAGAAAAGAATAAATAATTGATGATATGAGAGAGAGAGAGAAAGAGAATTAACCAAGGGATATTTTGGATTTTTGGAATTATGGGAACATATTGAGGGGATGTGGTGACATGTGACTCGTCTTTTTTGGAATTATGGTGGCTCATGGCCCATGCCAGAGAATAATATGGTATTATAGCAATTAGCAATGATGTGCTTCACTTCACCATATCTCTCTACCCCATATATATATATATATATGCCTAATCATCACTTGTCCTCAGCCTCACGTGACACCCACATGCCCTCAATACACACCTCACCCTCCAAATTCAATTTCTCCTTGTACTCCTCAAATCAAAAAAATTTAGATAATGCATTTCTTCGTTTCTAAAAAAAAGAGAGTATGGTTTAAGCCAATTATAAGGTTGAATAATTAAGGTTTATAAGCTTATTGGGATTTGTGGTTTCTTCCTCTTTGCATGTCAAGAAACATATGAATAGTGTCATTATATAGAATGAGGAAAGTAATGAATCGAATATCGCGAAAATAAAATACCACTTTAACCATCCTCATCATATAATATATGAATGAATGATCATATGTTTTTGTTTTGTTTCTATGGCTATTAAGAGCCAATCATACATAGGATAACTTTATTATAATTTGGGTTCTCCTTTTTGTTTTGGTAAACTTATTCTGTTAAATTAACATCCTCTTTCTCTTTAATTATTTGTTAATTTCATTATTTAATCGTTGCGGTTGTGCATGATTCATTACACGCAATCCATGACGTAAATGGGTCTTTTGAGGAACTCGTGGCTTGGACTAGATTGCTACATCACAGCCTGCAATTTTGGACCGAAGTTGGCCTAATTTGGTTGGTCCTTCAAACCAAAAGGGAGCGCTTGTACTATTACAATTTCCCTTTGACAATTCTTTGATCTTCAGCATGCAACTTAGAATAGGGTTTTGGGAACAATAATGATAATTTAGAGGCATCCTAGAGGACCTAATCCCAATCATGTAGATGTGTTACTGTTTTTTAAGCGATAATCTAAATTACAAGAGAGAGAAGTTTATCACACACACCATCTTTAACATGCTATGAGAGTTCGAACCTGAGATCATTAGTCTGTAAATCAAGACTCCATTGGCAGATGTGTTATTGTCTTAAACATATTATTTTAACCTAAGTTCCTAATGCGGATGTGTTTAATTATAAGAATTCTTGGTATCATATCCTAGTTACGTCTCTTTCGTCGTACAGTTAGGTAAAATGCTAAATAGGTAGCCCACTATAGAAAAGTCTGTCCTTGGAAACAACATCTAAACTAAGTTAAAGCCACACACTGGCTATTCCACATCTTTCCATTAATTTAGTTGCCTACTCTGAGAAAAGTATATGTTTAAAAATTCAAAAGTCCAAGTATAAGAATAATTCTTGCACCATATTTTTTGTGGAAGGTTTCAACAGCTTGAAAACTAGCGGCCAACACAATTTCTAGTCCAATGCCAGCAAGAGACAATTTGCGTGGGCCCTCACAATTGCGGGTGTGAAAGTGGGGCCTAGAGAAATTTTTGAATCCCATTTTATTTACTGTGAGAGGTGGATGGATGGATGCAATGTGTTTGTCCCGTGGAGGTTTTACTTATGGTGTCGGAAAAAGAGGAAGTTGAATTTTGAATGCTTATTAAAAGGGGGCAGAAGAACCCTTCATACTAATCTCTATTTGCTTAAGCATATTACAGAAATTGTAAAAAGCTTTGAGGTTTTCATCATGACAAAGCACGGACTATAAATACTGCACAAATCAATAGGATGGGAACAGAAGTTATTTCCCAATTATATTATGAATCATCCATCCCTATGTTTAGGAATATGTATGTATAGAAACGACATCAATAAACTCATTCCGTGAAACCAATGCAAAATGTATAACATTGTTTTAGAAAAGTTAATGACCCTTCAAGAAATAGTCCACATACATCTTTTTTATCAAATAATATTGCATAGGAGTGCAAGTTGGATTAGAATTTCTGAGTAATTTCTTGTTGAACGAAACATGATTTAATGATCAAATAGACATAGACAAGTTGTTTTTTAAAGGATAACATCTAAGTACTAGCATATAATAGTTTTTCTAGTTTTTAGTATGACTTTTTAAGTATGAGTCAATTTTAACCTTTCAAATGGTTGGGCATATTTACAAGTTTGACCTACTTTCCCAAAATTTCCAAAAATAATCTGAAGTATGTGTGTTTCGAAATTTTTCAAAAATTTCGAAAATTCCGAAATTGGAATGCATATTGAAATTCTAAACTTTTTTGGAACGGAATTGGAAAAGAATTTTCATTCTGAATTTTTTTGGATTGGAATCCCTTGATTCCAATATGTTCCGTCCGAAAATAAGGTCTAATATTTCGAGATGGGGATCAAAGGTGAATTCGAGACTTCATGTGTACATAGAATAAATACTCTTAGTCACTATACACTCTCTTCTATCGAGAGTCATTATATACTCCATAAAAAGAGAACTTTTGAGGATCTAGCTAGTGTGTGAGTGAGAGAGGGAGGTGGAGAAAGCGAGAGATGTCACAGTAGATCTTTGAATTTTGAATGCTTAATGAATTAAGGTGTGCTTCACAAAAACATATGGGGGTTTCATTCAGTTTCACTGCAGACACGAAGGAGACATTATCCATGTCTGCCTCAACAGGTCTCAGGTAGTTTTCATGAACCCCACATGCCCCCCACTACATACATAAATATATATACTTCTGTTCTGGATTATAGAAGATGCAGGGTCATTGGCAACCAGCCACAGCTACAGCCACAGCCAGCCACTCACCAATTTAGTCTTTAGATGTTGTGTCTCCTCCTACCTGCAAACCTAGAAATTAAATATGTACCTACATTTTTGTGCTTTCCCTTCCATCTCCTGCCTTATCTTATCTGGATTCTGGAGCACATAAATTTCGACAGCGCCACAAATTGTTATAAAAAAAAATCATTTTGGTGAGTGGATTTTGCACTATTGTATAATTCGCACGTGTTCTTTTTTATTTCTTAAATTTTAGGTCATTTGCATGTATTAATGCTTCTATTAATTATAATTATTTTTAAAATCTACGATAACAATTTAAATCTTGAAACTTTTCTCTCAACTTTTAGTGGATTCCAGAATCTTTACTTTAGGTTTTCAGGATTTCATTAGCTAGATTGATATCTATATCTAGTCTAATCATGCTTTCTTTCTTTCTTCTTTGCTGGCTTCACTGATTTGATCAATTCATAAAAATGAAACAAAATAGTACACAAGAAATTATGTGGCTCATCAAAAGAATATCTTGTCAATTCATACGGTATTCTTGTTGTTCTGGTTGTATGACTTGTTACGAGAATTAATTCAATCAGATTTTTTCACTCAATTTATAAAAGTGGCATACAAGTTACAACGAAGCATATGAAAAGTGTAATTCGCTTTAGACACTCAACTTCTTACACTTCTAATCAATGTCGGCATTTCTTGAAGTGGTGTAGATTGTGTCACTTATATATTGTGTAGCACCAATATAAATATGTTTATATACCGTGATCTTATTCTCAGTAAGTTGGAATCCCATTCCTATTGCCCTAAAATACCCATACCAACAGTAATATTCAACTTAGGTTTTACAATGTTGTGGTAAAAAAGTTTATTTTTATAATTTTACCTCTTTTAATAGAATTAGCTCTGTGACGCACAAAACGACGTCAGAGCGACTTCATCTTTTGTTCATCACATTTTCACGCTGGCAAACGCCAAAATTGGAGGCGTAGTACGCGGGTGGAGAGAGATACCAACAAGGAGGCGGGAATCAAGGAATGGCCGTACACGTGTGTGGTGGGGATGTAGCTCATCCACGTGGGAAGTAGGCTAGCTATGATGAAGGGTGTGGGCCCCTCCCAAGCTTGTGCTGTGAGCTTGATATGCGTTGGGGCCGTGGGGGCGGTGGGCTTGGACCTCTCATCTCTGTTCTTCTTCTCTCCCAGTCAGTGAGAGAGAGAGAGAGAGAGAGAGAGAGAGAGAAGGCAAGTTGTACAAAAGGCAATCATTTGATGTGGGGGGTGATGCTTTTCAGTGGTTTTGCTAGTCCCCATGGAGATTATGTCTGATGCTGACACCTTTGGCCATTCTGATGCCTTTGGCCCCCTTCCATCCATCACCAACAAGCAACCATAAAAAACTATAATGTACTGTAATCTCACAGCCCTTTGAGCCGGAAAAACTTATTTCAACGGAGACAACAAAAGGTAGCAATGTTTTGCTATATCCAATCAATAATTATATGTTTTGTGAAAGTGTTATTATATGTGTCATAGTGTTATTGATCGAAGATAGTAAAATAGTGCTATTCATTGTTTTATGAAAGTCTTTCTACTTTGAGCCACATCAACTCAATCATTAATAATAGGGATTAGAGGTTAATATTACTTGTTGACACATACTAAACAATATGTACAACTAAATAGATCAATTTGTTCATGGTTCAAATTCATTGTCTAACACCACAAAATGTATTGTCAAACAATTTAGTAAGAGAGTATTTTATCTAAAGTATATTCTCACAAATATAAAGGCATTTGAATTTTGCATGCATGACACATAATTTAGGTATGACTAGGTGTGAGAGCTTGCCGATATTCAGAATATACTTGAAGTCCCTTGTATTCGATAAGATGATGGTGGGAGGTTCCCTTGATATTCAAGAAAAATACACAATCATTTTGATATGTATCAATCATTTGTTATTTGTGAGACCCTAAGAGTTATTTTCGTTATGAAAAAACAAGTCCAATTTAACGTTGAATTTTGTCAAATGTTGATATCAAATGTGGAATATTTGTTTGAATGCATGCTTTAGTTTAACATTATCAAAATGTAGTTTGCGAAAAAGGGTATTACCCAATATCAACGTTTTTCTTGTTACATAATTTGTGAGTTTTATGTGGAACTCTAAAGTGAAATTTATTCTGGGGTCAAATTGTGAATTTGAGATCATAGAATGAAAGTGCATATTACAAAAGTTCATAGTATTTTTCGGTGAATTTTGAATATGGAGGTCCCAAAGCTTGGACTTGGTCCATAGTCGAATGCAAGAGTCGAATGGCCGAGTCCAAGTCAAGAGATCCCAATGCCTAGTTTTGGCAATTGGAGCACAATACATGTGTGGTGACGTTAAATTGGTGAATGACAAAGGAGTGCACAAAAAATGAAAAATGAAATCACTTTCAAGTTGTTTTAAAAAATAAAGGTATTTGAGAACTTGATTTCACCTTTTTTTAAACTACAAACGAAACTTGTTACCAAACATGTTTTCAATTTTCCAAAAAAACGAAAGTGAAAATGAAATGTTATCAAACAACCCTAAATTGCACAAATCAGAATTCACAAATCTTCAATGCTAGGGAAATGCTAATATAGGATAAGGATTAGACACATGGTGGGCTTGGAATTAAATGGGTCAGATGACATAGAGCTGGGCTTGTACAATTTTGAAAATAACCCTTTGGATGCTTTCATCGTGTATTGGATGGTTATGTGGATGTTAGATACCCACAAAATCTCTATAGACATCCAAATTGCCCAAAAGAATGGTCTTTGCAGTTGGGTGTGAAAGAGATAATTTGGTTCCGAAAAGAAATTTCAGGGGAATTAATTCAATTACATTTTTCACACATCAGAAATGGAGGATTGATATCATATATTTGGCCATACTTGGAAATTAACTATGAAATATCATTCTATTTTATTTTATGTTTGTTTTCTGCAAAAAATTAGGAACAAAATTTATTTAGTTTTCCAATTATACGCTTACTGCTTGCCTTGATTTGTTTAATGAGTGGCCATAAAATACGTAGTTAATGCTTCTACCTTGATTTCATATGAAAAACTAAAATAAAACCCCAAGTTAGATGGAAGGTTTCATTTTTCGTAAGAAAAAAAAACTTTTCTCAAGTTTGAACTTACCAAACATAGAAAATGAGCTAATTTCTCATTCCGAAGCTCATTTTCATGCGAACCAAATCGCCTTCGACTCTTTGAGTATTGACCAAAATAAACAAGGCCTTCGAGTGTCTAGAGGATAACCCTCAGCTCTTTTAGCCCAAGCCCATTGCGAGACCTACCAAGGAGATAAGTATCACAAATTCAAAAGAGTACTAGGAAATGTTGAGAAGCTGAAGCCCGCCAAAGAGCGCCAGAAACCGGTCCCCTCCCTTCCTACCTGCCTAGCTGGCAAGGCCCAACGCCTCAAACCGTGCCACTTGTCACCAACCCTCTTCCACAAAGTCACGCAGTGGACTAGTCATCCCTCCCACGGACAAAGCCTCAGACAACGAAACCATGCCGCAAGCAACGCCAATTTCAATTTCATTTCAAATTTCACCCTAAACTCTTCGACTCTCTCTCTGTCTTCATCTCCAAAACCCAAAAAACCAGAGACCCAAAATTCATCAATAAAAATGAAAATGAAGGCAGAGGCTTTGACGTTGCTGCTGGTCAACTTGGCCGGAATCATGGAGAGAGCCGACGAGTCGTTGTTGCCTGGCGTCTACAAGGAGGTTGGCGCAGCTCTGCACACCGACCCGACTGGGCTCGGCTCGCTCACTCTTTTCAGGTCCATTGTGCAGTCGGCTTGCTACCCAGTAGCGGCCTACCTGGCGGTGCGCCACAACCGGGCCCACGTCATCGCCCTCGGTGCTTTTCTCTGGGCCGCCGCTACTTTCCTCGTCGCATTTTCCTCCACTTTCTTTGAGGTAATTTTGACTTTTTCTCTGTTGCCAGACAGAAAGATTCTGCCTTTATTGGATTGTGATTTTCAGTTTGTGAAGTTGTCAATTGGGTTTGCTGAAAACGGTAATTTTGATGAGACTGTTGAGCTGGAGATTTAGATTACTATTTATAGTAATTATGCGTTCTCTTTTGAATTTAGTAGTGGATCAGTCTTTAGCAAGGTAATTGTGATATAAGTTATAATTGCCAATTAGGCTTAAAATTGAGTTGGTGCAAGAACTGCTGAGACTCAATGAGATTGTGCTTCAAATTCTGGCCTGAGAAATTATTAATCTAACTTGAAAGGGAAGAGTTTGGGGATGTTTATTTCCATTTCTAGTATATTCTATGCGTGTCACAAGTGGAGAACTTCTTGAAATGCTTAGGGGAGGAAAAGAAAAGAAAAGAAAAGAACTAAATTTACTTGTTGCTTTGGTTGCTAGCAAAATGGACGGTTTACATTACCTATGCAAGTAGTTGTTGTAAAAGCTTGATTTGAACACAATTGAGTACTTGTAGGGGATACATTTTTGTTTTTCTTGTTTCTGGATATGTTTGACCATTCAAATAGACACCCCAGAAACCAGAAGACACTGTTTAATTTATTGCTCAATAAATCATGGTATCTTACTACTTGAAGTGTAGTTGGAATTACCACTCTATTGGCAGGTCAGAAGCAATGGTGTGTTCTGTGAGTAGCCTTATAAATATTTATTATTATTATTTTAAAAAGAGCTCACAGAAGCTTAAAATTTGGTGAGAGTTGTTTCAAATTGAAATATTTTGACATACAGAAAAAGGATTCATCACCAAAGTTTCTGAGAAGTGAACAAAAAAGATGTTTTCCACTTTTTTCCTTTGTTTTTCTTCAAATGATACCCAAAGTCTTACTTGCCTACAGTCTCTAATGCCTTCCTCATAAAATAAAATAAAACAAAAACCCAAGGACCATGCATGAGCGTAATTGTTTCTTATGAAATAGAGCTGTGACAAGTTAATTTATTATAGTCAGTTGTTCCCCCAAACATTCATTTGAACCAATTGATAAGAAAGGGTGAATAACTGAAGTTAGCAAAGCAGAATGAGGGAAGTATCATTATTTTTCGTATTCCAGCTTGCTTTATTCACTTTGAAGTCATTCCACTTTTACTTATCAGGTGGCTATATCCAGAGCTTTGAATGGGATTGGCCTTGCTCTAGTTGCTCCTGCTATGCAGTCCCTTGTAGCCGACTCAACTGATGACAGGAACCGAGGTACAGCTTTTGGATGGCTTCAACTAACTGGAAACCTTGGTTCGATAATTGGTGGGCTTTGTTCCGTATTGATAGCTCCAATAACTTTCATGGGAATTCCTGGCTGGAGGATTTCCTTTCACCTTGTTGGACTAATTAGTGTTCTAGTCGGCATTTTAGTCCGTCTGTATGCCACTGACCCGCACTTTCCAGATGGTGAAACAAAAGATAGCAGTCAGACTTCTGGTAATTCCATGTGGGTACAAGTCAAGGAGCTAGCTCAAGAAGCCAAGTCAGTTATTAAAATTCCTTCTTTCCAGATTGTTGTGGCACAAGGTGTTACTGGTTCATTTCCCTGGTCAGCATTGTCATTTGCGCCCATGTGGCTGGAACTTACCGGCTTCTCTCATGGGAAATCCGCTTTCCTTATTGCCTTGTTTGTAATTGGTAGTTCGCTTGGGGGCCTGTTTGGAGGTAAAATGGGGGATATACTTTCCATCCATTTACCAAATTCAGGAAGGATAATACTAGCCCAGATAAGCTCTGCATCTGCCATCCCTCTTGCAGCAATTCTTCTGCTTGTATTACCTGATAATCCATCTACAGCTGTCATCCATGGTTTGGTCTTGTTCATTATGGGATTCTTAATATCTTGGAATGGTCCAGCTACAAACAAGTAAGTCTCTAAAACTTTATTCTCGGGTTTCTGGTCTTTAATGTCTGCTACATTCTTATGGAAACTAAAACAAAGGAAAAAGATTTAAAGTTTTAAATCCAATGCCATGGTCCATGCAGTCCAATTTTTGCGGAGATAGTTCCTGAGAGGTCCAGAACAAATGTATATGCTTTGGACAGATCTTTTGAGTCCATACTCTCATCATTCGCTCCTCCAGTAGTTGGGATATTGGCTCAGCATGTTTATGGTTATATACCAGTTGCTGAAGGGTCCAGTGCATCTGAAGAGATTGCCACAGATAGAGGGAATGCTTTATCGTTGGCAAAAGCACTCTATACAGCAATAGGAATTCCAATGGCTCTCTGTTGTGTTATCTACTCATTCCTATATTGCACCTACCCGAGAGATAGGGAGCGGGCTCAGATGGATGCTTTAATAGAATCAGAGATGCAACAAATAGAATTAGAGAATTCACCTACAGGAGAAGAATATTCACGTGTTCAGTTTCCTGAGTCGGAAGAGCCATATGTGAACGATAGAACTGTCATTGAAATGGACTATGAGGGCGAGGATGCTCTGGATGCTGATGATGACGAGCAGACATTGCTGTACCGTCAGTTAACATTCTCCAATTTGAGCCCACAGTAATCTAACCCAGATTTCACTGAGCATTCAAACTCCTTTCAAGCACATCCACATACCATACATGTGCAGAAGAATTATATCCGTCCGGTTTTGACCTTCAACTAGAAATTACATGTGCATGCACCGGAGAAAGCATCTTCAATACTAACCAACTGCAGAGTTCCACTACAGTCTACAGGTTCATGGTTTCTTTGCAACCTTTCTTGTCATTCTGTTTACTGTTTAGAGTCTCCATTCTTGTGGGAAGGTTGGGTACAATGGCTGTACCACGTCAACAATGCTTACATGATATAACAACCAATAATGAGATGACACATAATCATATGATGAGAATCATATTGTTTGTGGATCCATATGAATCTCACTTAGAAATAATATGGATTCTACCATAAACTGTTATTTGTAATTTTATTAATGTTTTACATTGTCACCATAAGACATTCAAATTACCGGAATGTAAATAGTGAGTAATATTACTCACACTTACGTTTCTATCCATAAACTCGGTATACAATCCCATACAAGCTTAGGAGATCCTTATGGCAAAAGAAGGCTTAATTAATTGGGTTTTGTAGCAGAGATCATCACAAAATCCCTGTTCCTAACGCTTTGTAAAACCGACTAGACCACATACATTGCAGAGATCTTCCAATTCACTGTCAGATACGAACTGTTGGCTGCCCGTTATATGACTTATGTTCTAGAAAAGAAAAGAAAACCATCTATATTATAACATGTTGATTAGTAACACTATGTGACGGTGTGATGATCACATCCAACCTAAGAAATTTTCTAGAAATAGAGCCATGCGGCAGGTTCTTAATAGAAGATGCATACCGGGCTTACATCCCTTAAAAATGGTTCAAAAGCAAAGGACCGTCAAATATGTAAATAGTGGCAACAAATACCCCACCAGGTCGCAAAACTCAACTAATCAGCAACCTTCAAAACCATAGCTGCCAAATTACTCAGAGAATATACTGGTGAAACCAAAATCCAAAAAGAAGAGATATACTTACAGCTGTTGATGGTGAAGGTCAACAATGTAGGGCAGTACCAGCATCCACTGCATCAAGGGAACTTGTAGCAAAGGGAGGCCTAGAAATGTCAGCTCTGACCAAAACCTTCCTAAATAAAAAAACTTAATAAGACATAAAATTTTCAAAATTGATTGCAGACATTTCAGGAAAGTTCCCTCAGAGGAACTAAAAGCATTGAAACTTTTAGTAGTTTTATCGTCTATATTATCCTCCTGTTGAATGAATTCATAGCACTGCTGCTGCAACATGTTTTCTGAGCAACAACGAGAGAAAACAATCCGCTCCTGGCGAAAAGTCTAGAAAATAATCCACTGCCACAGCTAGTATCAATGATACTTCCACCGTAGACAGGCTTTAAGAAATCCTTAGCCAACTCAAGCTGCAGTTATAACAGTTAGCAACACAACAGCTTCCTTTCAACATTTCAAACAACCACATTGCATGTTTGGCAGCAACACATTGAGTCTGTTTGTTTTTTCATGGAGTGATCAACGGTCCCTAATAATGGTTTTTTTTTTTTCCGGGTCGAAACAGTCCGTAATAATGGATTAAAGCATACTGGAATGTTGTTTTTGTGGTGGCCTCATTTTGAACCACAGTTGGATCTAATTTCAAGATTAAATTTATTCGTACAACTTTATTTCATTAATTATCATTCAAGGCAAATGGAGCAAGAAAAGAAAAGCTCTTAATCTTTCTTTTTTTTTTCTTTCTTTTCCAGCCGTTTTCTCTGCAACCAAACAGAGAACCTGAAAGAAGAAGCTAGAACAACGTACTGTTGGTGTGGTGTCGACCAAGGAGGTGGAAGAAGAAGCTCTAACGTTAGTTGCCGTGAAGGAGCGTTTTAGGATCGGTGGAGTGCAAGGCTTGAGCTTGAACCTGTGAGGCCTCGAGTTACCGAGTTGACTCACAAGAAACGGGGAGGAGAAGAGGTTGCCAATAAGCGTCGCCATTATTATGAGCTCAGTTGTGGTTGTGTACGTGGTTGTGAGTCTCTTGTGGTCTCTAACTTGGGAGTACTATTATGGTTGTGTTGTTTAGTTTGTCTCAAGACAAGGAAGATACTAGACTATCCTACTTTTACAATTGACCTTCGGATTGCATGGGATCTACCAGCTCAAAAGATCCACTTGCTAGGAAAATAGCATTCGCTTTGCAAATGATTAAGGAAATAGTATGGATGTTGACATTCACACCTACAATTATCCAGGAATATTCATCCATGAGAAAATCTTATAAATACTTGGGGTTTGTTTGGGAGTGTTTTTGTAATGGCTAAAAGGTTTTTTTTTTTTTTTCCATAAAAAATGGTTGTAATAAAAAAAAACTTATAAGTGATTCTAGGTCACAACCACTTTTTCTCTTCAGGAATCACTTCATAGTGCTTTTTCAAAAAGTACTTTGATGTTTAATAAAAATTGCAACGTTCTTCTAACAGGAGCGCGTATAAAAAAGTGTTTATGAGCAAGAGCGCTTCCTAAAGAAGCAGTCCCAAATGGTTATCTTACTTTAAACAGTACTGAAACAATTAGTTCATTTTTTTGGCACAATAATGTGAGGCTAGCAAACTGCAAATTATTTCCCAAAAGAATACAGAATACCTTTTCTTTATGAGTTAGTTGTAGAACTACAAACACCAGATAAATTTCCAATTTTTGAATACCATCTGATGTAGTATTTATGTTTCTTTATAACGACCAACTTCCATGGGAACAAATTCAAATGCCTATACAATTTTATACAAGCAAGGGAGATGCTTGTGGCTTAACTGGGTTTTGTAGCAGAAATCATCACAAAGAGCCCATTCCTCACGCAGGTATAACCAACTAGCCCACATGCTTTGCAGAGATCTTCTAATTCACGTTCAGATGTGAAGATTTGGCTGCCTGATATTTGCTTTGTTCTCTGCAAACAAAAGAGATGAAATCAAAAGATTCAAAACCCAGTGAGATAAGTTAGAATTATAACCCAAAACCATCCACTACATGAGGCACATTCAGCATAATGACAGAACTGTAGGCATGCAGGTTCTGAGTTAGGGGAAAGATGTACCTGAGTTATATTCCTCAAAAATGGGATATAAGATAAAGGCCCATCAAGTATGTAAGTAGTTGCAACAAACACACCACCGGGTCGCAGAACTCGACTGATTTCAGCAACCTTCAAAACCACAGCTACCAAATTACTCAAAGCAAGTACTGGTTAAACTAAAAACAGAAGAAAAACAGAAGAAAAAAGACACTTTCATGCTGATAATAGTAATTTTCCTGGCCCGGCCAGAAAATATCAGTACTTTCAAATCAAAATGAATACTTCATCACTGCCTGATGCGTCCTGATATGTTAAGATTTAAGCCTTACGGGTCGCTGGAGCAAGCAGAACAGGTAGCTTTAACACCATATGTAAATAAGTACTTACACCTGTTGCTGGTGAAGGCCAACAGTGTAGGGCAGCACCAGCATGCACCGCATCAACAGAACTTGTAGCAAAGGGAAGCCTAGAAATATCAGCTCTGACCAAAATTATGTTCCTAATAAAAAACAAACTTAATTAGGAATAAATTTTCAAAATTGATAACAAAATTTTGGCGAGATCCACTAATAGCATTTCAAACTTTCAGCAGCTGTATCATCTAAATTTGAATGAAAGCATCAAGTTCTGTACTCTTCGGGGAAATTCTCCTCCTTCTTAATGAATTCATAGGTCTGTTTCAACATGTTCTCTGAGTAGTCCAAAGCAACAACAAGAGAAAATAATCCACTCTTCGCAAAAAGTCTAGAAAATAGCCCACTCCCACAACTTGCATCAATGATATTTCCACCCAAGACCGGCTTTAAGAAATCCTTAATCAACTCAAACTGCAGTCAAAATATGGTGCGGTTAGCAAATCGACAACCTCCTTTTGCGAGATAAATCAAGCACAGAATAGTAAAATTTGATTTATATTTTCAGCATTCAAACAACCACATTGCATATTTGGCAGCAACACAATGGATCTATCTGTTTTTCCATGCAGTGATAAAGAAATTGATCATCTCACCTCTTTCTCTGGGCCAGGAAAACCACCCCAGACAGAAAAGCTTTGACGCCAGCCCCTCTCATAGAGGAATGATACCAATGGAGTCCTGATCCAAGAAAAAGTCAGTAGACATTATAAAGAGATACAAATCAACATATTCATGAGGTATTAGAAACTAGTCTTAATAATGCTTCAAAGAGTTTAATATGGTTGCTACAATCAATTGGACTAAGTTCATGCCATAAAAGGTAAAAGTAATAAAGTTGAACACAACTTGTCTATGTGCACAGTTTTTTGGTTCAGAGTATTGAATATCATGTATAAAATCATACATGAGAAGTAAGCACATCAACTTCCTTATCTCCCTTGTATGACAGATGTATAGTTCCGAGAAACACTAAAACTGGAAAAGGAATACTAAACTTCAAAGAAGATACATGATCTCGGAACAACTGTACCAAATCAGGCCACTAAAGATCAATACAGTAAACATCATATGTTATTCTGGCATTATAAGCCCTTAAAAATAGAGCCAAATGTTCTCATTCTTGTGCAATATATACTCCCAGATACGAATAAGTTTAAAGGGCTCACGTGTGACTCTACTTCAACTCTATTGATCAGATCACCATCCTCAATTTAAATTCATTGTGAAGAAGTACCACAAAATTGTTGTAAAACTGATAGCTATACAATTTCAACACCTGAAAAGCTCTGTGGAAACCGGCATTGATTCACCATAGTTCTTGGAGCCACTGGCTGTTGTCAGGTCAATATGTGTTTGATTGCCAAAGTAAGTCTTCTTACAAGTGCTACATTGAAAACTAGACCCGGAAGCAGAGTTGCTGTAAATCCAAACAACAAAGCATACCACTCCCCAAATTAACAAAAAAATAAAAGAGGGAAATAGCAAAAAGCAAGTCAAAATAAGACAATGCAACCCCAAGTAATTCAAAATAGAATAAGCAGTGATTGGAATCACTTACACAGATAAGCCCGGATCAGCGGAACTTGAAAATTGGTCGAAGCATATAGGACAAGCTAAAATGTTATTGCTGCTGGTGGTGACCTCATTTTGAACCACAATTGGATTTGTATCCTATTGTTTATGATGAAAGCAAATAAATTTTAAATGTAATGTCAAATATAAACAATACCCCATTTAAAATTAAATTAATCCAAACACGTTTGACTCTTATTGAGGACAATAGAACAGTAGAAAAGAAAAAGCTCTAAAATTTTGTTTTTTCCGGCTGTTTTCCGGCAACCAAACAGACAAATACAATTGGGTTTTCCATTTTCTATTCTGCGAATTGATTGGAGGAATTCATTGAAGAAACAAGCAAGAAAAGAAGCTAACACAACGTACCGTTGACTCGACTTCAATGAAGGCGGTGGAAGCAGCACGAGCAGTAATTGCAGCGAAAGAGCGTCTGAAAACCGGTGCAGTGCAAGGCCTGAGCTTAACAACACAGGGCCTCGAGTTACCGAGTCGACTCAGAAGAAACGCGGGGGTGATGTTGCCAATCACCGTCGCCATAAGAACTCTCTGTTTTGGTTTGTGGTGGGTTCTGAGTGTGCGTACTTGTTTTGAGTGCGAGTGTTTTTATAGAATAAGATTGCATAGTTAACATGAGATTAGTTTTAGTTTGTTTTAAGAACGTACTTAGCATGTCCCGACAAATCTCCGAATATTTTTCATAACGGCCTGCAGTTCATGGCAACACTCTGTTCTGTGTTCTTTCCTCTCGGACTGTCCTGCTTGCAACATTTACAATCGACCGTCGGATAGCATGGAGTCCACCCGTGTCAATGATCAATTTCAATTGGCTCGGTTTGGTCCGGTGAGAGGCGATCGATTCATCGTCACTCACGTCTTGCAACAATGCTTAATTTGAGAAACTTTTACAAGTACTTGCAAACTTATTAGATCGTGAATTTAAACCATTAGTCACATGAAACATTGTTTGAATGTGTTGCTTAAATTAATTTGAGAAATTATGGTTATAATTACTAATTAAAATGTTGGATATTAAGAGAGATTTTTAATTTGAGGCAACTTAGACAATACGATTGATAATCAAGAAAAAATACACTGGGAGATGAAGAGTCTTACTCCACTCAACAACACAATCCTCAAATAAGACATTATGAATAAAATCACAAGGTACCTCAAAAGAAACAAAACAAAACTCTACCCTATGCGCCATGGAATTTATCTCATGAAGGGTGATTCAAATAGACTAGCTAAACCCTTCGTCCATTGATTTACATCTTGGACCCATTTGATTCATGGGAAAGGAGGCTTGGGGATGAGAAATCAATTGCTTTACCATATTTGGTAATTCCAGGCATGAGAAATTGTTGCCTTGCACATGAGAAAGTAAGGGGGAAAGTGAAGCCCTTCTCCCCTCTTGAGTTTTGTAAATTTAGGAAAATGAGCCAATATTAAATACATATTTTTCATGACTATATTGTCTCCATTAACAATTTAGAATTACAATATAGTATTAAATGCATTTTTTTTTATTTGATTTTATATGGGTATAATTGGAAAATTAAACAAACTTTTTTTACATTCCTACACAAACCAAACATGTGAAAGGAAATAAAGTGGTATTTCTTGATTACTTTCCCATGATTATCAAACATGGGAAATGAATCTCCAATT
The DNA here is from genome assembly GCF_029339155.1 of Prunus mume. Lineage (NCBI taxonomy): Eukaryota > Viridiplantae > Streptophyta > Magnoliopsida > Rosales > Rosaceae > Prunus > Prunus mume. The sequence continues at coordinate 5,909,364 of NC_142699.1, read as the reverse complement.
CTCATCCCCTGAGAAATGACATAGGAAGTGATTTCCCCTCAAATTCGTTCCGTAAACCAAACAGGACCCTTATGTGACTGTTGAATGATAATACTAATTACAATATTGTTCTTGCTTTATCAGTTTAATATTTTTTTCCTAGGCTTCAAATAGGTCATGGTCAATTATGAATGAGTCGGATGCAGAAGAGTATCAAAAAAGGAGGAGTGACTTATATTCTAGCATTGGATTTGAACACATTACAAATCATCAACGACCCAATATTTATAGGAGTGTCACCAAACCAAATGCATAAAGATAAAAACAAACACACCTTGACATTAAAATAGAACTACACAAAAATCTGGTTAACATCCCTTAATCCAGATTTAGTTATCTTTTCCATTCTCATCATTCTCTTCAGCAACTTCATCTCTTTGTATCGATCAACACTGACATTGCCTTTCCCAAATCAATAGCTAAAATGTTTGACAATAGAAGTTTATGTTGGCCAATAAACTTCAATATGAATGCACATATATTTTGCACCAAATTTATTGGCAAAAGCACTTGAAGATATGCAACCACATACTCTGCTTCACAAGTACAACCCAAAAGTTCAACCCAAAAAAAAAGAAAAAAAGAAGCAGCAGCAGCAAAAGGTTGTTTTTCTTTGGATGACCAAGAAAATCTGATTGAGCCAAAATAAAAAATATATCCTTTATGTGCTTTACAAAATGTCTGCAAGCACCCATGTGTTATTTCTGCATTGCCTTTATCCCTTTTCATATAGCTTACCCCCTTGTCACTTTGAGTCACTTTCAAATGTAATCATGCAAGGATTTGGCATATGGGTGAGGTGGGTTGTAGCCCACCCCATTTCAGCAAGGCCAATAAAAAAAATACCATGTTATTCGTATAGGCCCTAATATATATGATGTTATCTTTGTGTGTAAGTTGAGGATGTGGAAATGAATAGTATAACCTTTAACACTATAAATTTGGAAAATGTCATAAAATAAAGGAGATTTTATCGAAATTTGAGAAGAATTGTTCATTGATGATGTTTTAAAATCCTGAGTTCGTGCCTGAATATAATGAAATTACAATAGGCTAACTCTTCTCGAGCTCATAGGCATTGAGTGGAAGCTATTGGCAGTAGGGCTCTGTTTTGAAACTCTTGAGTTTCATTTTGATCAAGATCAATTTAGGATGGTGAATTGACTTGTTCAGTGATGATGTGGGTGATAAAGTATGATTGAATTTTGAATTATATTGAAAAGTCTGAACTTATTATAATTCAAAATTGGTGATTGAACAACTAATTTATCCATTAATTTCCTATTTTAAGTGCCCCTGCCGACATAGTTACCTTTGGCCCCGAGTCCCTATCCACAAATTAATTAGAAGCCAGTCTTAATTAATTAGTTGATTGAAAAATGATGTTTCGTTATCATACTATTCTCATCAAATGAAATTCCTTCCTTCCCTTTGAATGATCAACAGTGTAACTTTGTAAGTGTTTGCTTCCCTTGCATATCAGTGAACCGTATTTCTTTAATCTTTTTGACAATCTACATCGACAACACAAATTAACCTTTAGGGGTTATATGTTGATGATCGCTTCAAATAAATTTTAATGAATTATTTTGATATATATGTCAAATTTGTTGGCGTGACTTGTGGATATTGACTTACTTTCCTTACACACCAAGAATTCCTATTATAATTGTAATTGATTTACTTTAATTCATGATTTTCTACTGTAAATACATAAAAAATTCCCACAAACAAATATTCTCTCATAGTTTTCATATTTTAGCATGGTATCAGTGCGACGATCTTGGAATTGCTGACTCTAGTTTCAAACTCCCGCCGCCGTTGTGGGGGTTGATGATTTTTTCAATCCTCATGGAGGTAGCACCACCGACTCCTTCTCTCATTATCAACCAACCATAGCTGAGTTGAGTGCCCAGATGGCTCAGCTACTACAGATGCAGACTTTGGCCCCGAATATGATCCGGAATTAGGATCCTATTTTGACGACTGCGAACCCGACCCCGATTATGATGACGACGACCCGACCTCGACTCGAAGACGACCCGACCCCATTTCGATGATGACCGACCGAATTTGTCTCGATTCGACCTTGACCTCAATTTTGACTCGACTCGGCTCGATCCCGATTCAATTCCTACTCAACCTGTATCCTATGCATCTTCCGCTGCACATATTATGACTTCTCGACTAACGACCCCGACACATGGACCAGATTGCATATATTGTGGTGATCCGAGACACACTCGTGAAACTTGTTTTAAATTGCATGGCTACCCCGATTGGTGGGCTACTTTTAAAAATCGAAAACAATGCAATACGACCAGTAATGGTACTGGTTATGGATTCTATACTTCCGATACGATAGATTCTAGGAGCTGGATAATTGATTCCGGTGCAACTGATCATATGACGTTTGATCTTGATGATTTCCTGAATACTACACAACCTCGACGAACCTGTATTGCAAATGTCAATGACATTACTTATCTTGTGACGGGGGCTAGCACTGTTGCACTCTCATCCTCTCTCATACTGTCTAATACTTTACTTATTCCATCTTTATCCACTAAATTGTTATCAGTTAGTCAGCTTACTGAACAATTGAATTGTTGTGTACTCATTTACCCGAGTTTTTATTTGCTTCAGGATATTCACACTGAGGAGAATCTTGGTCGTGGTATTAAGAGAGGGGGCTATATTATGTCAATGACTTCAGTCCCGACGTGGCTAACAGTGTGACACATCCCTTTGATAGCAAACAAAAGCAAATATGGTTGTGGTATCGTCGATTGGGACATCCGTCTTTTAATTATATGAAACATCTTATACCATATTTATTATCAGATTTCAAGGACTCTGACTTCACATGTGATACTTGTATTTTGGCCAAGAGTCACCGTGTGCCCTACCCATTGAGTATGAACAAGTGTACTACTTCATTTACGTTAATTTACTCTGATACCTAGGGACCTTCCCTTATCATTGCTCCTTCTGGTGTTCGATGGTTTGTCACATTGATAGATGATTGTACACGAATGACATGACTTTATTTGCTAAAGAATAAAAACGAAGTGTTTTCCCATTTTCAGTCCTTCCACAAACAGATGAAAACTCAGTTTAATGCTCAAATCCAGATTCTTTGCTTAGACAATGGTGGAGAATTTGTCAATCATGACTTTCAGACTTACTTCCAACAATATGGAATTATCCATGAGACGACTTGTCTTTAGACACCGCAACAAAATGGTGTTGTTGAACGAAAGAATCGACATCTTTTTGAAACCACCCGAGCACTTCTGATTGGCGCTCATTTTCCTCGTCATCACTGGGATGATGCTATTGTCACCGCAGTTCACCTGATCAACTGCATGCTTCTGGTGTATTGACCTTTAAAACTCCTTTACAAGTGCTTACGCAATACAGACCTCTGCCCTATGTTTTGGTACTCACTCCCTGAATCTTTGGATGTGTGGCTTTCGTTCATCTCCACAAAAATCAACATAGCAAACTTGATCCCTGTGCGCTTCGTTGTGTTTTTGTGGGTTATGCCACTCATCAGAAAGGCTACCGTTGTTATCACCCTCATACCCGACGTACCTATGTCACTTTGAATGTGACTTTTCTGGAATTTGAGCTGTTCTTTCATGACCCATTATCCAATTCTACGCTTCAGGGGGAGATACGAAGTGAAGAGAAGAATTAGAGCAACTTGAAAAACGAAGAAATTCTCCTCTGTATGGAAATGATCAATCGTCCCGAGTCTGGAGCACGAGATTACTCTCTGCCGAAAAGCGATCAATCGCCCATTCATAGTGATCAATTGCCTGACCCACTTGATTCATGTGAAGATATTTCTGATCCGAGTCTCACACCTACAAACAATACAGAACAATAAGATGAAGACCCTCTTCTAACTCAACAGTACCAACAGACCAATTTCCTGAGAATATCCTTGAGGTAATTACTCATACTAGACTTGTGCATTTAGAGGATAAAACTATTGGATATCAATTACCTTTCAGGCAAAATCGTGGGAAGCCACCAAACCGTTATTCACCTGATATTGGCAAGACATCCAATTATCCAATCGCAAATCATGTATCCACTAAGAAACTGTCATAACCACTCAAGGCTTTTGTACACCAGTTGTCTGCTATCCATATTCTAACAAAGATCTCTAAAGCATTGAAAGATCTTAAGTGGGTCCAAGTTATAAAAGAGGAGATGAAAGCTCTTAAGAAAAATCAGACTTAGACATTGGAGACTATACCACAAGGAAAATAGACTATCGGATGTAGATGAGTGTTTACTATAAAACACAATGCAGATAGATCTATGGAGCGATACAAGACAAGACTTGTGGCAAAAAGGTACATACAAACCTATAGTATAGACTATGAAGAAACATTTACTCCAGTTGCAAAGTTAAACACCGTTAGAATCTTATTATCCATTGCAGCTAATTTGGATTGACCACTACACCAGTTTGATGTAAAGAATGCTTTTCTACATGGCGAACTCACGGAGGAGGTGTACATGGACTTCCTTCCTGGATATAATACTACTCAGACTGGAACAATTTGCAGGTTACGAAAAATATTGTATGGATTGAAACAGTCACCACGTGCATGGTTTGGACGGTTCACCATGGCAATGAAAAATAATAGTTTCAAACAGTGCAACTCAGATCATTCTGTTCTTGAAACATCGGAAAGGGAAGGTAAGAACATTAATAATCTATGTTGATGATATGATTATTACTGGGAATAATAAACATGAAATATCACATGTACAAGACTATTTGGCTACAGAGTTTGAGATGAAGGATCTAGGTGGACTCAAGCATTTCTTAGGAATTGAGGTGGCTCGATCGCAGAAGGCATATTACTCTCTCAAAGGAAATATGTCTTGGACTTGTTGACAGATACAGAAATGCTAGATTGCAAACTTGTGGACACTCTTATTATTCAGAATCATCATCTTGGAGAATATCCGGATCAAGTTCCAACTAACAAAGAAAGATACAAAAAGTTAGTGGGAAGATTGATCTATTTGTCACATACTCGACCAGACATTGTTTATGCAGTGAGCGTTGTCAGTCAATTTATGCACTCTCCAAGTGAAGACCACATGAATGCAGTTCTTCGGATACTTAGATATTTGAAGTCTGCACTTGGAAAAGGACTTATGTTCTCAAAGCATGGTCATCTAAATATTGATGGTTATTCAGATGCAAATTAGGCAGGTAATGTAACATATAGAAAATCCACATCGGGTTACTTCTCCCACGGTGCAGAAGCCGAGTTCAGAGGTATGACTAAAGGGATTTGTGAACTTTTTTGGTTAAGAAAGTTGCTTACTAAACTTAGGTATAAACCTACAGCCACAATGAATCTCTTTTGTAACAACAAGGCTATTATAACCATTGCACAGAATTCGGTTCAGCATGATCGTACTAAATATGTTGAGGTGGATCGACACTTCATCAAACAGAAGCTTGAGGCTAAAGTGTTTCAGTTTCTATTTGTGAAATATGAGGATCAATTGACGGATATTTTGACAAATGCGATTTCCAGTAAAGCATTCCACAATTCACTGAATCAGTTAGGCATTGGCGACATCTATGCACCAACGTGAGGAGGAGTGTTGGCGTGACTTGTGGATATTGACTTACTGTCCTTACACACCAAGAATTCCTATTATAATTGTAATTGATTTACTTTAATTCCTGATTTCCTACTGTAAATAGATTTAGGAATTTATTATTTACTTGCCCATTCAGGTTTCGTTGTATTATAAATATGATCTCCTACAAGGATAAGAATACACAGAAAATTCCCACAAACAAATATTCTCTCATAGTTTTCATATTTTAGCAAAATTGTGATTCGAAGAATGCAAGAATAATGACTCTCTTCAGAAATAGGAGTCGAGAAATGTTCAAAGCTAAATACAATTTGCACGCAACATGACCAAATTAGAACTGTTTAGGTGATTATTGTGGTTGGAGTCATAATTAGATTAATGGAACCACACTAATTGTAGTTTCTCCTGACCCCATGATCTTAACATTAATTTATCAATTAAATTGCACGAGGGGGTCACTAATCATGCAATAGCTATATCAAACAAAATAAAATTCACAATTTCAAAATAAAGAAAGTAGATAAAATCATGATTAGTATATGGCATGGTCTTTTTGGTGGGATATTAATATAATTCGAACTTGGATTAGCAAACCAAATAGTATTTTACTTGACACTGAGGGACAGCTGTGCTGCTAATTATGATCAATGTATGTTATACTTGTCAACTAATGACCATGATGATATTTATAGTTAAACTTAAATAGCAACACATAATATAATTTAATGGGAGAAGATGGAAGAAACTATAGAAAATCTTATAAACCTAGGAAACACTAACCTTGTAGCATCTTTAAGGAAACCCTTAACCTCAAATTCTTGTTTCTTGGGTATGTTCCAAGCTAGGTTGCATTCCGTTGTGGGACATATCATTATTTTTCACACTTGGTTGGGTCCATATCTTTCTTCCCCCCATTTTTAAAATTCCTCTTCACCTGCACCTCTAACTTGGTAATGATGAATGCAATACATGGGTCCCCAACCCCACGGGAAGGTAGCAAGCAAAATTTGCAACATACATTGTCCTTGTTTTTTCTATTTCTTTTTTTGTGTGTTGGGGGAAATAATCAAATATAATTTGTTTACTTGTCTGGTGGAGCTAAACAATCTAACAGTGTTAGTTATCTATGTGTATACGTTTAAGCGATTTATAATTGTTGATTGATGTGAATTTTACAATGAACTTCAAAGCGATCAACGATTACGAATTGTCCATACATAATCCTAAGATTGAGGAAGGTAAAGCTTAAGGAGAAAAAACACACAAGAGAGGGCTATGATGAAAAAATTGTAAGTCAAGTTGCTTGGGCATGTGTTTCATGACTACAAAGAGCATGCCCTAATGGCCCTAATCATGAGCACTCTCCTTTTTGGTCTTCCAACCGGTAAGTAGCAGAAAACAAGGAGATTCTAGTAATTTAACTGCATCTGAATTTAAAAGGACTATCCACGTAATTAGTGCCTACGAAAATTATTCGGATTTTATTGTCCAACGGATAACTTTATCATAGGCCCTCAAACTTGATATGACGAAAATACCCCTATTCTCATGTCCTTTTTCAGAAGGAAAAAGTAAAAGAGGAAAGGAATTTCTCAGAGAAGGTAGAATGAGAGAGCTTTAGGCTTTACGCAAAATTTAGGGCATTTTTGAGTGCACGTGAAATTGTGGCTGACATGACCCACGAAGGAAGACGATGAGACTGAGATGAGATTTGCACTTTGTGGCTGGGTCACAAGTCACATGGAGAGCTGAAAATGATGCATTTCTTCTTGGTCTTGGAGAAGTAGTGGCAAAAAAGATAGAAGCAAGCATATCCTTAAAGAACAAAGCAAGAAAAAAAGTATATGAAAAATCAGATGTCCCCCTAAATATTATAATCTCAAAGTCACAACAACAACTCAATTGTGCTCAACAAGCTTTTTGACTTTGTTACATTTGCATAGAGCTAGCTCACAAGAATATCTCTTCAACATGATCACCAACCCCTAGTAATCCAATTATAATGACGTTTGAGTGAATATCAACACGGATTTCATTAATGAAAAACGTGTACGCTTAAAATAGAAGAGTAGGTCCGTTAATATTATCACGAACAAATAAAAGATATGGTTTGATGCTTCAGTTAGAGGTGGGAAATTGGATTAGGTATAGAATACTCACAAGTTGAGGTTAATTAAGGTGTATCTTCTAGTGTGAATGTGACGAACCCCTACATTTTATAGACTAAACAATGAACTATGTTGTAGTTTAAAATTTTAATTTGAATGTTAATGCATTTTCTATTGTTTAATCTATGTGGATCGTATTGATTTTAAATTTTGTGCAGGGGATTTATGAGTTTAAATTGTTGAGCTCTGGATTTTACAATGTCCATTAATCCATCTCCCTACTAGCTTTTCACATTTCTCTAATTGGAGTAGTATTTATAAAATTATTTTTAACGCATTTCAATTTGAGATATATTATTCAAATCGCTATTTACAAAGTAATAACAAACCTAACAACACATACAAGATACAATACTTATATATATATATATATATATATATTCCTTTTTCACATATAATATTGTATGATCTCGGTCATGTTTAAAGTTCTCTGCAAAAAAATCAACAAAATGAAAAATTATTTTATAGGATAAATACGGTTAGTTTCTTGATCCCGACCGTTGAAAACATAATCTCCTAAAATTGGTTCGCCGAATCCATGCGCAATTAAGGGTCGGATTTCAAAATTTTAAACCACGCCCAATCTTTTCCCTGAGCCCGCTGAATCGTCGTCGTCGATACAAAAACGAAAACAAAACAGTCAACACCAACAGCAAAATAGAAAGGGCAATATGGTAAATCCAGCTCCAACGGATGGATCAAATCAAACTCAACCGGCACGTGGCTGTACCTCCGGCGTCACATGCTTGCCACATATATCTCGTACGCGGTACAAGATTTCAAATTTATGTATAAATATAACCCGACCCGTTTTTCTCGCTCCTTGTTCTCTCTCTCTCTCTCTCTCTCTCACTCTCTCTGTTTTTAAATTAAAACGCAAGAAAAGAAAAGAAAAGAAAGAAGAAAAGAGTAGCTCACTCCAAGTCATCTCCTACTCTCCTTTTATCTCCCTTCAACTCCACCCTTTCCAAAAGAGCCATTAAAATACCCACAAACCCCACAGCTCCAGCCCCCAAAACAGTCGGAAGAACGTTCCAGAACTCAGGGTCATTATCGTCATTTCGCAACCACACTCCTCCGCCCTCCGCCACTCGGTTTGGACGGTCCGAGAGTCCGACAGACCCGACCCGAAATGGAGAGGAGCACGCCGGTGAGGAAGCCCCACACGTCCACCGCGGATCTGCTCACCTGGTCCGAGACTCCTCCTACTGACTCTCCTCTTCCCTCCTCCGCCTCTCGCTCTGCTACTCGCTCTCACCAGGTACAATTAAAAAATTCAATCTTTTTTCTATTTTGTTTGTTTTGATTGGTTTGGTGATTATGGGGTTGTTTGATTTGTTGTTGTTGTTTTGGGGTTTGATCGTAGCCGTCGGATGGGATCAGAAAGGTGGTGTTTGGAGGTCAGGTGACGGACGAGGAGGTCGAGAGCTTGAACAAACGGTCAGATCTGCTTCTTCCTGCTTCTGCTTTATGCTTCTTCTTCACATTTTCTTTTCTGGCTGTTTATTTTTCGAAATTTGGTTCTTTGATTTCGTTTTTGTGGTCATTATAAGTGGACTCATTTGTGGACCTGCAACGGATTTTTCTTCTCAAATTCTTATGATTTTGGAAAACAAAAATGAGGTTGCTTTTTTTGTTTTTGTTGGTCCCAAGTTGGTTCTAGAACCCTCTTGGTCTTAAAATATATTGCTTTTATTTATTTCTTATATTTGGATATTCCATTGGAATTTTATTTCCAGTAAATTCTCCATTTGTTTTATAAAGGAAATGGATTGTTGAATTGAAGATTGATTAAGTCAATGATCTCTGATCGATCTACCTTTATTTGGCCTATGAATCCTCATAAATAATTCGGTCCAGAAAAAAAGTCCTCTTCAGAAATAATTCAAAATTTTTTTTTTTTTTTTTTGTATTTAATAAATGAGTTAAAATTTTGAGTTATGTATTTATAAATTGAAGAGTTGGGTATTTGTTAGTTGACAGGTTTTGTTATTTAGGTAAAACGTTACAGTTGTTTTTCTTTTGTGTGTGTGTGTGTGTGTGTGTGTGTGTGTGTGTGAAATTAGTCATGTGGACAAGTTTAATTTGTTGTGGTAAAAGCTTGGACATTTGTAGTGAAAATAAACATGATGTGGTCATATGTAATGGGCTGTAGTTGTATTAATTGTGCCGTTTGTCTAAGACCTCTAACATTGTTCACTTTCAAAATTTCCAGCAAACCTTGTTCAGGGTATAAGATGAAGGAGATGACTGGGAGTGGCATTTTTGCACCGAAGGCAGAAAATGATGCCTCAGAATCTGATGGTGCCAACCTTACCCCAAAACCCGCAATTCGTATGTACCAGGTACCAATCAATATGTGGTTAATTTTTAGATTGATTACTTAAACACATATCATAGTGTGGTATGTAAGTTTGGTGCAAAACCCATTTCCTGAATTAGTCTTCTGTTGGTATGAAATGGCAGCAAGCGGTTGCTGGAATCAGTCATATCTCATTTGGTGATGAAGAGGGTGTTTCTCCCAAAAAGCCTACAACCATTCCTGAAGTTGCAAAGCAGCGTGAGCTAAGTGGGACCTTGGAAAGTGAAGCAGAGAAAGAGGCAAGGCTGAAGAAGCAGCTTTCTGACTCTAAATTCAAGGAGCTTAGTGGGCATGACATATTTGCACCGCCTCCTGAAATTTTGCCCAGGACAACTACTGCTCCACGTGCACTGGCCTTGAAAGGAAGCATAGAGATAGGAGAACCTGCTTCCCCCAATGGTCACACATCTGTTAAGGTTTCTAATGTGAGTGAACTGTGTGGTTACTTGCGCATAATACATATAATTATCTGTTCTCATTATGGAAGTGAAGTATCTAACTGTTGTGAATTGGTTTTTATGTAATAGCCTGGTGGGGGTCAGAGCAATATAGCATCCAGTGAGGAACCTGCGTCCAAGACGGCTAAGAAGATTTATGAGAAGAAATTTTCTGAGCTCTCAGGAAATGATATATTCAAGGGTGATGTTCCTCCGTCATCAGCTGAAAAACCACTGAGTAATGCAAAACTACGAGAGATGAGTGGCAGCAACATCTTTGCTGATGGGAAGGCAGAGGCTCGAGACTACTTAGGCGGTGTACGCAAACCCCCAGGTGGAGAGAGTAGCATTGCCTTGGTTTAACATGTTAGGTCTAACTGGGTTATTTTATTTCATCACATGGTGTCTGGTTTTGTTCGTTGTTCTCCTAGTGCTGGAGGATGTGCTATTATATTATTTGACCTTTTTATTGTGGGTTTTGGGAATTATGTTTTAGGTTATAACGGGATCGGCCAGAGCTGTGGACTATCTGCTAATTGGGTTGTGTATGTCCATATTTTTGTGTTCTTTCAGTGTTTGTCTTAATGAAGTGCATGGCTGTTTCAATGGGTTTAATTTATGAATTAGCTTTACATTGATTATGTTTTCTTTGGTGACACCAAAGGCACCTTTGTTGAGCTCTTGATCATGAAGTTTTAGCTATTTTGTATTGTTTGTGTTCCAACTTCCATTTGCTTTCAGATGCTGGTGCAAAGGGAAATTGAGAAGCAAAAAAGTTTTTGATTGAAACTTGGTTTCTTAAAACTTAGCTCTGCAGGCTTGGAAGTTCCTTTACTCAAAGTTAGGTGAGCTCTGAGCTATTCATGGGCTTAAAACCAGCTTGGAGCCTCGAAAGAAAGGCATTTTGGCTGCGGTTGTTGAAAATGACTTTGCAGCTGTAATGGCAGTAATTCGGCGGCAAGAAGAATATCATCCTCTTCCCAACATAATGGCCTGGTAGAAGGTTTCATTAAATGGACCCGGACTGCCGGATTGGGCACATAATATTCATAGAAAAAGAAACAACGTAGCAGAGAATAAGTTCTTGGGGTTAGCAAATGTAATGAACCATGATTAGGAAAGTCAGTAAGAAACGTTAAGAGTTTGATCCCTTTCAATTATTCCGAAAGAACTATGGCCGATTCGTTGGCCGATCTCCGATAATAATACCCTAAGCACGGTTATTTTACCAATTCAATGATGTTAGCATGTACATTAAATTTTACATCTCTTTGTTTATTGCTAATTGATTTTGGATCAAATATCGTAACTTTAACATGATATTAAAACATATTGGTAAACCGTGAAAATACAATACATACATAATGACAAATCACAACAATAACACAATCAAATTATATTAAAATAGGAAATTCCAATTTGGAGGTGCCGTGGTGCCGAAGTCTCACCAGTCGAAGCTTTATGCTCCGCTACGCTTCTAGCCCTCTAGCTTTTGACTTGAGTTGAGACAGCCTTCTTCCCCATTAATTTTATTTCCATTAAAGCTCTGCTCTGTTCGTACCCTATGGCAAAGCTAGCCTCGCACAGAGGAAGGAAATCAATTTGTTGGGCTGCAACAAATTTTTGGCCCAATCACCTGCCATCTGATTCTTACTTTATTTTAAAAATGTGGGCCCCACTTACATGTGGCTCTTTAATAATAATAATTGAATATTTTTTCTGAATAATATATATATATATATATATTTTGCAGCAGCCAATAAGAAGAGGCTATGACTTGCTTATATTAAGCTACAATCCAATTGGCAACATTGGCCTGAGCTGAAAGTTACTTTTATCTAATTTTGGTAAAAGACTTAACACGAACGGAAGCACAGTAGGAAACAACTGTAAAAAGAATATGATAATTACTGTAATAAAAGTAAAAATTAATTTAAATTTGGGAAACAAAATCAAATTAGATTAAGAAGATAAACACATTAAGAAACATAACAAACCGAACTTGAAGGCGAGAAAATCAAGCTGAGTTTGTTATGTAGGTTAGAACCTGTTTACGAAGTAGATACGGTTAACTAAAACAGATCAGAAGATTAAAAACAAAGATTAATTAAGAAATAGAGATTAATTATTGATTTAAAAATGCAAAAAGAGTTAAGAAATGAATATTCTTTTGGCCTGAAAATAAAAAAATGATTGAAAATAGCCTTTCCTAGTTCCTAGTCAGCCTCAGAGCCCTCTCTCTCTCTCTCTCTCTGCTTTTTGCTGTGCTGTTGGGTAGTGCTGTAGTGCGACTCTTCATTTTAATGGCGTGAGTGTGAGCGGTGGCAGAGCGTACTATCAAATACTGAGAGAAAAACAAGAAGAAGAAGAGAGGATCAAAACCCTCTCTCTCCCTCTGTTCATTATCTTCCTCTCTCCCTCTCTCGCAAATCCCATTGCCGAATCCACAATCCCAAAATGACATTGACATTTGCATCACTGCTTGAACAAACACTATCACTGCTTGTTTTCTGTGCTTGATGGAACGATACCCTTCTTTTATTCTTCTCTGAATCGTTTTCTCACGTGGGTTTTGGGATTCTGAATCTGGGTTCTCTCTGTTTTTCTCTGAAAAAAGTATTTTTCCTTTCTGTGCGTGTGTGCTTTTACGTGTATTGTATATTAGACATATATATTGTGTGTTGTATGTTGTATAATGTTTAAAATAGCTGAGGAAGACGAGAGGGTTTTACAGAAAATGAAGAGGGAAAGAGGAGAGCTTGAGAAGTTTTGGAATGAGAACCCCATGAATCAACCATATTCCAATCTCATTCATCTTCTTCATCCTCCTCATCATCATCACCTTGTGAGTGGTTCACCTGTTAGCAGAGCCTCTCTGCAATCAGAGTTCTCTCCTTCAAGCTCTTTCTCAAATGGGTTTTATTCCTCTGAGGATGGCTCTCCATATTCCACCCCATTTGAGGAGGCCAAATATCAAACACCTTACATGAATGGATTGTGGTTGGACTCTAAGCCTCCTGATTCTCATTTCAATGAGAAGATGGGGGATGATCTGGGTTTGGCTGAAAGTTTCTACAGTATGCATATTGGGGATGAACAGGATGGTGGTGCTAAAAGGATGGGATTTGAGAGAGGCCCAGATGGGTTTGGGCTTGGTGGTGGCTTTTCAGCTGGTACTAGTTCTTGGAATGTTGAAAACTATGGCCTACTTGAAAGTTCTAAGAATAACATATCTGATTTTGAAGCTCTTAAATCCTCTGGGTTTGGAGTTAGAGGCAGGTTTGATGGTACTATTAATGAGTCAGCATTGCTTGGATTGCAGAAAAGATGTACTGTTGGTAATTCAATGGGGTCTTTTCTTAATCATATGCAGCCCAATGCTTTGTATTCTGGCCCTAGTGGTGTAAAAAATCAAATGAGTTGTATATCAGGGCAAAGAAAAGAGGAACAGGGAGATGGTTGGTATCAGAGGAAACCATCTCTTGCTAGGCCTTACCTTGATGAAGAATTTTTTTGCTTACAGCTACATGGAACGGATTGTAATGGTGGAAAGGGCCTTATGTATCCAATGGGTTCCCCTCAGTTGTCCTCAGTTGCTCAGTTGAATGTGGACAATCTTTCACATAATCATTCAATGATAAAACAAAGGACTAAAGTAAACCCAAATAGTGGGGTTCCTGAATCTTTCAAGTCTCTGAAATGTGCAAGGGAACTTGAGTGTTTTTGCTGTGAGGATAGTTTCATTATACAAGGAAAACATTTGAATCATACCATCAGCAAGGGTATCAAATCTTCAAAGGGTTACAAGAAGAACTCTTGCAATAAGGCAATGCAGACAGAAGGAGAGAAAAGCTCTAGACTGGATTCCACTTTATGTAATGGAGGAATTAGTGGGAGTGAATGGAGTCAGAGTAATAATAGCTCAATGCGCTCACTACTAACTTTAGGTTCATTGGCTGAGGTCCAGGGATATATATACGTCATAGCAAAGGATCAGTATGGTTGTCGATTCTTACAGAGGATGCTTGATGATGGGACCTGTCAAGATGTGCAATTAATATTTGATAAAATAATCAATCATGTTTTTGAACTGATGACGAACCCGTTTGGCAATTACCTTATGCAGAAGTTGTTGGACGTGTGCAATGAACAACAAAGAATGCAATTTGTACTCAAGGTGACCAAAGAACCAGGACAGCTTGTCAGAATTTCCTTAGACACACATGGGTATGTCCTTCCTTCTGTACATATTTGTGGTAACTTCATTTGTAGTATTTGTTCTTTACTAATTTCTTGCTTCTAAACATATTGGTGCTATGGTTTCAGCACTCGCGTGGTACAGAAGTTGATTGAGACTGTTAGAACTGGGAAACAGATCTCATTAGTTAAATCATCCCTTGAATGTGGTTTTCTTGATCTTATCAAGGATCCAAATGGTAATCATGTGGTACAACGTTGCTTGGACTGCTTTAGCAATGAAGATAATAGGGTATGCTGTTTTTATTTCTTTAATTTTCTTGTTAGCTTCATTGTTTAAATAAGCCTCTTAAGATTGAATATCTTCT
Organism: Prunus mume; assembly: GCF_029339155.1. Lineage (NCBI taxonomy): Eukaryota > Viridiplantae > Streptophyta > Magnoliopsida > Rosales > Rosaceae > Prunus > Prunus mume. Next base: position 5,894,147 of record NC_142699.1, on the reverse strand, counting down.
AATTCATGTTTCTTCTTCCTTTTCTGTTATTGTGTTCTGTCTTACACGTTTCATGTGATAACCTAGAATAGACACACACATACATATTGGTTGATGCTGGTCAAGCAAAATTCTTTTAATCACAACTATTGTGAAAATGCAATATTCTTGTCAAGTCATTTATTTGCTATAGGCAATGCACTGGTTTGGTGCAATATTTCTATAAAACTTGGCATGCATGTTTATTGAAGGTGTGAACTGTTTCATCTGATGTGTGCAGTGTGCTTGTAATAGGGCAACCAAATGATAAATCAAGTACTAGGTGGTCTTTAGTTCCAATCCCCTGTCATTTGGGGCCAGCCACTCTAGTTTTCTTTTGTATCTACCTTGAACTAGACCCATCCTTGATCGTTCTGTGGGAGGAGTCTAATCTTACATTAATTAACCAGTCTCACCAACTCTTTCCCAGTTAATGCTTCAAGTTCTCTACCCCAAAACTTTCGAAAGTAACCTTTCTGTTGTTTATGCTGATGCCTAAAATAGTCCCAACTAATCCGATGATTGTATAAGTGAAGGTTTCAAGTCCAGTTATCATGCCTCAACCTATTAATTTATATCTAATTTCTTTTCCTTCTGATTCATCTAGTCCTCTGTAAGTTTCTTGGTCACTTCTGTTGGTAAAGTCAAATGCCCTTGACTGTTGATCTAGACATCAGATGGAAAGGTATCTTACTGTTTTGACAAACTGTCATCTGATCTTGAAGATTTTTGTCGCTAATATTGATAGAAATTTTTTCTTTGGGCTCTGAATGTCGATTTATAGACTTGGTTTAGGAAAGGCTAATAGTTAATCTATTAACACACCCTAAACTAGAATACTCCTTGTTTTGCTTAAACCCTTAGGGTGAGTTTGTACTCTAGAAAGTCAGGGGGCTGGGTCAGATATATGCAAGTGAGCAATTATGATATACTACTCTACATAGGAGTGAAGATGATAAGGTCTGGATTGAAAAAACCACAGACCAATACGTAATTGCGTTGCCAAAATCAAAGACTGACGTTTTCAGTCACAATGCTAATAATATATAAATCAACATGTCACATAGTCTGTATGAATAGCAAAATTGAGATGTTGTTTCCAACATGATTGGCGCAAACTTAGCATCTTAGACATTTCATTGAGAAAAAAAGGATAGAACCTTTTATTGGGCATAGAACAGAAAGAACAGAGCTCGACTAACACCTACAATTGTTAAACATTGCAGAGCTATGAGGCACTTACAAAGAATGCTTCATCAGTTTCAATAGACTATCTTTGTTGTATTTGTTTGAGTTTAGAATGGGAAAGTGGAAAGGAGGTGATTTTAAGTCTGGTCTAAGATTCTATTTGTCAGGCCTCCAGCAGAAGGTTGATGGAATGAACTGGACTTACTATTTTATATGTTTAAAGTATTCTACAGTGACATGAAATATAAACAAGGATGATTGGACAAAATGACTGAAATCCAAAACAAAGTTCTTGAGAGGGATGGTTATGTGCTTTCTGTAGGACCTACTTAAATTTTGTTGAAAAGACGCTGAACTTCTTCTGTTGACTTTTCTGTTAATCTATCTCTTGCAGTTTATTTTTGATGCTGCTGCAAGATTTTGTGTTGAGATTGCAACTCAACGCCATGGCTGTTGTGTACTACAAAAATGCATTGCACATGCCAGAGGGAGACATCGAGATAAGCTGATCAATGAAATTGCCAGGAATGGGCTTCTCCTTTCCCAAGATCCTTATGGGTAATCATTTACAAGCGTCTTTGAACTAACTTAATTTCTTGTCTTTGCTAGCCGTAAACTCACTAATATGATGTGGTAATCCGAACTAGCTAGAGTGACGTTTATTTTGTTTCTTGAGGAGTCAAAAGTTTTTCCCACTTGCAATTTGTTTGATCCACTTCAGATGCAAACATAAGGCTGATCACTTATATATTTATATTTCATGCTTACAAGGACACACCTGCTAAAGTTGATAAGAATCTACATATTATGCTACAAAACTATTGTGTTGCTTTCTTTTTTCTGTCTTTCCAAGCCAAATATTCAATTTGTTATTTTACAGTTCACTATTTTATTTGGCTTTCTGACTGAAGTAGGGTTTTTATTTTTGTATTTTTGTTCCATTTGATACACAGGAATTATGTTATTCAATATGTCATGGAGCTAAAGATCCCATCTGCAATGGCCAAACTGATTAATCAATTAAAAGGACACTTTGTACGCCTCTCAACACAGAAATGTAGTAGTCACGTGGTTGAAAAATGCCTCAAGTATTTTGAAGAAAGCCGACCAAAAATCATCCATGAATTGCTCTCAGTTCCTTGCTTTGAACAGTTGTTGCAAGACCCTTATGCTAACTATGTCGTTCAATCTGCTCTTACAGTTACCAAGGTTTAGGAACCAACATCTCTCCAAGTGATTTATAATGGACTCTCTCTCTCTCTCTCTCTCTCTCTCTCTCTCTCTCTCACACACACACACACACACATGCGCATATGTCCTAATATTTTTGCTTCATTGGCAGGGCCCTCTTCGTGCTTCTCTGGTTGAAGCAGTTAAGCCTCATACAATCTTACGAACCAGCCCATACTGCAAGAGGATTTTCTCACGGGAGCTCCTGAAGAAGTGATGTGTTTTAGCCTATATAGAAAAGTGTTGTTGTTCTCTATGTTGATTAGTAATAACTGCTCTCTTTTGGGCACCTAGCTAAGATATGAGATGTTTGTCTAAATTCCTTGCTGGTCCTCGGATGAAGTGTGCAATTTTGGATGGCATTAAGAAGTCTGAAGGAGTTCGACCAGAGTTTTGCTTCCAGTTTCTTATGATGCAGTTGCTTCTTGTAATACTCCGTTGTTTTGTGTCTTTATCTGAACTTGATGTATGATATTCCACAGTCAGAATAGTGGATTTCTGATTCAATGTTGTGTAAATGTGATGCAGCATTTCTTTCTTGAGGCTGAGATAGTTCAATGGCCAACCATCTCTTTTTTGTTATACATAGCGCTGTTGGTAGCATGTGACAGGTCTTGTAAGACGTACGTTGTACACACCGGCTTTACACAGGAATATTTTTCCTTTAAGAAACTCTTCTCCAGACGCACTCATCTACCCACAGAAAGTGAAGCAAGAGATGAAATTTCAGAGCACATCATAAATGAATACGACGAGGGTTTGGTGTTATGAACAAGAATGTATAACTTGAATCGCAAGTAAGATACATTACCCTTCACACTTGCCTTTAATCTCTAGTATGTAAATGGCTTGCAATTATTTAAAAAAAATTTCCAATGACTTAACTGATGGATCGCTATCAAAGAATGCAGAAGCCAACCAGGGGCTGCTGTCTAATATAGTAGAAAGTTGTGAAAACTCTCAACTCTAACTTCAAGTTTACTGACGGCAACTATGTATTTCATAATATGAAGACGTTATATCAGATTGCCGCAGATAGTTTTATTCGAACAGACATAAAAAAGCAAACATAGTCAGGAAACCACCACAAAGAGTACAACTCTTAGACTAGAACAGCTCAAGCATCGTCATGTCCAACCAGGGCCAGAAGCATTTTTTCATAATCGCCAATAGTATCTTTTTTAATGGCCTGGTCCAGAGTGACACTATTTCTTTTGTGGTACTGTTCCTTTATAAGCTTCATGTCAACCTCAGCTCTTGTAGTGACAACTCTACTGAGAGCTCCTTCATCTGTTCCTCGTTTGTTGATTGCCAGACGAAGAGACTTCTCAAAATACTTCTCAGGGCGGACCAAGCACTTGATTGTGGCTCTTAGTATTGCAAGGTACTCATCCTTGGGGTCAGCTTTCAAATCCTGTGAATAGAAACACTCATCAAATCCAATCCTCTGTGGATACCTAGGAAAAAAATGTTTATGCAAAGCTCACTTGTGTACCTTATTTATGTCATTCCCAAATTCATTTTTGTAGTGATTGAGAGTTGCATTGATCTGTGCTTTGCTCCGTGTGGCCAAAATCCTGATGATATCCTCATCATTGTAGGCCTTGTCTGAGATCTTCTCATGGAGTAGCTTAGCCTCTGATTTTGCCAGTGTCAGGTTCACCTCATCTCCCTCATATCTATATGAGCTAACAAGAGGGGCCAAAAGCTGGGAGGAGCAAAGTTAGATAGTAATTCTCTTTTTTGGTACAAATACAGTGAAATTCTCAAATGAGATAAAACTTGATATGTTAAGTTCATACCAAAATATACGTTGGCCAACAAAAATAAACTTTTTAACATTGACATTTTGGAAATAAAAAAAAGAAACTAAAGGCATATCAATGGATAAATTTAGTCAATTCTTTGCTAGGAAGTTTAGTTATTGCTCTTGATTGGGGCTGGGAGAATTCTCTTAGAAAATAAACTATATCCCTTCTAGGCTGAAAGAACTTATACTCTAGCAGCTGTACCTTGCGAAAGTCCCCGGTTGTGTGATGTGCAACATCCTCTTCGAGGGACTTCTTATAGCGAGAGTGATAAGCCTGCCTTGCCATGAGTAGTTCATGTGAAGACCTGCTGCAGGCTATTTCAGCAAGAACCTGATTGCTTTTAGTCCACTTCTTTGTTGCTTCATTGGCCAAAAATGCATCACGTTCAGCTGGATCAAGTGTCCAAAGCAGTATACTCCTCTGGTTAAGAGAAATTCAGAAACCCAAATATGTCAGCCCTTTCAACGATCTGCTTGCTTCCTCCCAAAAGTTAATCAGCCAAACATTAAACTTGTGAAAACTAGTATCATGGATTCTTATCCAATCATGAGAAAAGATAGCTGAAAACAATGAGCTAAATCTCTGCCTTGTCTTGGCAAAAATCAATCATGGTAACAATTTATGTAAAACATGCAGTCAAATTATCTCAACTAATGCAAAAACTAGAGTGCATTCTTAATTTGACCTCAAAATCACTTGTAAGTTCTTTTTCCAGCTCCTTGAGGAGATCTTCTCCATAAGCTTCAGCATAAGTTTGTCGGATCACCTTTCTTTGACCGGCATTTCTATGCCCCAAGATGGATATGATCAAGTCCTCATTGGTTCCCCATCCTGCAATTGTATTGATAAAAATTCAAGATTATATGAAACCAAACACCCCAATCATGAAAAGTCACATAAAAGAAAGAAAGAAGATAAACTCTGGTCTAAACTATTTTAGCTGTTTTCTATAATTATTTATTCATGACAAAATACCATTTTCATGTCAAATCAGGTCCTTTACAAACCTTCTATAAATCTATACGTACAGATCATTGTTTTTTTCTTTTTAGATAAATTATCCCAAATGCATTATTTTCTTCTGATACAAACAGAGCTTTGGTGCAGAGTGAAAGCATCACCGTTTTACAAAAGTAAGCAATCACATTCATTTACGTTGTATCTAACACTAACAATCGGATCGGTGAAATGGGATCGATCAATCATCAATCATAAAGCCAATTACAAAATATGGGGTGGTTTAGGATCAGAACAAGAAATGATGCGAGGGAGTAAAAGATCAGAAAAATAATAAAGAAGGAACCTTTGAAGGCCTTTTTGAGCTGCTCACAGTCTTCGGATGCAGGAGGAACTTGTTGAGGAACTCTAAGCGTCGACATCGTCTCTCTCTCTCTCTCTCTCTCTCTCTCTCTGTATGTGTGCAAGAAAATCGAAAACGAAAATGGCTCTGGTCTATGAACCTCTGTTTCTATATTATATATATGGTGTTTGGTAGCTATCCATATATAGTAATATAGTATGGCCCTTGCAATTATCGCCACGTCAAATACTATATTTGTTTCTGTTACATTGGTCTTGGTCATTTAATTTTCACAATTGAATTGTTTATTAATGATTTTGGGGTGGTTTACAATTTCAAATTCTCGTCGGTATTTGCTGCTACACAGTATATAAAATTACTAAACAAAACCTTTGTCTTATTTCATTTTGTTTTTCCTCACAAGGATAAACAAACTATAAAACCTCCTAGATAAAGTATACATAGAGCCATAGCATAGCGCACACGTGCATGAAATAAATTACAAGAAGGAAACATCTATGGAGAATCCTTCTAAACAGAAGATACAGGAAAAGTGAAATGTGCATAAAAAAGAAGCACATTCTGATCAGGGAGCCAAATGATCAGGAGCAAGCAATTCACCACATGTCATCATATGCACCGTCTTCGACAAATGCAGTATCTAAGTTGAGAGGAAATGAGAAACTTGTTTCATTGTTGGACGAGAATTTGGGCTGGAATTCAAGCATGAAAATGCTATCTTCACAAGAGAGGCCACTTCGCTTGCAAGTTGATGCGTAGGAGGGGAAATGCGTTGGTCCAAAACATCCACAATTGTTATTTGATGGGCTGGTAATGCAGATGATGATGATGAGGAGGAGGAGGAGGATGAAGAGATTGATGAGAAAGATGAGAAAAGATCTCCTGGATGCTTTCCCATAATTATTTCCAATGTAACCACACCAAAGCTATAAACATCGCAGTTCTCATTCACTTCCATTGTGTAAGCAAGCTCTGCTAAGAGAAAACCTCACAGAAGTGGCATTATTAGTTAATAGACATAACCATTCAATGGAATTTTAACAAAACTGTATCATGCATAAATCGACTTATTAGTTTAGAGCTTAAGACCAGAGAGACCACCTCCCCTGCTTCTTGTTTTGTGGGTAGGGAGATGCGTTGGTCCAGAACTTCCGAAATTGGCATTTCAGGGGCAGGTGATGCAGTTGAGGACGATGATGACGCCCCTGATGATAAAGATGAGAAAACATCTCCTGGATGGCTTCCCATAATTATTTCCAGTGTGACAACTCCAAAGATATAAACATCGCACTTCTCGTTCACTTCCATTGTATATGCAAGCTCTGCCCAGAAAAAGCACATAGAAGAAATTGTATCATGCATCAATTGTACACACGTAAAATAAGAGACTGAGATTGAAGTGTTCAAAACATTGCTTCTTAGAAAAAGGACAGTGAGGAAATCACAATTTCCCAATCAAATTAATAATTCATTAAAGCACACAACCTACAAAATCGAGGAAATTTGGTTCTTTTTTAGAACTAAAAAAGATAGCTTAATAGAAGCTGGACAGTGAAGAAGAAAAAGAATTAAAAGATGGATGTTGAAAAAGAAAAAGAATTAAATAAGAAAAGTTTCCATCATCATTCACATAAAAAATATCTAATAGTTATATATTCGAAATCAAAGAAGTGAAAATGTGTTTATGTTAACCATTCCTAATGATGAAAATGAAGCATTGGTTTAAAAGCAAAAACTTAAAAAGTGCTAAATACAAAGAACATGGAATCACAATATTACCTGGTGCCATGTAGCCATATGTGCCTGTAGCGGCAGTCCAATTAGTTGAGTCTGGATTTAAATACTTAGTAGTGCCAAAGTCTGAAACACAGGCCTCATATTCATAATCCAACAAAATGTTCTTGCTTGAGATGTCACGATGTACAATCGGTGGCAAGCAATCATGGTGCATGTAAGACAAGGCATGAGCTAAGCCTTTAACAATATTCACCCTTTTACTCCACCCCAACTCTTTAGCTTCTTCATCTTTGCTCAACATTGCGGCCAAGCTACCTCTTTCAAGATACTCATACACCAAAAATGAGTGTCGTTTATGTGCGCAGAAACCATAGAGCTTCACAATATTCCGATGTCTTATCTCAGTGAGTGCCTTTACTTCATTCAAGAACTCCTTCTGAAATTCTATCTCGCCATCCCATAGCATATGGAGTTTCTTCACAGCCACTACGTCTCCAGATGACAAATTCACTCTATAGACGCTTCCGTGTCCTCCCTTCCCAATGCAGTATGTGGAATCAAAATCTTCTGTTTCCCTTATGATTTCCTCATACATTGATTTTCCATCCAAATTTAAAACTGAAAAGGAAATTTCTCCATGCATGTGGTTTTGTTTAGTATCTTGATGCTTCTTCTTTCTTTGCACTATTACAAAGACAATTGTAAAGAGAGCATATAGAAGTACAAATACCGCTAGCGAGAGAATATTAACTTGTGGTCCTTTTTTGACCTATGTGCATTGCAAGGTGGCAGTAGAGCTCCAACTTTGCCACACAATCCTTTGTTCCCTTTCAATCTTTCTGGCGGAGCTTCTCGAAATGCACTGATGTTGGGAAAGGAACCTTCGAAGTGATTGTAAGATATGTCAACGTACGACAAGCCGTACATCTCTTCAAAACTTGAAGGTATGGAACCTGAAAGATTGTTGTGGGAAAGATTGAGCGTCACCAAACTCCGCATACTGCCCATTTCTGATGGTATCTTACCTTCAAGTGAGTTATAACTTAAATCTAGGACATTCAATTGAACTAAATTCCCTAACTGAAGTGGAATTGCTTTAGATAACTTGTTGTTGCTCAAATTCAAATGGTATAATTTGAGCGAGTCACCTAGAATGCTGGGAATTGAGTCACTGAATTTATTTGTTGACAAGTCAAGATAATCAAGATCAATCAATGATCCGAATTCAAAGGGTATATGACTTGAAAGTTGATTTCCATTCAACATGAACCTCACCAAAGAAGTCCATCTCCCGAATCCCATTGGAATTAACCCAACTAAATAATTCGAAGAGAGATCTAGCTCATGAATTTGGGTTGCATTGCCTATCCTAGGTGGGATGCTCCCAGTAAGGTTGTTTCTTGCAAGTCATAGGGTTGTCAACTTTGGGCATTTTTGCTAATTGTGCGAGATTTCTCCATACAAGTTGTTATGGCTTACATCTATGAAAAGAAGATTATGATAAATGCCAAAGTCTTCATAAATATTGTTTGTCAATTGGTTCTGTTCAAGACGGAGTCTGACTAAGGTCGTGCAATTTTTCAAGCTTTTGGGGATTAGACCAGTCAAATTATTTTTGCTTGCTGTTAAGTTTGTGAGTTTTCCACCTTGGCAAATATTTTGGGGTAGATAACTAGACAATTGGTTTGTATCCAAAGCTAGGGTAGTCAAATTCTTGAGATTCTCTAACTGTTGGGGAATGGAGCCAGAAAGTTGGTTATCGCGTAGGAGTAAGATCTCCAAGTTGCTCAAGTTAGCAAATGAGGTTGGAATTGATCCATTGAGTTGATTGCTGCTCAATCCTAAGATCATAAGATATTTCAAGTTCCCTATCTTCTTGGGAATCAAACCAGAAAGTTGATTTGAAGGCAAGTACAAAGCGTTTAGGTTTATTAAGTTACTAATATTTGGAGGGATGAGACCACTTAAATTGTTATAGGACAACACTAGATTTACAAGAGATTTCAAGTTCCCTATCTCCTTGGGAATCAAACCAGAAAGTTTATTACTATAGAGATAGAGATGGGTAAGGCTTGTTAGATAGCCTAGTGATCTTGGAATTGAACCGGTTGAGTTGATTCATATTCAAATATAGCTCCACAAGATATTTCAGGTTGCCTATCTCATTGGGAATATTCCCCAAAAATGTATTTTCAGAGAGACCAAGAAATGTAAGATTTCTTAAGCGACCGATTTCTGGTGGAATTCTCCTAGAAAATTGATTGAGAGAGAGCTCAAGATAGTGGAGTTTGGAGAGGTTAATGATTTGAGGTGGGATGACATCAAAGAGTTTGTTCATCTGGAGGTCAAGATATTCAAGATTAGGGAAGGACAAGAATAAAAATGCATGTAGCGTACCTTGTATACCTTTATTGAAAAGGTCTATCTTGCTGACACTTCCAGCTGAGTTGCATGAAACACCAGTCCAAGTGCATGGGCTTGTTCTTGGTTTTGGATTGGTGCTGGAAGAATTGGTGGCATTAATATTATGAGTGGGACGATCGTACTAGGTGAGGTTATTGAGGGCTTGATTTGGAAATAAGCTGGCTTTCCATTTGAGTAGAGCCTTTGCTTCAGTATCAGAAGTAGAACTAGCAGAAGGAAAGGAACCCAATTTGGTGATGAAACATTCAAGAAGATGACAAGGCAATAAGGCAGGAAGCATAGTTTAGCTAGTTTAGCGGAAGTGAAAGATGTCATGGTTATTGTTTGTGTGGTATATGTATATTGTATGGGCCGTGCCTTATGAGTTATACATAGTGTGGGTTAGTCTTTGGGGTTCAATTGAGCATTGAAAAGTCTTTGGAATAGGAATGCGTAATTGACGGTTTGTTTTGTCGTTTATTGGATAAATTCATTTGATTATTGTGCTCCTCCGATGCCAATAGTCAACTTCATTTTTTAATTTATCAACACAAAATACATCGGTTATTTATTAGCTTGCTTGCTTTCTTCAGATTTTTTATTTATTTAAAAAAATCGGTTATTTGATGTGTAAAAAAAATCGGTTCTATCATATATTTATAGATGTTTTAATCAAACCCTATAAATATTCAAGTTCACCCAACAATATTTTTAAAAAAACACATTTAAATTCAAGTTTAACCTTATTAATAAATTTGTAGGATGATGAAGGATGGAGGATGATGGGTGATGGGTGATGGAGGATGATGGGTGCTTTGAACAATGACCTAAACTTCCTATTTATAAGACTATTAGAAATCCTATATAAGGTATAATTACAATTGTTATAACAGTAGGATTCCTTCTAAAATAGGGTCTTCTTTATTTCTCCTTGTTTGACTTGATAAGACTTGAAACATCTTGAACTAGGAAATTTGACAACATTCCTTGTGACAAAAGGAATGACTTGGCTTCTTGACTTGATTAATCTTCAATCTTCATCTTCTTGCCCTTTTTAGCACACTTTCTCATATTTCTACAATTCCTTCACAAATCTCACAAAACCAATTAAAACAACCAATTTAATCCAAGGAAATTAACAAATAAATAAGTAGAAGAGGCATAAAATATATATAAAATATAGGCTTATCAGGTGACACGTGCCCCTGGAGATTAGGTTCGGCAAGAAGCTTCGGTAGATGGCTAGCTGCTTCGGAAGTGTCTTTCTTCAACATGTTGGAAGGTGATGACCTCTCAAAGCATGGCACGTGGATGCAACTAGTGCTTGCATATCGCAGGGCGGTGTGCCTAGGCATGAAGGTGCGAAGGCTCAAACTTGCATGTCGCGAGGCGATTTGCCTAGGCAAAAGGGTGCCGATAGCGCAAAGCTTGCATGTCGCCAGATAAAATGTAAAAGGGAAAGGGGTGCTGAAGGTAAAGCTTGCATGTCGCAAGGCAGTATGCTTAGGCACGAGGATACCGAAGGCAAAGGGGATGCCAAAGACATAAAGCTTGCATGTTGCAAGGCAATGTGCCTAGGCACGAGGGTGCCGAAGGCAAAAGGGATGCAAAAGGCATAAAGCTTGCACGTTATAAGGCAATGTGCCTAGGCATGAGGGTGCCAAAGGCGAAGGGATGCCGAAGGCATAAAGGTTGCATGTCGCAAGGAAATGTGCCTCGGCACGGGGGTGTCGAAGGCCACATAAAGCTTGCATGTTGCAGGGCAGTAGGCTTATGCACGGTGGTGCTGAAGGCAAAGGGGATGCCAAAGGCATAAAGCTTGCATGTTGCAAGGCAATCTGCCTAGGCACGAGGGTACCGAAGGTATAAAACTTGCATGTCGCAAGAGAAGGTGCTGAACGGCACAGGGTGCCAAAGGCAAGGGGGTTGCCAAAAGCACAAGGGCGCTGAAGGGAAAAATGCAAGTATGCATTTTTTATTATTATTTAGGAAAGAATAATAATAATATCCTTTTTTTTTTTTTGCTCCTTTTTTGGTGGAAGCACCTTGAGCCTCTGGAGCCGCTTGTGAGCCTCCATCTCTTTGGCACGAGCCTTGTCGTTCGACAAGGAGGCCAGGATGGGCTTAGGCCAGGCTCGAGCTTCTTGGGCTTCATAAAGGCGTGGGCATGGGCTGCGGTAATGCTTCAGCAAAGGTTGGTGCATAGGTTGGTAAGGCTTCAACTGGTGCATGGGCTATGGTAAGGCTTCAGCAAGGGCTGGTGTATGGGCTTTTGGCAGAAGGGTTTTTGGTAAGGGCTTCAGCAAGGTCGTGCGTCGTATATCTTTAGTAACTAAGCATCAGTCTCCGCAGCTTTTCGGCAAGGGTGTTTGGGAAAGAGAGTTTGTGAGCACACTAAATTTTGGTATGGCAGCACAAATTATTCTCGAGCCCAATGGTGTGGCAACACAAGCTCGACTGCTCAGAATTTTCCTTCGACCCGATGCTTGCCGTTTGGCAAGCAGGCCAGGGTGGCCTTGGGTGTGCGCGAACCTTTGGAACCTTGGTTTGGTTCTCCTATATTTTTTATCTTATGAACCATGCGGCTTGCGTCCACCTTTTATTGCAAAAGCTGAAATGAGTTGGTGGGAGCTTTCTTCAAGGTGACCAAACGGTAGGGTGCTTTTGCTAATATATGTCTTTGGTGTGTTGGTGTTTTGAATCCATTTAAATTTTTATGCTGCTGCAAATGTTTTGCAGTTTGATGGAGAGTGATGCCTGAGATTAAGGCAGAGGTGCTGATTGGTAATTTTGAGCTGCAGTGGCGATGAGCCCACTCTTTTTGGGTGCCTTGATAAATTTGGTGGTTCGTGTAGTCTGAAAGAAGACAGGGAAGCAGTAAGAATATCTACTGAATGGTAGTCATGCAGTATTGCCTTTGTCCCATGAGGCTTCTTGTTTATGGCAGCAATTCAAAAGCTGCGGTATCCATTTCCAACATGAAAGGTTCGGCAATGTAGAGATGGAAGAGGTTCCAACGCCTCAGCTTGCTACATGAAATGAAGGGGCCATGTAATTGCAGATGGGTTGCCGTTTGGCTTGAGAGATTATATGTGCCTTAGCAAGCTATGACCAAATGGGTGTCTTGAGCAATTTTCATATTTGTCTTCCTTTGTTTTTTTTTTCGACTAGGTGTCGTTCGGCGATTTGCAGTTTGGTTCGAGCTATAGAGGTCGAGAAAAGGTAGTTGCTGATCGGTGGTTTAATGACTCAAGAACCCCTTGCCAAAATTCACGCCCAAACATAGCCGCCACAGAGCCCCTGCTGAATGGCAGGAGCCGTGAAGAAGATATTTAGGGGACTCCTGTAAGTTTGGCAAAGGATGGCTACCGACTGGCAGCTTTGGAGCATGGGGTCCTTGCAGTGGTCTCGGCAAGGATGGTCTCTCCGATACTTCGATGCTTTCAGGAGAAATTTCTCTTAGAACTTTCTGGAGCAAATGGAGAATTGGCAGCAAGCATGGTTACTGCCCACTGCTTTGTGAATTTGTTGAATATGGAGCATATGGTTGCCTTTTGGTTTGGCCAATCGATCTGTTTGGGGGATGCTATAATCGCTCCTTTGGAGTTTTCCATCCCGTGCTTTTGAACTTGCTCCATGGTTTATGTCAGCTACTTGAATAATATATGGAATCATTGAATTGCGTGCTTATAAATATATTAAAATATAAGATAAGCAAATGTGTTTTATCTTTTGGAAATAATGGACATGACTTTTCTTCATCCCAAGAGTAATGAGTTCTTCCAATATTAAATAATTTGTAAAAATAATGAATATGCCACATATATGATAGAGATTTCGGCAAGAGTGGTGTCTTCGGCATCTTGGTGCCTTGTGACTCAAAGTTGCCTCACTACGGGTATTGCCGAATGACAATTAAGTGATATTGATTATAAGGGTGTCGAAGGGCATTGAAGAAGGTAGAATCGACAAAGGCTTCTTGTTTCGATTCCCATAGACAGAGCCAAACTGTTGATGCTCTTTTTGGGAGGGTCAACTTAGATAGATGCGGAATGGTGGATGATGGGTGAAGGTGAGGACCTTCAGCATGTGTGTGAAGTTTGGGCAAGCGATAAATATACAGAAGACGAGATATACGTGGTTCACCCTTAATTATGATAATGTTTGTTCACATTTGTACAAGGGGATTAGACCCAAAGATAAAGGGAAGAAGGCCCAAGGCCTAAGGTACAAAGCCCGATAGTCCAAGGCCCAAAGGTCAAGACCCAAAAGTCAAGACTCAAGACCCGAAGACAATGAGACTAGAAGATAGAGTCCACAAGAGCCAGTCCCCTTTTAAGGAAATAGCAGTCTTCTTATATAGGTGATGGGGAGTCTCCATCTCTTGTAGTTTTCCGATGTGGGACTTGTGCAGCTTACTCTGGTGGTGACACGTGTCCCTGGAGATTAGGTTCGGCAGTCAGAAGCTTCGGTAGGTGGCTGGCTACTTCTGAAGTGTCTTCCTTCGGCAGGTGGCTGGTTGCTTCGGAAGTGTCTTCCTTCGGCATGTTGGAAGGTGATGACTTCTCAAAGCATGGCACGTGGATGATCTAGCCTAGCTAGTTGCTCGGTTGGTCACGGTACCAACAACCCTCTATTTGTGTTTCTGTGTATGGGAGATTTGTAATGTTACAAGAAATGTCATGCATGGTAGGCCTTAACTCTGGATTTTCATGTAAGCATGCAACTGCTAGCTTTAGGATGGTAACAACTTCATCCAGAATTTTACCAGTGGGATGCGCAAGGCGATCGTCCAACACATCCCCCAACATTTTGCCTCCCCAGATTGCAGATGACAACGCAGACCCCACTAGATTGCTAGGGTACTTTCCTTCAATCACTTCAAGAGATAACACCCCAAAACTATAGACGTCACATTTCTCTGTCACCTTCAATGTGTAAGCAAGCTCTGCCACAAAGGGTAAACATAAGTTTTCTATTTTAGGAGAGAGATGCTCATATGAGAAGTTAAGAGAACAATGTAAACAGGGGAAATGCTCTCAAGTCAGACAGTATGTGACATATTATGTTGCCAAGAATGTAAATCCAAACCATCTGATGAAAACAACACAAGATGTTGAATTGTACCCGGTGCTATGTATCCAATTGTGCCTACAACCGCAGTCCAGTTTGATGATTCATAATCTAGAATCTTAGCAGTTCCGAAGTCTGAAATGCGAGCCTCATATTCAATGTCTAGCAAAATGTTCTTGCTGGATATGTCTCGATGAACAATTGGCAGAGACACATCATGGTGCATATAGGATAAACCATGAGCCACACCTTTAATGATGTTCACCCTTTTAATCCAATCCAATTTCCTAGCTTCTTCATCATTGCACAAGATTGAAAACAGACTACCCCTTTCAAGGTACTCGTAAACCAAAAATGAATGCCGTGCATGTGAACAGAAACCATAAAGTTTGACAATGTTTCGATGGCGTATCTCAGTTAATGCCCTTACCTCGTTTAAGAATTCTTTTCTCCACACACCATCACATGGAATGTGGAATTTCTTGACAGCTACCAAGTCATCTGAGGGCAACTTTGCTTTGTATACGCTTCCAACTGCCCCCCTCCCAATCCAATATGCAGCATCAAAATCCTCAGTCGCTCTTATAATTTCTTCATACAATTCTTTTCCATCAAAGATTGACATTGCGCGCAATTCGAATTCTTTTGGGTGAATGTCACTTCGTTCTTCTTGTTGGCTTTCCCTTTTTCTTCGCGAAGTGATAAAAATTCCATAGAAAGCAAGCATAAATGCTCCCAATACAGGAAGCATGATAAAGCAGTACACAACTTTGAAACCAATTTTTGAGTTATGCTTCTTTTCAACAGGACTATTATTGCAGGGGTGTAGACCTGTAACATTGCCACACAAAGCCTTGTTCCCTTGCAATGCTTCTATGGGAGCCTCTTGAAATGCTTTGTTGTGTGGAATAGGACCCCTTAATTGATTGTATGATATGTCAACAAACTCCAAGCCACGAAGTTCCACAAAATTCTCTGGAATAACACCAGAGAGGTTATTGTGGGAGAGATTTAGTGTCACCAAGCTACCCAACTTGCTAAATTCAGTTGGTATCTCTTCAGCAAGATTATTATGACTCAAATCAAGCACTGACAGTTGCACTAACCTACCCAACTTAGTTGGGATTCCATGGCTCAACTTGTTGTTGCTCAAATTCATGTGGTGCAATTGGACAAAATTCCCTAGGCTACTTGGAATTGACTGGCTCAGTTTGTTAGTGGACAGGTCAAGATAGTCAAGGTGAGTCAGTGAACCAAGTTCTTGAGGTATACCACCAGAAAGTTGATTGTTATTCAGTATAAGCCTCACCAAAAAAGTCAGCCTTCCAAGTTCCATAGGGATCTTCCCAACTAAATGATTTGAAGAAAGATTAAGCAAATGCAGTTGAGTCAAGTTTCCAATCTTGGGTGGTATGGAGCCAGTAACATTGTTCCCTGCAATCTCAAGGTTTGTTAGATGCAGAGACCTGCCCCATTTATGTGAAAGTTCACCATAAAATCTATTGTTGCTTAGAGTTATGAAATTCAAGTTTGGATAAACACCAAAATCTTCAGATATATTTCCAGTGAGTTGGTTTCCATCGAGGCGGAATCTGTATAAGCTTTTGCAGTTTTTCAAGCTTTTGGGGATCCGACCTATGAGACGATTGCCATTTGCAGTGAAATTTACAAGCAATCCACCTCGGCAAAGGTTCTGTGGCAAATGACCAGTGAAATTGTTTCTGGCAAGTCTCAGCCCAACCAAATTCATGAGATTTTCAATCTCTTGAGGAATGGAACCTGAGAGTCGGTTATCGCGTAGGTGTAGAAGCTGTAATTTTCTCAAATTACCAATTGACATGGGAAGAGGACCACTGAGTCTATTCTCATTGAGATTTAGAACAGAAAGAGACTTAAGCTGGCCTATTTCTTGAGGAACTGAGCCATTTAGCTTGTTTTTATTTAGGCACAGGTTCTGAAGATTTGTTAGGAAACCAATTTCTGGTGGGATTTTTCCTGACAACTTATTATCTGAGAGATCAAGATAGATGAGTTTGGAGATGTTACTGATTTGAGGTGGGATGGCACCAAAGAGTTCTTGAGGAACTGAGCCATTTAGCTTGTTTTTATATAGGTACAGGTTCTGAAGATTTGTTAGGAAACCAATTTCTGGTGGGATTTTTCCTGACAACTTATTATCTGAGAGATCTAGATTGATGAGTTTGGAGAGGTTACTGATTTGAGGTGGGATGGCATCAAAGAGTTTGTTCATGCTAAGGTTAAGATATTCAAGATTAGGGAAGGACAAGAATGAAAACTCATGTAGCGTACCTTGTAAACCCCTGTTGAAAAGGTCTATCTTGCTTACACTTCCAGCTGAGTTGCATGAAACACCAGTCCAAGTGCATGGTCTTGTTCTTGGTTTTGGATTGGTGCTGGAAGAATTGTTGGCATTATTATTATGAGTAGGAGGGTTGTACCAGGTGAGGTCATTGAGGGCTTGATTTGGAAATAAGCTGGTTTTCCATTTGAGAAGAGCCTTTGCTTCAGTATCAGAAGTAGAAGTAGCTGAAGTAAAAGCAACCCAATTTGGTGATGAAACATACAAGAAGATGAGAAGGCAATAAGGCAGGAATAATAGTTTAGCGGAAGTTAAAGATGTCATGGTTATTGTTTGTGTGGTATACGTATATTTTATGGGCCGTGCCTTATATATAATGTGAGTTAGTCTTTGGGGTTCAGTAGTTGAGCATTGAAAAGTCTTTGAGAGCGTGTTCCTTGTGCTCTTGATTACGTATATTGTATGGGCTGTGCCTTACTAGTTATATATAGTGTGGATTAGTCTTTGGGGTTCAGTTGAGCATTGAAAAGTCTTTCGAATCTCATCTATAATCAGTTGAGCATTGTCAAAGATTTATTTGTTTGAGTCTGTTAAAAATTATCTTCCTTTTTTTCCATCTTGTATTTTTGGGGTGTTTGACAAAGATGGAATAGGAATGCGTAATTGATGGTTTGTTTTGTTTTCATCAACTTGTTTATTTTATATTTTTTCTTATTTGGATTGTAGGGTCTCAATAAAATTTCTCTAACAAGAAAATATTAGAACGCTGACACATTGAAAAATAGGACAGAAGCATACATATCTTCAGTCAAAGTCTTTGTATGTTATCTGTAATGTTTAAATTGGAAAGTTTGCATGTTGTTGCTTAACTTTAGTGAAATGAGGTTGATACTTGAATGCCGTTTTCTCCTTCCTATACATATCTTCAGTCAAAGTCTTTGTATGTTATCTGTAATGTTTAAATTGGAAAGTTTGCATGTTGTTGCTTAACTTTAGTGAAATGAGGTTGATACTTGAATGCCGTTTTCTCCTTCCTATTATTATGACCCATGAGTCAAGATAGTGGCTTCACTTGAAATCTATATATTCGTTGTCTTTATCACTTGACTTGGCTACTATTGAGAGTTTGAGAGGCCTTAAAATAAGCGTGTTTATCGATTTTAACTAAGAATTGACAAAATAACTTATTAAAGGAGCCATTCAACTCAATGCGCATGACTGGAAAACTAACTCGATTCAGAAGTTTCCCACCTGAATGCTTGACACTATGTCACATGGTATATCGTAGGTAACAAGCTTCAACAAACGTAGCCTCTTCGAATAGAAAGATACTGAGAAGGGTTTTTGTCATGAATGGTCCTTGAATTTTTCAAAAGTCCTCATTTGAATTCTCAAACTTTCCAATCAATCAATGTGATCCTTAACCCTCTGTTTGGATGAAGAAATTGAAACCCTAAAAAACAAAGGAAAAAAAAGATACATATGTTGCTCAACAAAGCTGTGTACTCTCCTTGATGAAACCTAAATGTGAAACCTTGAATGGAAAGCAGATGATTTTGTTGAGCAAAAATTTGAGTTATAGGACTAAATTGAGCTATATTTTCATGACATAATTTGGTCAGGTGATGGATGATACATGACCAATGTTAACAAAGTTTTGTTGGAATGCAACAACAAAGACCAAATTGATGTAAGAACAAAATATAAAGGAACTATTGATTGGTTTGAACGTTTGGGGACTAAAATAAGAAGTTTAAAAACAGAGTACCTGTAATAAAAACCCGTGTTGAGAAACTTGTTTGACGAGATTGTTGATTGACATTCATGACAACTTATTATCGTCACAACAAGAGAGAAGACTTCCCTTGCTTCTTGATGCCAAAGCTAGCTATCCATATGTTACTGCAATGGTGACCCAATTAGTTGAGTCCAGATTTCAGAGACTGAAACACATGCCTCATATAGAATCCAGCAAAATGATTTTGCTTGATATTGATGCAGGAGCATAAGAGTGGATCAAGATAGATATTTACCATTTAATTAGTTATTTCTTGATATATTGTTATTTTCTTATTTAGATAGTTTTATGATATCTTTTATTACTTATGTGTGATTTTATAATTAATTAGTTTACTTTTGGACCAAGCAATCTTTGTGCCCAAGTCTTGTAAAGCCTATAAATAAGGCTAATGTAATAGTTGTAGGAGAGTTGATGTTGATGATTAATGAAATAGTTTTATTTGTGGCATGGATTTGCTACGATATATGTGAGTTTGCATTAACCCTAGATTTCGGTGCTCGTATATGTGGTTGGTGACCTGTGTCCTGATCTCAATCCCCATCAATTGGTATCAGAGTTATGGCTCAAGATCTGCTTTATCGGGGAGGTTTTTGGATGGAGGGTCGTGTTGACAACTACAACGACATGAAGGAAATTAGGAGGATGCTACGGCAACTTACGGAACGCGTCGCTTGCATCGAAGCTCGAACCCAGATAGGTAAAAGTTCTGACGGGGAGAGATGCGTGAACCCTTATCTGAACCGAGTAGCTCGCATCGACACTCTAAGCCGTGGGAGTCTCGACAGGGAGTACGAGGGAGATAGCCTTTTTCATTATTACGCTCCGCTGGGTAAGTCAAGTGAAGAGGGGCACGGTTATTCTCATTGTGTCTTTGAAGGTATAAATGGATTTGGTAATTTTGGTGCATCTTGTTCTTCATCAAAGTTATTAAATTTGGATTTACCTCCAATATTTGATCATTGCAACTGTGAAAATTGCAATGAAAATTGTTTGGGTGTTCAAAGCAATTTTGATAAGCTATTTATTGATTAGAACAGTGAAGAGAGGAGAATTGAGAAAACTTTCGAAGATATTATTGATTTTATGGGCCTTAATGTTTTCACTTGGAAGGTTGCCAAAACTCTGGTTGATTTTGTCAATCGGTTGAAGATTCTAGAGAGAAACATTTGCATTGTTAGAGGTTGTAAGAAGAAGCCAAGAATAACGAAATATTCCAAATATCTTTTTATTTGGAAAGGAAGGTTTCAATTGGATGCTAAAAGATCCAAAATTAATATGAAGCAATTGAAGATTCTACTTGGATTTTCCTCAATCAAAGGCTTGAATTCGAGGACGAATTCTTTCCAACTAGGGGAGTCTGATGCAGGAGCATAAGAGTGGATCAAGATAGATATTTACCATTTAATCAGTTATTTCTTGATATATTGTTATTTTCTTATTTAGGTAGTTTTAGGATATTTTTTATTACTTATGTGTGATTTTATAATTAATTAGTTTACTTTTGTATCGAGCAATCTTGGTGCCCAAGTCTTGTAAAGCCTATAAATAAGGCTAATGTAATAGTTGTAGGAGAGTTGATGTTGATGATTAATGAAATAGTTTTATTTGTGGCATGGATTTGCTACGATATATGTGAGTTTGCATTAGCCCTAGATTTCGGTGCTCGTGTATGTGGTTGGTGACCTGTGTCCTGACCTCGATCCCCATCAGATATGTTCCCGCTGTACAATTTATTCCGACACCCTATTCCATTTGTTTGGCTGATCATCTTCAAGTCCAAAGCTGATCACGAGCCTTCCACCGAAAAGCACAACCTATCGCAAATGTTGATTAATTATCCTCTAAGTTATGATTTTGTTGTATTTTGAGTGTACGTTCATTATTTTACTTTATTTTATTTTGTTGAGGAATCACTATTCTTTACATTACAAAAAGATTTCTAAATACCAATAACCCTTATTAAAGCATGAGCAATTTATTACAATAATCCAAACATCTAAGAAGAATTAGAACAAGGCAGACTCAAATGGCAAGCAGCGCATGTCTTGATCAGGCAGTGAAACCATCAAGAGCAAGCAATTCATCACTTGACTTGGCTGCTACTGAGAGTTTGAGAGGCCTTAAAATAAGCGTGTTTATCGATTTTAACCAAGAATTGGCAAGATAACTTATTAAAGGAGCCATTCAACTCAATACACATGACTGAAAAACCAATTTGATTCTATTTGTTTTTTAGTATGCACAACTTTTTCATAGACTTTTCTTTGATCAAAGATTCCCCGACCCTGATGTTTTTGGGAGAAAAAAATATATTGGAATTACTGAAATGAAATTCATGGAAAGTGAGAGTAATATTTGCGTGACATAGGGGTTCAAAAGTGTCCCACCTGAATGCTTGACACTATGTCTGTAATACAGTCCTAAATAAATTTTTAATTATTAATTATTCAAATAAAAGACTATTTTGCCCATAGAATATTTTATTTGTATAAAAGTTGATTTTTTGATCGGGGAGGAATTTGAAGATTCCGCTTGTACCGTTGCATAGAGCACGTCGAGATGAGTTCGTAGACACGTAGTGGGCTCAAATTCAGGTTGTAACGAGAGAGATACGATAAAAATTCAAGTAGGGGCAAAATCATAATTTTGTGAAACTGGTTTTTAAAACAAGATTCTCTCTCTCTGCGAAACACCCTCCCCTGCTGGTTCCTTCTCCATCGTGCCTCCATCCTCCATAACCACTGCCACCGACGCCGGCCAGCCACCAAACAGGACCGCCACCACCCCAACAACCTTTCCCGACCAACCCCGACTCCAACTGCTATTGGATTCTGGGAAACAGCCGTGAAAGCCGCTGGTTTTGACAGATTTTTTTGGCGTTTGTTCTCCATCCTCCGGCCACCAAATCCGGCAATCAAGGTATGGATTTCCACATATCTTTTATGTTCTAGCTTATGGTTGGGTAGGATTGGATCAATCTCTAGCGTAGATAACTCAGTTATCAAATTGAAATTTGGCCGGATTTTGGGATGAGATTCTGGATACTTTCTCTCATTTTTCGAGGTATGTCTAAGAACCAAAGTGGCTCCAATTGATGTCCTGAACCTAGGGTAGTAAGCTTGGCCATTGATTTTGAGATTTTCCAGTGAGTAGTATCGCTTTGGATACCCACGAGCTGCTGGCGCTTGTGGCGGTGCGTGGGCAGAGTGGTTGAGCAACATACTGCCCTAAAATGATCTCCTAGTTGTTACGAGCACATAGGTGTGCTCGGATTCCAATTTGGATACCGTTTGAGCGTCGAACGGATTTCGCCTAGTGTGCGATTTCCAGGGTCGATAGGTTCGGACTGCTAGATCGAACCCAAATTCATGTATGTTGATCTGGGTAATTCTAGGATCGTATAGGATTCGACGGATCATGAAACGGAGCCCCGAATACTTCGAAAATTCCAACCCTAGGGCTAGGTTTATAGTAACAATCCGATTGTGATTAATCCGACCGTTTGATCGAGACCAAACTCTCGGGACATGTGTCCTAGGCATATTAGAACCTTTAGGGACTCCCGGATTTGTGATAGGAGAATAAGGGCCCCGCGGGTCCAGTTGACCAAGTTTAGGCAGTTTGACCCCTCGGTTGACCGTGAGTCTTCCGAGGCAGTTATATCCCTTGGTTAGAATGACCATGTAAACGAGTCCTGACCGATAATGTGTTATATGAGTCATGTTATAGATTGAGTATAGATAGTTATTTATAGATTGTTAAATTGTGCATATATATTTTAAGTATAGTGGAGAATCAATTTATCAGAAAGTTGATATAAAGATGAGGAGATAGATTGTGAAATAAAAGGAAAGCATTGATATAAGTTTGGGATACGGTTTTTTAAACCCACCACAAGGGTACCCCCTAGTTGCTTTAAAATAGCGTCATTTATAAATAAAGCCCCACGTGTTTTGTGAACCCCTAAACTGTGCGGAGCGAGGATGCGGCTCAGTGACCAACAGTCCCGAGGCATGCGAGGATTGCGGCTCGGATAGAAGTGGTATCTTCGAGGCCTGAGAAGATTACGGCTCGGGTAGAAGTGGTATCCCTGAGGCCTGCAAGGATTGCAACTTGGGTAGAAGTGGTATCCCTGTGGCATGCGAGGATGGAATTGACAGTATTAATGGAATTGACGGGTCAGGAATGGGGGTACGCCTAAGTGGAGGGAATTTCAGTTTTGAGATGTTCTTAAACTAAAATAGAGGGAGTTCAGTGTGTGGCATATTTATATTCAGTGTATGACTGATATGAGTATTGGAAAGAACTACGTGTGGCTTAATCCCTCAGTAAGGGTACGTAGGCAATCTAGTGTTACAAGGTGTAGTCACGAGTTGGAGTCTTTGAGATTGCTAATGTACTATTAATATTCTAAAATTTGAGATGAACTTTATTAGTAGAATGATTTATTTGATTGGTTGAGGCCTGAGGCCAGAATGATATGATGCTGGATTTCTTGGAGATAACTTAATACATGCTGAATGATTGGGATATATACAAATGTTTGTTAACAGGTGAAAACTTTTGGGAAATGAGCAAGTTACAAGGGAGACTATGCCGAATTTTCGGCAAAAGTCCAGTTGATAGAAAAATTGGTTTCTAGTTAGAATGGCAATTTGGTCATTTGTGCCCGGCATTCGCCAGGTGTCGGACACGCATGTGGTTCAGCTCGGATTCCAAATTGGAATTTGGGTCAGGTCATGTCCATGTCACATGGTATATCGTATGTAACAAGCTTCAACAAATACAGTCTTTCTGAATAGAAAGATACTGAGAAGGGTTTTTGTCATGAATGGTCCTTGAATTTTTCAGAAGTCCTCATTTGAATTCTCAAACTTTCCAATCAATCAATGTGATCCTTAACCCTCTGTTTGGATGAAGAAATTGAAACCCTAGAAAACAAAGGAAAAAAGGAATACGTATGTTGCTCAACAAAGCTGTGTACTCCCCTTGATGAAACCTAAATGTGAAACCTTGAATGGAAAGCAGATGATTTTGTTAAGCAAAAATTTGAGTTATAGGACTAAATTGAGCTATATTTTGATGAAATAAGTTGGTCAGGTGATGAAGTGGTCCAGGAAGGTCTGTTTTAGACTGTCAAACGAGTTGATGGTGCGAGGTTTAGCCTGTAGAACCAATTCAGGGCTGCACCGCTGCGGGTGGAAGGGAAGATGAGGCACATGCCTTCGTCACTAAGGCCCTTGCATTCGAGGGTAGACTAGAAGGAATGGATATGAGTGAGAGGATCCTCCATTCCAGTGTAGAAGGCGATGTTGAGTGGCTAGATGTCATTCTCCTGGTGGTAATTGATGATGCGTTGATAAAGGGCCCAGTCGTGGTTTTGCCTGAGGGCTGGTGGCTGCATTCTCGCTAACTCTCCAGCGCCGGACCTTCTCAAAGAGAAGCCTCATGGCCAGGTCGGCATGAAGAAGGGTCTCGGGTGCTGAAGGCTTGGGGTATGGATGAGCAGGGGCTAGGTAAGGTTCCCATTCTTCGAACGACTCAGGTGTGATAAGACTCTCTTCGGATGGTAAAACTCCTGCTATCCGAGTCCCTGCACCTTCTCCATGGTAGGTGGGTGGGCTTGGTAGGGGGCCTAGGTGTGCCATCCTTGGGTCTTTGGGCTTGACAGATATAGGGATAGGTTCTGGCTAAAGGTCCAAGAGATAGTCCCCGCAATCTCTGTAGACCTTCGTCGGTTCATGAGGCCGGTCCTTTGGTGGGGAGATTTGAAGGAGCCGTAACGTGGCCGCTCTGGATGGAGGGGGCCTTTTCCCTTGTTGAGCCTAGACTCGACCAGGGCACTATGGTGAGAGTGCATTGGCTGGTTTGGTTGGGTATGCCCAACATCCTGGCTAAGGTCATGTTGGGAGCTCTGGGCTCGAGTCCTCCTCCGCCACTTTAGAGTGCGGTAGTCATGCTTCACCAATGTTCTTGGTATGAAGATGTTTCGCATTTCTGACATCTTGGCAACACTGGTGCGGAGGCGCTCTAGCTCTGTCTAGAGATTGGCATCTATCAAGGTTTTCTTTGGGAGGTGTCTCCCGCGGGGAGTTTGGTACTGAGTATCGTAGCTATCCTCGGTCAAGCATAGCGAAGCATGGGGTGAAGAAGAGGCAACGGGGCCTAATTGGAGAATGAGCCAGCTGGGTTGGTAGAGAGAAATGAGATTCAAGTGTCATTTCCCACAGATGGCACCAAACTGTTGATGCTCTTTTTGGGAGGTCAACTTAGAGAGAAGTGGATGATCTTCAGTAGGGGAGAAGGTGAGGACCTTCAGCAGGGGAGGAGCATGCAGAAGATAAAGTAGGAGAAGTAGTCGTTAAGCTTCGGACACCGGTGTGGTGTTGGCCGAAGGCTCTCCGATGCTTAAGTCAGCTAAGAGTGGTGAATTTGGCAGAGTAACAGTAAAAGTGAGAGAGAAGTTACCCTTTTTAATTGGGTACTGTTCCCTATTTATAGGGAAGTGAAAGTGGGAGGTTTGCACAAAGTTTCGATGTGGGACTTTGTGTAAGTCACTGTGGTGGTGACACGTGTCTTGGAGATTAGGTTGGGCAATTGGGAGCTTCGGCAGGTATCTGACACCTTGGAAGAGTGTGTTCCTTCAGCAAGGAAGAAGACATGTCTGCCTTAGTGCTAGTTGCTTTGATGCTGGATATGCTCGGTTGATTATGGTGTAAACAATACATGACCAATTTTAACAAATTTTTGTTGGAATGTGACAACAAAGACCAAATTGATGTAAGAACAAAATATAAAGGACCTATTGATTGATTTGAATGTTTGAGGACTAAAATAAGAAGTTTTAAAACAGAGTACCTGTAACAAAAACCCGTGTAGAGAAACTTGTTTGACGAGATTGTTGATTGACATTCATGACAACTTATTATCGTCACAACAAGAGAGAAGACTTCCCCTGCTTCTTGATGCCAAAGCTAGCTATCCATATGTTATTGCAATGGCGACCCAATTAGTTGAGTCCAGGTTCCAAAGACTGAGACACATGCCTCATATAGAATCCAGCAAAATGATCTTGCTTGATATGTTCCCGCTGTACAATTTATTCCAACACCCTATTCCATTTGTTTGGCTGGTCATCTTCAAGTCCAAAGCTGATCACGAGCCTTCCACCGAAAAGCACAACCTACCGCAAATGTTGATTAATTGTCCTCTAAGTTATGATTTTGTTGTATTTTGAGTGTACGCTCATTATTTTATTTTATTTTGTTGAGGAATCACTATTCTTTACATTACAAAAAAGATTTCTAAATACCAATAACCTTTATTAAAGCATGAGTAATAGATTACAATAGTCCAAACATCTAAGAAGAATTAGAACAAGGCAGACTCAAATGGCGAGCACCGGATGTCCTGATCAGGCAATGAAACCATCAAGAGCAAGCAATTCACCACATGTTGTGTGTAACGGCTTTGACAAATGCAGCCTCTGAGTTGATGAAAGGAGCTTAGAAACTTTTTTCATTGTTGGACGACACTGCGGATTGGGATTCAAGGATGCAAACCCGATGTTCAAAAGAGGGACCACCTCCCCTGCTTCTTGTTTTATGGGTGGGAGATGTGTTGGTCTAGAAGATCCGAAATTGGCATTTCAAGTCCCTGGTCCTCCTTAATTCTCCTGCTGGCGTGTGGCTCTATTCCCTATCCATCCATTTTGACAGGTATTTTAGTCTTTCCAGACAAGAGGGTTTACATAGCTTTATATTTAAATTATATAAAAAAGAGCGTTTACATATTGGAAAGACTAAAATACCCCTCAAAATGGATGATGTTAAAGTCAGATGACAAATCATGGATTTTGGAAACTTAAGGTGACATTTTGCTTAAATTTTTGGCTTTTTATCACAAATGGTCCTTTAGGTTTGTGAAATTATCACCTTTCATCCCTAAAGTTTTTTTGTGACACTAATGGTCCTTAACGTTACCCTCTACACATCAAAATGGTCTCTGTCGTTAGCTTCCGTCAAATTTTCTGTTAAATTGATGATGTGGCACATATGTAGAGCCCACACATCCAATGGTATAGAACCATGTGGCTTTAAATAAAATATAAAATACATTTTAAATATTCTAAAACTTAAAATCCATATAAAAATTTTAAAAAGAAAATTAAGTCTTTTTATAAATAAAAAAATGTTAAAACTAAAAACTAAAAATCCTGTAGCCATCCCCTCATCACAGACCCAATCATCGAGCCCTTAAGCCAAGGAATTCCAAGAGCTACAAGTGTTCAAGAAGGAAATGGCCTCTCGATTGGCGGATTTTGAAGCCAAAGAGTTGAACTTTAACTTGGTGATGGGAACTAAAGCCAAGGAATTACAGGGCATTGTACAGGAGGTTGAGCCAAACAAACAAACATTGATTGAAGAATATGAGAGAGAGATGAAATCCAACGAGCCGAAACTTGGTGCGATTCAGAAATTAGTGTTGAAGTACTCGAATGCATTTGAATCAAAAATAAAAGATTTTAATTTGCTTGAGAATGGCTCTGCGATGGGGGGAAAGGGCAATGGGAGAGGGAGAACGCAGAGGATGGCTACAGGTTTTCTAGTTTTTTTATTTATAAAAAGACTTAATTTTCTTTTTAAATTTTTATATGGATTTTAAGTTTTAAAATATTTAAAATGTATTTTATATTTTATTTAAAGCCACATGGTTCTATAGCATTGGATGTGTGAGCTCTACATATGTGTCACATCATCAATTTAACAGAAAATTTGACGGAAGCTAACGACAGGGACCATTTTGATGCGTAGAGGGTAACGTTAAGGACCATTAGTGTCACAAAAAAACCTTAGGGATGAAAGGTGATAATTTTGCCAACCTAAAGGATCATTTGTGATAAAAAGCCTAAATTTTTCTTTAAGATGACAAATTAAAACTGATGTATAAGTTTATGTGACATTTCTACAAAAATCGATTACTTAACGCAAGAGAAGATAATATCGTGAGTTTGTCTAAACAATTATCATCAAACTCAAGTTTGAGAAAAGTGACTGATCTATCAAGTGGGATGCTGGCCTGAAGCTAATTTTCTCCGTGAGCTCCTCAACTTCTTTTTTTGTTGCTTCTCCTCAAGGTGTTTGCACCTCTCCACCACTGCTTGGATAACTTGACGTTGTTCACAACGCTCTACAAATCGCTCATAATTTTCAAGGTCCAAGTCCACCTGTGAACATTTTAAAAAGGAAAAAAAAAAAAAAGCAAATACAAAGTCTGTGACTCTCCAACGTTTGTTCATATTTTAACACTTGCGCCCAAATTTTGACATTTTCAATTGGAATCTTTTAGTTTCTAACTTTGAAATTGGTATTGTATGAAGGAGTTCAAATTTGTGTCTCGCGGATTGCATAGGCATCTGATCTTGTAACAGAAAACAAAATTTTTCTTTAAAGGGCAATGGCCAAAACTTTCTACAGAAACCTTTTTTTTTCTTAAAAGAAAACATAAGAGAAGTGCAGACAAATGTCTAGGTAAACATAAGAGAAAGCAAAAAGGTAGATACAAGCAATAGATTATGTGAGCAGGTAACATAAGGGAGCATGCACCTCATATACAAGCAACAGATTATAAACAAAAAGAAAAAGACAAACAAATAGTTGAAAAATGAAGGATAACATAAGAGAGCATGCACCTCTTATGTAGGGTTGATCACATATTTGGCTTAAGGAACAATGACGTCGAAAATTGGATGCCGAAACCCAGGTTTCAGAACCTGCTGAACTCTGCTCACCAGATCGTAAAATTTGAAAATGTCAGCAATTTGCAATTCTGGTGGTTGTGCAATAATGAGTGGAAGGAGCACAATTACATTGAGATATATTGTAGTCTTCAATAGGGTGCTATATACTCAGTTACCAAAAATTCTACATCTTTTATTGAAGGCACATTGATAAGATAATGGGGCATTTTGAGGAAAGAAACGGGAAAAAAAAAAGAAGGCAAACCACCTGTAGATGATTAATTATTTCAAATCAATAGCTAGCTAGTCCAAACTTAAAACAAAAGGGAGAAATACCCTCTTTTGAATTTCCTGCAAATTGAATTGAGGTTCAGATAAATAAAAGATTTCAAGTATATAAATTTCTTATAGATGAAATTAAACTCTTAAAGATATAAGCCCTGTCACACGAAAGTACAAATATATACCAAGTAGGCAGAACATTTAGGAATCGTTTATATGAATAACGAACTGATAAAACTTTATTGCTATAAAAGTAGATAGCTTGTAATTATATTCAACCTAATGGAATTTAAACTAATGAAAGAGGCATAGATATAGGTGGTCAAGGACATGGGTATCAACAAGAAGTGAATTAGCCACAAAGCAAATTGAAATTTAAAGTTCAAATCCAATTTGGCTTATGATGCAGAGATTGAAAATTTGGGATGCAAAAACAGAATTCATAAGAAAGAATCAATTTTTATGTTAAGAGTCAATGGTGAACCATATGCAACCAGACCTCAGCAGATCAAGTGAGAACAAAAAGGAGAAAAACATAATAAGAAGAATTAGGGTCTGCATTTAGATATAAAGAGACATAGTAGATGCAAATTTTATTGTTTTCAACCCTTTTTCCATACCTCTGCACCAAATTTTTCCAAGATATCATTAGAAACCGAAGTCCAAAGAGCAGCCCAGAACCTAATCCAGATGACAATTCAGAAATAGGAATTTTACAATGCATGAACCTACAATTCACAAATCCACACAAACCCATCAATATATCTTGAGTTTTTAACAGATACACCAGCACACACTTTAACATTTCACCTCAGATTACCAGAAGCCCTTAAAATGGAAAGGCTTGAGAGGGTTTTGCAGCAAGCAGAGATGTGAAAAGTCAAGAAAGAAAGAAAAAGTGAAATAATCGACCCAAGTAGAGATGCTACTGTTGATGTGTAAATTAGTTTTACTGATTTACTTTTACAGTTTTACAGTTTTACTTTTACAGCTGGTTGTGACTAGGTAACAGCTTAAGTTGCTTTTACGGTTGAGAGAATTTTGTGGCTAAAAGGCCTGTAGAAAATTGCCAAGTGTCATACACACATTGGCAGATCAATTTTGATGTAACCATGTATCCGAGCCAGTGCATTTATTTCTATCAATATCGGGCAAGAACAATTCCTACAGTACCCAAATCGGGCACTACATCGGGCATGTCCATTTTGTCTGAAATATAGAATTTTGCAGGCTTTCTTCTCCTCCTTCCCTTTCCTTCCTAATATCCAAAATAGTACTTCAGATTTCAACACTTACCCCCTCAAAGTGCTTGATACCACTTTCCAATCCAGATAATTCGGTGAGTGGGTTGGATTCTCGGTTGAGCTCAGAGACAGGAGGAGGGGCTGTGGGTGGGATTGGGGTTTGACTTTCGGTGGTAGAGAACTAACAAGTATTTAGGGCTACTTGGAGTTGTGATTTTGTGGGTCTTTGGTGGGATTTGTGACAGCTGAGAGGAATTGATGGAGGGGTGTTGACTGTTGAGTGTTGGGGGCTATGGGTCCCGACGAGGGGTTGAGCGAGAGAAAGGAGAAGAGGAGTTCGAGTACTTCTTCGTCGTCGTCGTCGTCGCCGTTGTTGGTAGTCGGTTGTCGATGAGAATGCAGAAGTGGAGAAGATGATGGAGGTCAGAGCAAGAGCGGGAGTTATGCCTTTTTTTTTTTGGTAAAGGGAGTGAAACTGAAAGATTCGAAAGACGCAACAAAACTAATAAAATACATTGGAACAGTCCCGTTCTCTTGGTCAGCAGGGGGACCGGCCTCCTCCGATTCTATCACCCTATAACCTTCAATTCCTCCTCATGGTCCTTTTTAGCTTTTCCACTCTTGGATTAGATTCAAGGGTGGGTGACCATAAATTCTTTGAACCTCCCGTGACGAAGAGAATGAGACTGTACATTGGATATATTGAAAACTGACGACAAATATTACAATCCTTGTTACACATGTCATACTACAACCAAAAACATTCTCCCGAAAAACCTACCACGTCAAACACTAAATTCCTTGTTGTTGTTCAACATTTTAAAACAAAATTTCAGAAAAAAGAGGCAAAATATTCACTTTGCCAAAAAAAATTGGCGGCACTTTAAAAATAAATTGCAAAATTTTGCACAAGACATACAGCGAGGAAGGTTCCTCGTTAAAAGCCTTCTATTGCGAGGAACACGAACCATTTCTTGCAATAGTTTTGGAGGGAATTGGGAAGAATTCCTGCTAAATTTT
Organism: Prunus mume; assembly: GCF_029339155.1. Classification (NCBI taxonomy): domain Eukaryota; kingdom Viridiplantae; phylum Streptophyta; class Magnoliopsida; order Rosales; family Rosaceae; genus Prunus; species Prunus mume. The sequence continues at coordinate 5,862,960 of NC_142699.1, read as the reverse complement.
TAGCAAGGAAAAATCTATTTCCTCGCTTTAACAATCTACAGTATCAATATAATTTGTCGCCAAATCCAGCATTTCCTCTCTATAGCATAGACCAATTTGGGGACCAAATTTAGGTCACATTTTGCAAGAAGTTCATATTTTCCTTGCTAGAAGTGTGTAAATTCCTCGCTGAAAAAATGGTCAATTTTCAAAATGAGATTTTCCAAAATGTTCTTGAAATCTACTTTGGTGTTTTAAAATCTGCATCTAGAATACACTTTCATTCATCATATTTTTCTAGGACAAATTCTAGGATTAATTTCTTCAAGAATAATTTCTTAAAGAAATCAATCTATTGGTTGTTGAATTTATAGTTCATTCATCGGTTAAAATCCAGAGCTGAGTTTCGGTGCCATGGGGTGAAGGAGCTAATGGACTAGCTGCCATTTCCATGAAGGACAAGCTTCTAACTCAATTAAGTTTGGAGACTAAGGTTGCACAGGGAGGTAGTGCTCATTTCCTAAATAGACCTAGGATTGTTTGAGCTTGTGATTACTTCTTTAGTAAGAATCTTCTTGACTTAGTGGATTGCCTGGTCGAAGTGATGACCCCCAGTTTTTCCCAATAGTGGGTTTCTGGGTAAACATTTTTGGTGTGCAGTTCTTGATTTTATGACTATCCATACTGTATCTATTATATCTGGAATGTTGATGAATGTTCACACACTTATCACTCTAGTTGTTGCTAGCACAAGGGATGCGTAGATTGACAGGTCCTTCTGAGTGCTTAGGTTGTCACATAATTATCTTCTAGGCTTGCAGGTTCTTATATTTGATTTGTGATGAGTCTGTGCTTTGCTTGTTTATTCATAAGTCTATGACTAGTATTTGACTAGTCATATTGTCTCTAGGATTATTTGATTATGGTTGTCTTAGATTTGTTGTGAGAGTCCGTATTTAAAAATAAATAAAAAATTTATTAAAGAGGAATAAATATTATTATATATATTTATAAGTAATTATCTTGGTAAGAACTATATGTATATATATATATATATATATATAGTTTTACGTTTATAGTACTATTCCAATAATTATAAGCATTTTATTTTATTAATCATAATATATTTTTATATATTATCAATTGAATAAGAGGCTTTGTTTTAATATATATGTATTATTATTGTGTTAGAATGTGTTATAAAATGTTACAATACATGGTGAAGAGTTTTTGATGGGGGTCATAGAAAGAAATGTTTACTAATTGAAGGTGGCAGTTTTCCCTTGCTTTGAGTTTGACGTGCAAGTCAATTGTGCTAGGTTTTTCTATTTGTAATTGATAACTCATCTTTTAAAATTGCAAGCTGTTGTTGGGATATTAATGAAAGAAATAGTTGAGTCATTAACCCACCAGTACGTGTCTTTATAATAGAGATATTTAGTAATATACCCATTCTTAGCACTAATATTATAGATAAACCCTACACCATTGAAAAATGATAGTTGGCCTTATTGAATTTAATGTTGATTATTAAATTATTTTGGTGCCCTATTGAGTGTTTTGGGTATTTTTATGAGATTTTGGGGTTGGGCTTGTTTTAAGAAATTGATGACAGTTTTGTAATTTATAAGAAGTTAAAATCCTTTTTGTTATGTTGTAAATAAGCTTTGGGTGTATTTCTAAAGTTCATTTCATATAGGGTATTTTTATAATTTGGGCCCCTATATTGGGTATAATAGTGAATCTCCCATTATAATATCCATTCTCATCTTGCAATGATTTAGAGCGAAAGAAAAATTATTTGAGCACCAAGATTAAAAGATGCTGACTATTTAAAAGTTTAGTGATAGAATTGGATAAACCTATCTTAATATAAATTATATTATATTATATTTTTAATATAAGGTTTTTTAGGTTTTAGACATAAAAAAAATTTCACTTTTGGAAAAAGCCAAAGCTTTTTCAAAAAAGACAAAAAAACCACTCAACTTTCAAATCAAAGACATGCAAATGTATTGGATTCCTTAGGAAATCTAAAAATAAATAAGGGTATTTTTGTCCATTTTTGCTTCTTTTAAAATTTTTCTCTCTCCTTTTACTTTTTCCAAAATGTCCCTAATATAATATGCCTTTACCTCTGTGAGCTACACGAGTATACTTCATCATGGTATAGAATTTATATAAGAAGCATGAGGTGGATAACATAAGCTGGAGGTGGCACCATTCCTTGGTTGCTTAAGGAACGTGTAAACACATAAGGCTTGTTGCCTTGTTATCCAAGTGGCTAGCCGTCTTTACCTCATCAAAATATTATCTAAATACCAAATGTTAGCACTTATACAAGTTGTTTACTACTACATCTAGCGATAACATGCATGCAACGTGATAGTTGTTAGAGAGGACTAAAGAGAGATGTAAGGAAATATGATATTGGAGGAGATAGAGAGCTTTGCTTGTGTTTTACTAAATTGGAGTTATGCTTTAGATTCGAGGTAGGAGTTTCTTAGGGGGTTTTTATGGGGATTGATTTAATTAAATTTCGTGAGTAATATATTATGCATGATATTATAATTTAATGGATGTTCTTGATATTGGGTGTTTACGTGTTGTTACTTATTTAATAACTTGTAATAAAAACCCATCTTGAGAGACTTGTTTCATTGTTTGACGAGATTGTGGATTGACATTATTTATGCCAACGTATTATCGTCAAAGCAAGAGAGAAGACTTCCCGATTAGTTGAGTCCAGGTTCGAGAGATTGAAACGAATGCCAAATTTCATTTTCCATGCCATTTTGATTTTGGACTATCAAGGAAAAAAGAAGAAAGAAAAAGGAATTAAGTCATTCATTTTACATATAATCAAGTTTAAAAGAAGTTTTAAAAAAAAACTAAAATTGAATCAAGCTTAAAAGTACTTACAAAAAAGAAGAAAAGAAACTCAAACTGATGCCACTTGAATTTTGTGTCGTGTCTCAATGTGTCCCTCCAAAGAAAACGTTGAATCATCACTTTATCTGTCCTCTAATTTATGATTTTGTTGTATTTTGAGTGTACGTTCACTTTTTACTTTTTGTTTTGTTTTTGTTTTTGTTGAGGAATCACTATTCTGTACATTAAAAAAGAGCACTGCGAGTGAAATTTTAACGGAATGCTTGACAGGGTTGGGCATCTTTTAGATGGAAAATTGATACATACATACATTACGAAAAATATTTCTAAATACTAATAACCCAACAGATTACAATAATCCAAACATCTAAGAAGACTTAGAATAAGGCAGACTCCAATGAAAAGAAGCACATGTCCTGATCAAGCAGTGAAACCATCAAGAGCAAGCAATTCACCACATGTTGTCATATGTAATGGCTTTGACAAATGCAGCCTCTGGGTTGATGACAGGAGTTGAGAAACTTTCTTCATTGTTGGACGACACTGCGAACTGGGATTCAAGGATGCAAATGCGATCTTCACCATAGAGACCACCTCCCCTGCCTCTTGTTTTGTGGGTAGGGGGATGCGTTGGTCCAAAACTTCCGAAATTGGCATTTCAGGGGCAGGTGATGCAGATGAGGACGATGATGATGCCCCGGATGATAAAGATGAGAAAACATCTCCTGGATGGCTTCCCATAATTATTTCCAGTGTGACAACTCCAAAGCTATAAACATCGCACTTCTCATTCACTTCCATTGTATATGCAAGCTCTGCCCAGAAAAAGCACATAGAAGAAATTGTATCATGCATCAATTGTATAATAAGAGACTGAGATTGAAGTGTTCAAAACATTGCTTCTCAGAAAAATGACAGTGAGGAAGCCAAAATTTCCCAATCAAATTAATAATTCATTGAAACACACGACCTACAAATTCGAGGAAATTTGGTTCTTTTTCAGAACTAAAAAAGATAGCTTAATAGAAGCTGGACGGTGAAGAAGAAAAAGTACTAAAAGCTGGATGTTGAAGAAAAAGAATTAAATACGAAAAGTTTCCAGCATCATTCACATAAAAAATATCTAATAGTTATATTTTCTAAATCAAAGAAGTGAAAATGTGTTTATATTAACCGCTCCTAATGATGAAAATGAAGCATTGGTCTAAAAGTAAAAGCATAATGATAAGTCCATAAATTTACACATTTATATACTCTTTATACTTAGTTTTTGTAGGAGAATTTGATTTAAAAAGAACTTATTACTTTATTTTCTCAATTTTCAGCTTTCCAGAGCAAGTAATTTGTTTTCAACAGAAATACAACTTTTTGGTGGAGTTTTAGTACAAGACCAGTTGGAGATGAAAGCTAAGATCTTGAAGATGATTGTGGAAGTTTTCTAGAATTTTCGGAGCAGCCGATGAGAGCAGTCTTGAAGTTAAGTTAGCATAAGGTGTAATCCCGTCAAAACTGTGCTCCTGTGGAAGAATGATTATTTGAAGAATTTCTTGTTTTTTCCTCAAGGCGTGCAATATATGGCTGGAAAGATAAGACAAAAACCTGCAATTTACATATTTTTCCCGAATTTTCTTGGAGGAGGAACGAGTCAAACAATATGGATAGAATATTTGAGGCTTACTTATTGTGATTAGGATTTGTAATTCGTCGAAGGTAAATACCAAACTCCTAGAGTTTACATGCTAGTTCGAGGTTTTCAATGATCTTAATGAGTTTCTATGTGTTGATATTTGACCTAAATACCATAGGCAAATTGTATCATGCATCAATTGTACACACGTACAATAAGAGACTCAGATTGAAGTGTTCAAAACATTGCTTCTTAGAAAAAGGACAGTGAGGACCTCACTATTTCCCAATCAAATTAATAATTCATTGAAACACACAACCTACAAATTCGAGGAAATTTGGTTATTTTTCAGAACTAAAAAAGATAGCTTAATAAAAGTTGGACGGTGAAGAAGAAAAAGAATTAAAAGCTGGATGTTGAAGAAGAAAAATAATTAAAAACTAGATGATGGAAATTTGGTCCATCATCATTCACATAAAAAATATCTAATAGTTATATTTTCTAAATCAAAGAAGTGAAAATGTGTTTATGTTAACCGCTCATAATGATGAAAATGAAGCATTGTCTAAAAACAAAAGCTTAAAAGTGCTAAATACAGAGAATAGGAAATCACAATATTACCTGGTGCCATATAGCCATATGTGCCTGCAATCCAATTAGTTGAGTCTGGATTTAAAAACTTAGCTGTGCCAAAGTCTGAAACACAGGCCACATATTCAGAATCCAACAAAATGTTCTTGCTTGAGATATCACGATGTACAATCGGTGGCAAGCAATCATGGTGCATGTAAGACAAGGCATGAGCTAAGCCTTTAACAATATTCACCCTTTTACTCCACCCCAACTCTTTAGCTTCTTCATCTTTGCTCAACATTGCAGCCAAGCTACCTCTTTCAAGATACTCATACACCAAAAACGAGTGTCGTTTATGTGCGCAGAAACCATATAGCTTCACAATATTCCGATGTCTTATCTCACTGAGTGCCCTTACTTCATTCAAGAACTCCTTCTGAAATTCGGTCTCGCCATCCCATAGCAGATGGAGTTTCTTCACGGCCACTATGTCTCTAGATGAAAAATTCACTCTGTAGATGCTTCCATGTCCTCCCTTCCCAATGCAGTATTTGGAATCAAAATCTTCTGTTGCCTTTATGATTTCCTCATACATTGATTTTCCATCAAAATTTAAAACCGAAAAGGAAACTTCTCCGTGCATGTGGTTTTGTTTAGTATCTTGATGCTTCTTCTTTCTTTGCACTATTACAAAGACAATTGTAAAAAGAGCAGATAGAAGTACAAATACTGCTAGAACAGAGAATATGACCTTGTGGTACTTTTTTGAGCCATGTGCATTGCATGGTGGCAGCAGAGCTCCAACTTTGCCACAAAATCCTTCGTTCCCTTTCAATATTTCTGATGGAGCTACTCGAAATGCACTGATGTTGGGAAGGGGACCTTCCAAGTGATTGTAGGATATGTCAACGTACGACAAGCCGTGCATCTCTTCGAAACTTGATGGTATGGAACCCGAAAGATTGTTGTGGGAAAGATTGAGCGTCACCAAACTCTCCATATTGCCCATTGCTGATGGTATGCTACCTTCAAGAGAGTTATGACTTAAATCCAGTTCGTTCAATTGAACTAACTTCCCCAACTGAAGTGGAATTGTTTGAGATAACTTGTTGTTGCTCAAATTCAGATGGTATAATTTGAGCAAGTCACCTAGAATGCTGGGAATTGAGTCACTGAATTTATTTGTTGACAAGTCAAGATAATCAAGATTAGTCAATGATTCGAATTCAAAGGGTATACGACCCGAAAGTTGATTTCCATTCAACATCAACCTCTCCAAAGAAGTCAGTCTCCCGAATCCCATTGGAATAAACCCAACTAAATGATTCGAAGAGAAATCTAGCTCATGAATTTGGGTTGCATTGCCTATCTGAGGTGGGATGCTCCCAGTAAGATTGTTTCCCGTAAGTCGTAGGGTTGTCATCTTTGGGCATTTTTCCCAATTGTGTGAGATTTCTCCATACAAGTTGTTGTGGCTTACATCTATAAAATGAAGATTCGGATAAACGCCAAAGTCTTCAGATATATTGCCTGTCAATTGGTTCTGTTCAAGACGGAGTCTGACTAAGCTCGTGCAGTTTTTCAAGCTTTTGGGGATTGGACCACTCAAATAGTTTTTGCTTGCTGTAAAGTTTGTGAGTTTTCCACCTTGGCAAATATTTTGGGGCAAAAAACCAGAAAATTGGTTTATACTCAACTGCAAATTACTCAACTTCTTGAGATTCTCTATCTCTTGGGGGATGGGTCCAGAAAGTTGGTTATCACCTAGGTAGAAGGATTCCAAGTTGCGCAAGTCACCGATTGAAATAGGAATTGAACCATTGAGTTGATTCTCACCCAAGAGTAGATGTACAATAGATTTCAAGTTCCCTATCTCCTTGGGAATCACACCCGAAAGTTGATTTTTATACAAGTACAAAGTGTTAAGCTTTATTAAGTTACCAATATTTGGAGGGATGAGACCACTTAAATTGTTGTATGACAACCTTAGATCTACACGAGATTTCAAGTTCCATATCTCCTTAGGAATTACACCAGAAAGTTTATTATCATAGAGATAGAGATAGGTCAGATTTCTTAAGAGACCAGTTTCTGGTGGGATTCTCCCGACAAGTTATTCCGAGAGAGATCAAGATAGTGGAGTTTAGAAAGGTTACTAATTTGAGGTGGAATGGCATCAAAGAGTTTGTTGAAGCTGAGGTCAAGATATTCAAGCTTAGGGAAGGACAAGAATGAAAACTCATGTAGCGTACCTTGTATACCACGAGATGAAAGGTTTATTGTTCTGACACTTCCAGCTGAGTTGCATGAAACACCACTCCAAGTGCATGGGCTTGTTCTTGGTTTTGGATTGGTGTTAGAAGAATTGGTGGCATTAATATTATGAGTGCGCGGGTCGTACCAGGTGAGGTTATTGAGGGTTTGATTTAGAAATAAGCTGGCTTTCCATTTGAGAAGAGCCTTTGCTTCAATATGAGAAGTGGAAGTAGCAGAAGGAAAAGCAACCCAATTTGGTGATGAAACATACAACAAGATGACAAGGTAATAAGGCAGGAAGCATAGTTTAGTGAAAGTTAAAGATGTCATGGTTATTGTTTGTGTGGTATACATATATTGTATGGGTCGTGCCTTACAACTTATATGTAGTGTGGGTTAGTCTTTGGAGTTCAGAAGTTGAGCATTGAAAAGTCTTTTGAGAGCGTGTTCCTTGTGCTCTTGATTAAGTAGTGTGAGAACCCGTCGTTTTTGTATGGGTGTACAGAGATCGATTCTTAGACTTCAAATTCACACTTGAATGTCACCAAGGCATTGGACAATGAAATTATTGTTTCATCTTTTCTTTCCCTCTGACAAGGAAAATGATAGGATTTGCCCCAAATTCCACCCTGAAATCCCATTATCTCATTAACCCCAAATAAACCAATTTTCCAATCAAATCACATTTCAAACCCGACCAAAACACAATTATGCATACACTTGCCAATATGAAAATAATATTCATTTAAAAATAAAGTCCACTCACAAGAAGTCCAAAGTTAGCTCAACTGTGAGCGAGTTCATCCTGAGCGATACATTGCGCTTGGGTACCTATTTGAGAGAATAAACGGACTTAATTAATTAATTAACATACCCAAAAACAAACTTTAACTCAAAACTCTAGTTCCCGGATCTCAAAGTGTGCCCAACTCTTAAGAAGGTTTATAGGGTCATTCTAGCACTTCCCGAAAGACTCATGGTCAACCAAATGGTCAAACTTTCCATATTAGTCAATCGAGCTGGCGGGGCCCACGACCTCCGATTTCCAATCCAAAAGTTCCTATAGGTTTAACAACTACTGATCAAGTTCTGAAGATTTGGTCTCCATCGAGCGGTCGGATCTAATCCAATCGCACGATGGGACGACGATCGTTTCGCCTACTTAAAATCATTTATTCGGAGCATCCGGGACTCCGATTCTAGATCCACAAGTTCCTACATGATCCTAGAGGTACATGGAATAAAATACTTGAAATTGGAACCGATCGAACGGTCCAAACCTATTGAACCCAAATATCGCATAATAGGCGCGATATTCGTTCGATAGTCAAACGGTAATCAAATCCAAATCCAAGCATACCGTCATACTCAGGACGACAAGGGAAATGATGTAGCACGCAATGGACCACCACACAGTGGCCCACGCACTGCCACCCGCTGCGGGCAGCCGTGGGAGTCTTGAGAGATTTTTCGGCGACGGAAAATCTCCAAACCACCAACCAAAACCTATGCCAACAGATTCAGACTAACTAGGGGATCAACTTTTGTTCTTAGACTACGGCCAAAAACTAGTCAGAACTGGCTGAATCGAAGCCGAAACCGTCGGCTAGAATGGGTATATTGAACGATCTGTAAAACCTCAAAATTGATCGAAGATACCATCATAGATAGCTAGAGCACGCGGAGGGGATGAAGATTCATACCTGGATCGATGATAACAGCCGCCGTAATCGCCAAAAACAGCGTCGGAAACTTCAAAAATACCCAAATTTCCAGTCGTTCCAGTTTAATTTCATTGGGTTTTTGAGCTGGGAAAATGGGTGGGTTAGATAGAGGACATCGATATGAAACTTTTGCAACTAATTTCGTTCGAATCGGACACCAGAAGGCGGAGAAATCGCCGTCGGAAATTTGCTGCTACGCGCGTGGAGAGAGAAAGTCGCGCAGTGAGAGAGAGAAATTCCAGAAAAAAAGAACCTGATCTATTACTTAAATTGGAACTTCGCGATATTTACAGTTGTGCCACTGCACTTCCGTAGATCATAACTTCTTCGTTTTAACTCCAAATTGAGCCTGCCACGTGTCTACGAACTCATATTCACGAGCTCTACGCAATAGTGCTACTCAATTCTCCAAATTCCTTTCCAAACAAAAAGTGATTAAAGTACCCCTACTCCAAAGACAGAAATTCCTTTTTTTATATATTTTATTTTCTTGGTGCATGTTCAGTGAGTCACTACAAGAAGAAAAAAGGTCAGTAATAATTTCTTGTGACCAAATAATTCATGCTCACAAATACACTGAATCATTCAAAATATCAAAAATATTTTTTATTAAATAAGGAGCATATAGTAAATTAACAACTTTTCATATTAAAGAAAATTAAAATAAAAACCAATAATATTCCTATATGGACACTGCTTCTATCATTTCCCGTAAAAAGGTATGCAAATCACATGTCAAACTAGAAAGTAGAAGTTTCGCTCCTACTTCCAGGAAAAGAGAGAAGTGTATTTTCCCTCCTATATGTATGGTAGCTTTTTCCCGTTGGTATGATAAGTTAGTAACTTTTCTTTTCTCCATTATACAAAGCTCGGAGTCTTCCATACTCTTGACTTGACTCAAAGTCTTTGTCTCTCATTCTTTGAAGTTAAGTATCAATTAATGAGCTTTCAAAAAACCCCCCAAAAAAAAAAGTATCAATTAATGTGTTTTCTGCTTCATATGTTTAGATGTGTCCCACCTTAATGCTTCACAATATTGGATGCTTAGAGTTTTAAATTTGGACGACGTGTCTGGTGGGATCAACGACTGTTTTTGTTTTTTCTTTTTATTCTTCTCTAATTGGTGTGTGTTAGATAAATTGAAGAACTAAACGCAAAATTGTCGTTTATTGTTTTGATTTACCATGTATGGGAATAGGAATGTGAAATTGATCCTTTGCTCCAAATCTACCTACCATGTATAGGAATAGGAATTCAATTCTTAGGTGGAAGGTGGTATTCTTATTCCTGAAGAAGTAACCTATTAGGAATTCATCTTTTTTAACTATTATATCCTCACATAATTTTAAATTTTTAAAATTTGTCATTTACTTTAACCCAACAATGAGGACATTTTAGTAATTAGTACCAACCTCAATTCGATATGGTTTAGTAAACAACTTCAAAAGGAATCCGGAATCTAACTTCCCTCAATTCATATGGTTTAGTAAACAACATGAATAGGAATTCGGAATCTAATTCTCTTCAATCCAACTCCTCCTCAATTCAATTCATCCTAATCCAATTACGGATTAGTAAACATGACATCAAGGAGTAACGAGTAAGAGGGAAACAATATATTATAGAGATAGAGAATGGTGAGGTCTGTCAAATCACCTAGTGATGTTGGTGATGAAAGAAGCTGAACATACAAGAGAAGGCAATAAGCTAGAGAGCAGACTTGGATTTTATAACATATCATTATGCTCTCAGATCTACACAAACAATATCTTATTCCAATTTTGTTCATTTTTCTTAATTGGAAGACGGTTTGGGAAGACTTTTGGGGTTTTTTCATTTTCTTAATTAAAAGATTGCAGTCAGAGTCTTCGTCTCTTTGGAAATTTTGCATTTTGTGTTGGAACTGAATGGAATGAAATTGATAAAAGTGAGAGCTTGATTGGATGTTATTGGTGGATCGTCGTATGCGCTTGATAGAAGGCCAAAGAAACCTGGGAGTGGCTGTCACTTCACCTGGGTCGTTGGACATATATTTCAAAACAAAAGAATTAGTTTTAGGGAAATTCACTATAATATCCAATATGGGAGCCCAAATTATAAAAAAAATCATATATGAAATGAACTTTAGAAATACAAGCAAAGCTCATTTACAACATAATAAAAAGGCTTTTAATTTCTTTTAAATTACAAAAATGTCATTGATTTCTTAAAACAAACACAACCTCAAAACCTCATAAAAAAAGGCCTAAAATATTCAATGGGGCATCAAAGTAATTTAATAATCAAAATTAAATTCAATAGGGTATGTTGTCATTTTTTGGGTTTGTTTATAAAAATTAAATGGTGTAAGGTTTATTTATAGTTTTAGTGCTAAGAATGGGTATATGACTAAATATCTCTTAGTTTTACAGAAAGTGGGTTGGATATTTATGCGATTTTACAAATATCTACATTCTAAAAAAAAAACTTTCATGGTGTGTTTACTAATCAGGAATTGGAATTCTCATAAAGAATTGAACTATAATTATAGAGGATTCCTGTGTTTACTTCATATCAACGAATTAAAAAGTAGGTGGGGCCCACACAAAATTAGAAATTGAATTCCTGATTTTGGAGGAATTAAATTCTTAGGTGGGAAGTGATATTCTAATTCATAGAGAACAAACCTATTAGAAATTTATCTTTTTACCCATTATATCCTCACACAATTTTAAAATTTTAAAATTTGTCATTTACTTTAACCCAACAACGAGGACATTTTAGTAATTAGAATCACTCCTACCCCAATTCCATATGGTTTAGTAAACAACTTCAATAGGAATTCAAAATCTAACTTCCCTCAATCCATAATCTAACTTCCCTCAATCCATATGGTTTAGTAAACAACTTGAATAGGAATCTGGAATCTAATTCTCCTAAATCCAGCTCATTCTCAATTCAATTCCTCCTAATCTAATTACGGATTAATAAACATGTCATCAAGGAGTAATGAGTAAAGAACAGTGAAGAGTCTTTGGAAAAACATAAAAAAACAGATCAGTGAAAAGTTATGGGGGAAGAACCCAAACTCACAAACTTGCACATCTCTCTCACAAAGCCAAAGAAAACTCCCACTGACTTCCTTCCTCTACTGTGGCTAGAACCGAAAACACATTATACATGCAAAACGTTAAACCATGGCATTGGCCAATGAAATTATTGTTTCATTTGTTATTTCCCTCTCACAAGGAAAAACATTTCTAAATAACAAAGCACCCTTGTTAAAGCATGAGCCAAGACAATGTTCCTCCAGTGTTCTTTGGCTGTACCCAACATAGGCCAAATAGTTAGCAGTCCCAAAGTCCGAAACATAGGCCTCATATTCAGAATCCAGGAAAATGTTCATGCTTGATATGTCCCGCGGTATACATTTTAGTCCAATTTCCTATTCCATTTCTTTGGCTGCTTATCTCCAAGTCAAAAGCAAATCATGAGCCTTCCACGAAAAAAGCAGAACCTATTGCAAATCCAAATTTCATTTTTCTATGTAATTTTGAGTTTGGACCATCAAGGGAAAAAAAACAAAAGGAAATACGCCAATTTATATAACTCGTCAGTGTAATTTCATCCACGCCATTCATTTCCATCCTTTTTTTCTTCTTCTTTCTTTCTGACCTAAATCATCACGTGAAGAATAATTTTCAAAGTAATGATAGTTGTATACATTTTAGTCACATTTCCTAAATTTTGATGGGTGCATTTTTGCTCACCACTTTAAATTAAGGTGTATCATCAGTACACTTCTCAACATTTGACATGTGTCTATGGGTATAATCATGGTTCCACAAATACAAATCAAAGGGTTAACTATGGTTATGCTCATGGATACGTGTCAAGTGTTGAGAATAGTGGTTAGAATATACCTTGAGTTAAAGTGGTAAATAAAAATATTTCCAAATTTTGATAACATTTGTGACATTCTAAATTTTGATTCAAGCGCTTTGACTTTCACCCACTATTTGTGTCATTATCTGCATTTTTATCCAGGAATTTAGTCCGGGATGAATTTATTATGAGCTAACTTGTGGCTTATATGACCTGATTTCATGAGCATTCCAGAAGTGATTAGCCTGAGTGGAAGTCTTTGTCCCTTACCTAAGCATTTTCTCAGAGCATGCTTAACTGGAAGTGCGCTTGCAAGACAGCAAATGGTAGTCCTGTCAAGCAAAGTATGCTTCTTGTTTTGTTTTAGTGGAAAAATTAATTCACTCTGGCTGTACCCAACAAATCGGAAGAAGAATAACTCGTCAATGTAATTTTCATCGACGCCCACTGATTACCATCCTCTTTTCTTTCTTTCTATTACGATCTATATTCATCATGAACGTGAAGAATTGAAGTTTCAAAGTAATGATAGTTGTATACATTTTACTCCAATTTCTTGTTCAAAATTTTGATTTAACATTTGTGACATTCTAAGGGCCAATTTGATAACTATTTTAGCTTTTAATTTTTATTTATAAAAAAAATTAAAAATATGAAGCTCGTTTGGTAATTGTTTTCAATTTTCAAATAAAAGATTAATTGAAAATTGTTTATAAGTTGTTTGATAATCGTTTTCAATTTTTGGTTTTATGAGAAACTTGGAAATAAAATTTTATTGGGTCAAATTATGAATTTGAGGTTGTTGGAGGGAATGATTTTCCCCACGAGAATATTCGCAAAGATTCCTTCGTCTTCTCCGCTTCTCTTTCTCCCTGCAAAACAGATCGGAGTAAAAGGACCATTGTAACGACCCGATCCTAAAGAAATTGGTGAATATTAATTTATTCATATAAAAGGACCATTTTGCCCCTAGAATATTTTGTGAGGTTGAGAGTTGACTTTTTGATCGGGATGGAATTTGGAAATTTCAACAGTACCGTAGCGTAGAGCACGGCGAGATGAGTCCGTAGACACGTAGTGGGCTCGAATTGGAGTTGTGACGAGAGAGATACGATCAAAATACCCTCAGTGGCATAATCGTAAATATTTCGAAATGGGTTTTTAATAAAATCTCTCTCTCTCTCTCTCTCTCTCTCTCTCTCTCTCTCTCTCTCTCTCTCTCTCTCTCGCTCCCGAGCAATCGCTCACCGACGCCATTTTTGGGTCACACGCCACGGCACCACCGCCACTGACCGGTCGGGTTCGAACCGTCACCCCAGAACCTTTCCCGACCATCCCCGACGGCAAGAACGGCCGAATCCAAAAAGCTCGGAATCGCGCTTTGACAGTAAACTTCACGGCTCGATTTCCCTCCTCCGGCCACCGTTTCTAGTGATTGAGGTATGAATTCCTACCTATTTTTCATGATCTAGCTGATGGTTGGGTAGGATTGCATCAATTTTGAGTGTAGATCATCCGATTTTCGATTTAGGTTTCGGCCGGTTTTGCGATCGCGATTCGGCCACCTCCGGTCAATTTTTGGGGTATGCCCAAGAACAAAAGTGACTCCAAATTAGGTGTATTACCTAGGGTAGGAGTCTTGGCACGAGATTCTAAGATTTTCCAGCGATGCGATATCGCTTTGGACACCCACGAGCTGCCGGCGCGTGTGGCGGCGTGTGGGCACTGTAGCTGAGGGGTATTTTTGTCCCACTGCGATCCTCTCGATGTCACGAGCGCGTAGGTGTGCTCGGATTTCAATTTGGATATCGTTAGGGTTCCGAACGGATATCGCATGTTGCGTATTTTCCGGGTTTGTTAGGTTTGGACCGTTGGATGGTCCTGAGATTCTAATATGTTGATCTAGGCAGTACTAGGATCGTATAGGATTCGACGGATCGTAAAACGGAGTCCCGGATACTCCGGATAAGCCAACCCTAGGGTTAGGGTTTTAGTAACCGTTCGATCGTCCGATCGTGAGGGATCTGACCTTCCGATCCGGATTAAACTTGGAGCACATGTGTCCTAGACCTTGTAGGACCTATAGGAACTGTCGGATCGGAAATTGAAGGTCGTAGACCTAGGGGCTCGTTTAATCGAGACTGGGTAGTTTGACCCTGAGTTGACCGTGAGACTTCCTAGGTAGTGTTACCTTCCTAGGAAGATTATAATGACCCTAGTGACAGGTCTTGAGAGTTGTTGAGTGATATTGATTATGTGGGATTAGGATATCAATTTATGGTGATAAATTGGGGGTTTATTGGATGTTATATTTTGGGGTTGAGGTTGATGCAATAGTGGATTATATTTAAATATATATTAGTATGTTATAAAGATGCTTGAGGGCACTATAAGTGCCACCCTGTGAATTGTCGTTGAGGTGCTTACAATATTAGAAATTAATATATATATTTTTGTATGTATTTATAAAGGTATGAAAAGAGTATAGATTGTCAGTTTGAAGTGCTATACGCACTATCTTAAATACCTCTTCGGTTATGGGTTTTATGTTTGAGATTTATTTTGCCCAGGCCCGTCGGAGATTGATTTATTTTGCCCAGGCCCGTCGGAGTTTGCCCAGGCCCTTCGGATGTCTTCTTAATACGATGCCTTGGAAAGGAAGTGTTAATATTTCAATGTGTTTTTATCTGATTTAGAATTATGATATATCCGAAAGATATAGAGGTTTGGCACAATTGAATTAAGGAAGAAAATATCATTTTATAATGTTGTGATAAGGGTTACGAACTCCACCATCATACGTACCTTCCCTGGTTACTATTCACACATGTGCCGTGTTTCGAGCGTGTGGGCTTTCTTGGTTACGGATCCTGGAATTGTGGGATGCCGGGAATATTATGATATGGTTTGGATATGTTGAAATACGGGGCATCCTTGACGAGATGTTGCCGTGGACCCTGAGGGGTGGTAGTCTGCGCGTGTAGGATTGGTTTTCGACGCATGCTTTGATTTTATCTACCGTGCGTGCGACTAAGAATTAGTCCCGCTTGGACGGCTCGTTCCTAGCACATGGCCGTCGAGGGCCGGATAATTGTGAGCTAGTTAACAATCCGTTGGATTGTTTCCAGACATGATGTGCGCATCACATGTACCTCCCTTTGGATACTTGATACATGGAAATGGATATGGATCTGTGAATGTGTAGATACCCGGGCATACCTGAACGGGTGTTACCGTAGACCCTTGATCGGGTAGTCTGCGTGCGTATGATCGTCTACAGCGCACGGGTCTTGATTCTTCGTCCGCACGTGGGCCGAGAGTTAGTCCCGCTTGGACGGCTCGCCTAGACGCATAGTGAATTGAGGGATTGCTCGCCATGTGGACTAATCAAACGATCCCCTGTTGGATTGTTTCCTCTGGTACGTAATGATGGTGAGAGGTGTGTGTTATTATATATATATCCATATATGTGTATATGTGGTTTTTGATTCGGGATTGAAATCGTGAGATTGTCCTTTGAGAGGACCTTGTACATGTATAAATGTTTACTCCCGGTTGGTTAAGGGAGGGTTGTGTAGGTGTACTATTGATTAAAGTGTGTGATATAATGGGCTGAGGCCCTGGAATAAATGGTGATAATTTATAGATGATAATTGATGCATGTTAAAACCTCGTTTGTTGGATTGGGGAAAGTTAGTGGTGAGTTTTGCTTTCGGCAATTATAAGTGTGTTTGAGCTTGTTCTTGCCATGTTTCAGGAAATTTTTATCTAAAGACTTTGTTGGTAGATCTTTTTGGTGAATATTTGAAGGCCAGAGGCCAATTAGTTGAATTGCATGTTATTACATTGTGCGTGCTGTCGGTTGGGTTATAAAACTCTGTTTTATGCAGGTGGAAATTTTGGGAAATGTTCAAACTACGGAGAGACTCTGGCGAATTTTCGGCAGAAAGTCTCATGCCCTTACTCCTTTTGAAGAAGGAGGTTACCTTTATAAGGAGTGAACCCGGCATGGGTGTGATGCCGGGTCTCCGCAGGATTCATCTCGTGTTTTGTGAAAAATTCGGGCGGGTCCTCACAGGTATCGAGCTTAGATTCAATTTCTTATGGACCCCGCACCTAGTGTGCATCCCTAAGTTGTGGGATTATGATGGGTTCCGTCACGGGACGTCATTATTTTTATGCGGAAATTGCATAAGATCTTCCACTAAAACATGAAAATGTGCTGCTGAGTTTTCTGGTCTTGGATAATTAAAAAAAAAAGGTTAATTACAGTTTAGTACTATGTAGTTACACCCTATGTTGCATGACACTGCACGGGACACAGGAACGCGCCACGGTGACATGAAAATTCTTTAAAAATTAGGACACGAACACGGCAATTAAAATAATAATTAATTATCAATACTTTTTTTTTTTGCTTAATTAATTCTTAATACCATAAAACAAAACAAATAACTCATTGTTCATCATCCATAAATAATAATTAATACACCATAAAAAAGAATCGTCCTTGTTGCGTTTCTCTTCAAAAAAACAGAAGAAAAGAATCTTCACCTCACCACCAAGTCCAACTCTTCTACTATTATGGAGGGACATAAGAAAAGAAAATATAAAACATAAATAAAAGCATTTGAAAACAAAGGAAAAAAAATTGCAAAAAGACTCGCCTTTGCAAAAGTTGGAGAAGAGGAGAAGAGCTGCTGCAACGGAAGAAATGAAGTGAAGTGGCTGGCTGATACTTTCGTGAGATTCATTTAGATTTAAAAATTTATTTTTCCACTTTTAACCCATCTTTTTAAAATTATTTCAAATCAGTCTACTAAAGTTTCAAAAATCACATTTAGACCCCTACTTTTATTTTCAAAATTTCAATCTGGTCCCTGCCGTGTCGGAGCCGTGTCTTGACCGTGTCGGAGCCGTTGACTGTGCTGAAGGCGTGTCGGAGCCGTGTCGGCGTGTCGGCGTATCGGCGTGTCCGACACTCCGACACTCCATCATTTCAGAGTGTCCGTGCAACATAGGTTACACCCTTAAGACATGTTAATTTCTATTTTTTTAATTTTTATAATAACATACCCCAGTCTTTTAAATTTATTATAATGTGGTTCCACTGTTAAGTTTCCATCAGTTCTTTCCGTTAGTTGCCTACGTGGCACTATGGGTCCCACATTTTCTTTTTCTTTTTTAATTTTAAATTGATTAAAATATGAATAAAATATTAAACAACCAAAAAAAATTAAAAAATAAATCTCTCTCTCCATCCCCAATTTTTCTACCCCCAAGATTTTTTTTCCCCTTCTTCTCGATTTCTCTCTCTCCCTATCCTAGATTTCTTCTCCCCTTCTTCCCGATTTCTCTCTCTATCCCAGATTTCTTCTCCCCTTGTTGAGCTTGGTTTTCTTTCAATCAAAAGTCACCTTCATGAAACTTGTTTTCATTTGTAGTAGAATGCTAGAACAGAGTCAGTTATATTTTTGCTCTTCTTTTTGGCCTGTATATAATTGGATTGAATTGATGGAAAAAAGCTTGATCAAGGTAGTGAATAATTTCAGCGAATGGGTATTTTAAGAAACTGTCAGAGATGAACAAATGAAGCTTCTTTGCCACAGATTTGGAAGTTTCAGGCTTTCTTTGTTGTATATCGTCTCTAATATCTGCCATGGAACTTCCATATAAAGCTTGTGATGACACTTCTCCTCCTTTCACTTGACCATACGAAGAAGAGGAGGGAGTCAGAGGTTCCATCCAGATTTCTCTCTCTGTCTCTCTCTCTCTCTCTCTCTATCCTGATTTCTTCTCCCCCCCCCTCCCCCCCAAGATTTATTCTCCCCTTCTTCCTCCCGATTTCTATCCCAGATTTCTAGCCCCCACCCAGACCTATTCATCAATAAACAAAACCAGAACCAAGCCCAGAAATTCAATAAACAAACCAAAACCTAAGAAAGTGGAGTGAGAGAGAGATTAGAGTTGTAGCGAGATAAAGACAGAAAATTGCAAAGCACAACTCATCTAATATCGCCTGAAAAGATGGGTTAAGGAGGAGACTAAGATCGACGGTGGAATTGGGTGGCGGGTTGGAAATGGCTAGGGTTCCATAAATGGGTTCAAATGAAAGAGGTGAGAGAGAGAGAGAGAGAGAGAGAGAGATTTATTTTTTAATTTTTTGTCTTATTTGTTTTTTAGGTTTTTTAATACTTTATTCATATTAAAATTAAAATATATATATATGTGGAACCCATAGTGCCACGTAGGCAAGTAACGAAGAGATTTGACGGAAACCTAACAATAGAACCACATCAGAATAAATTTAAAAACTGATGTTATTGCAAAATTGAAAAGATAAGGACTAACATGTCTTAAGAGTGTAACCATAGGGTATCAAACTGTCATTAACCCTAAAAAAAAAGGGAGACTTTGGAAAAACACAAATGAGAGGGAAATTTTGTAAAAGAAGCCAAAATGGACAAAATTGTCCTTATTTATTTTTGGATTTCTAAGAATCCTTTACATTTGCATGTTTTGATTTGAAAGTTGAGAGGTTTTTCATTTTTGAAAAGTTTTGACTTTTCCAAAAGCGAAATTTTTTTTTTTGCTAAAACCTTACTTTTTTAAAAAAAGGCAAGACTTAACTAACTACTGTCTGTTACAATAGCAATCTGCAAACCATTATTTGTTAAAAAGCCGATTTATTTTCAAGAATAAGGACTGCTTGAATCACACCCCAGGCATCCCCTTCTATCGCACCAATAAATCTTTATATCTTGAATCGGTGCATGTATAAAACCATTAAATTTTGCTATAAAAATTTCTTTTTACTTGAATATTTGTTTACAATATCCGAACATATTCACTATAAATTTACTTGAATATTTGTATGCATAACCAAAAAAATCAACAAAATGATCTAAATAAAATTAAATATTAAATATTCTCACAGTTTTATGTAATAGGGTTTTGCCTTTTAGGTTTACGTGGGTTTTGTTTTGAGGGAATTAAGCCTATTCAAGTGGGTTTTTCTCTACTTTTGAAAGTTTTTATAAAAATTGACATTTATGAAAGTACAGGTTATATTTTGGCTATTTTTTTTAATAAAAACTCTACATGCATATAGCTCTTCTTTGATCGCTTATGGTTGCCACATTGGCATATACCTTAATCAACTCAAAGGGGACCCCAACATTAGACACAAAAACCTACTTTTTGTCTTTCACTTTTCTATCCCTAGACTAGGTTTTTATTTTCTAAGCAAGTAGACTAGATCGGTTCTTCCCTTTCGTTAGTGTAACCTTAATTTCTTGCATTTTTCATTACGTTGTTTTAAGATTCAAGTTTATTGTTTTACTTTTTGTTATCGAATTTACTTTAAGTTTAATTTGATTTCATATTTATTTATTTTATCGCCTTTGTTGTTCATATCGTTCTGGTTTCATTCTTACTTAAAGTTACATTTATTGTTGCTTCGATCTTATTTTTACATTTACTTTCTTGTTATTTAGTTTAATCCACTTTTAATTTAATTTGCCACATTATCATTAAAACCCAAAAAATCTTTAAAATACCCATACGAGACCTAACCATCTTCGACCCCGAGGAAGTGAAAGAACCTAGACCAAGAGGAGGTTCCATGCTTGGTCAAAGTCAAAAGTGTGAACACATAATCCAACTTTTTCCATTCAAGCCAACTAGTGGCTTGGTGGTGGCACGCTTATGCAATCTAAGAGAATAATGACAAAAAATTCCTTCCGTCAGCCACCTTGCCGAAAAGAGGGAAACAATGTTATTATAGAGATAGAGAATAGTGAGGTCTGTCAAATCACCTAGTGATGTTGGTGATGAAAGAAGCTGAACATACAAGAGAAGGCAAAAGCTAGAGAGCATACTTTATAACAAGTCAAAGGTTTCATTGTTGTTGTAACCCCCAAAAAAAAAAAAAAAAATGTTTGTGTAGATCTGCTAGAGAGCACAATCATAAAATCCAAGTCTCATGATTTTATTATGTGGCCTATTCTCTTTTCCACAATAAAATCCGTGTCTTCAAAGTTCAAGACTTGGAAAGGTCTTTCCAATTTTTTTTCATTTTCTTAATTGGAAGACGGTTTGGGAAGACTATTGGGGTTTTCACACCCTTGAGTAAGAGTCTTCGTCTCTTTGGAAATTTTGCATTTCGTGTTGGAACTATTGATAGAAGTGAGAGCTTGATTGGATGTTATTGGTGGATCGTCGTATGCGCTAGACAGAAGGCTAAAGAGAGCTGGGAGTGGCTGTCACTTCACATGGGTCGTTGTGGCCACAACGACTTAGTTTTACAGAAAGTGGGTTGGATATTTATGCGATTTTACAAGGAGTAACGAGTAAAGAACAGTGAAGAGTCTTTGGCAAAACATAAAAAACAGATCAGTGAAAAGTCATCAAGAACCCAAACTCACAAACTTGCACATCTCTCTCACAAAGCCAAAGAAAACTCCCACTGACTTACTTCCTCCACTGTGGCTAGAACCGAAAACACATTATACATACAGAACGTTAAACCATGGCATTGGGCAATGAAATTATTGTCAAGGGAAAACATTTCTAAGTAACAACGGTTTGGAGTTTTCACACTGAAAGTCTTTGTCCCTTTTCTTTAAAGTTGGAATTGCAACTTTTGCATTTTCTCAAAGCATGATTAACCCTGAAAGGCGCGAGCCAGACAGAGGAAATGGTATAGTCCTGTCACGACTAGAACAATTCAAACAAAACATGCTTCTTGCTTTGCTTTACTGGAAAAATTCATCCACTCTAGCTGTCCCCGACAAATCTGAAGAGGAATAACTCGTCAATGTAATTTCATCCATGCCATTCATTTCCATCCTTTTATTCTTTCTTTCTGACCTAAATCATCACGTGAAGAATGAGTTTCAAAGTAATGATAGTTGTATACATTATAGTCCCATTTCCTAAAATTTAAGGGTGTATTTTTGCTCACTACTTTAACTCAAGGTGTATCATCACTACACTTCTCAACACTTGACATGTGTCTATGGGTATAATCATGGTTCCACAAATACAAATCAAAGAGTTAACTATGGTTATGCCCATAGATACATGTCAAGTGTTGAGAATGATGGTTATAATACACATTGAGTTAAAATGGTGATAAAAAATATTTCCAAATTTTGATAACATTTGTGACATTGTATGGTGATTATTGAGTCGGACTCTGAGATTATGATCGATTCCATACTCAACGGCGCCACGCCTAACACGATGTTTGATGGCATCCTTCATGATGTCAGTATTTTGACCAAGGAGTTTGCAGCTCTCTCTTTTTCTTTTGTACCTCGCTGCAGTAATAAAGTAGCTCATTCGGTTGCTGGTGTTGCAGTGAATTTTGTTGATGCTCTTTTTCGGAGATGATCAACTTAGAGAAAATAAAAGGGATTTGCCTTCAGCAGGGAGAGGGTCCGGACCTTCAGAAAGGCTAGCCTGCAGAAGACAAAAATGGGAGAAGCAGTTGTTAAGCTTCGGACACCGGTGTGGTGCCGGCCGAAGGCTCTCCGATGCTTAAGTCAGCTAAAAATGGTAACTTTTGCAGAGTAATAGTAAAAAGTAGGAAAAGTAGTCACCCCTCTTACTAGGGTACTGTTCCCTTTTTATAGGGAAGTGAAAGTGGGAGGTTGGTGTAGATTTCCGATGTGGGACTTTGTGCAAGTCGCCGCGGTGGTGACACGTGTCATGAGAATTAGGTTTAGCAATTTATGAGCTTCGGCAGTCGGGAGTTTCGGCAGGTGCTTGGCACCTCGGAAGAGTGTCTTCCTTCGGCAGGAGAGAAGGCGTGTCTGCCTTGGTGCTAGTTGTTTTGAGACTGGACATGCTCGGTTGATTATGGTGTAAACAAATTTTGTTGGTGGCTATGAATGGGGTGCTTTGGCCCCGGATTGACTATCCCCAATCCTAGAGAATGATGTAAACTTACACTTAGATGAATGAATTACTATTATCGTTTTTGAATAAATAAAAAACTACAAAATATTAGAAGCCTGACACATTGAAATATAGGAAAGAAGCACACAATTATCTCTATATATCTTCCCTCAGTCTTTGTCTGTTATCTGTAATGTTAAAATTGGAAAGTTTGCATTTTGTCGCTCCTGAACTTCAGTGAAATGAGGTTGATACTTGAATGCCCTTTTCTCCTTCCTATTATTATGACCCATGAGTCAAGAACAAGAGTTCTATCATATATTCATAGATTCTTTTAATAAAACCCTGTAAATATTCAAGTTCACCAACCAATATTTTCTAACACATTTAAATTCTAGTTTAAAATTTCATAGAGGCTGATATTTTTGCTCACCACGTTAACTCAAGGTGTATCCTCACCAATCTTCTTAATACTTGACACGTGTTCATAAGCATAACTACAGTTATATAAATCAAAGCAAAAAGTTAACTACGGGTATGCTTATGGACACATGTCAAGTATTGAGAAGGGTGGTGAACATACACTTTGGGTTAAAGTGGTGAGCAAAAATGCTCCCGACATAATTGAGGTTAAATTTGTTTCCTACAACTTTGTTTGCCATAAATAATTAAGACATTAGTGTGCAAAACATTTTTGTTGGTTGAACTTGGATATTTGTAGGGGTTTAATGTGAAATCACTTTGGTTCACGGAACGAATCTGAGGGGAAATCACTTTCCATGTCATTTCTCAAAGGACGAGAAATGGAGATTCTTTTCCCATATTTGGTAATTATTGGAAAGTAACTAAGAAATACCACTTTATTTCCTTTCATATGTTTGGTTTGTGTAGGAATGTAAAACATAGTTTGTTTAATTTTTTAATTATACCCAAATGAAATCAAATAAAAAGACAATGCATTTAATGCTATATTATAATTCTAAATTGTTAATAGGGACAATATGGTCATGAAAACAAAACCCAAGGGGGGAGGAGGGCTTCAGTTTCCCTCTACTTTCCCATGTGCAAGGCAACGATTTTCCATGCCTGGACTTACCAAACATGGGAAATCAAGATTTCCCATCCCCAAGCCTCATTTCCTAAGAACCAAACGGGGCCTAGGGGATGAAGGTTTCTCACATATACACAAAACCAAGATGCTATGGAGGTTCGAACTTGAAACCTTTTGTATGCAAGTCAAGACCCTTTTCCACTAGACTAGAGCTCATTGGCTGCATGGTTTAAATAGAAAAACCTCTATATTAGTTGTCTTTAGCTATTGCATAATGAGTAGATGAAGAAGACTAAGCTATCCTCGACTTGGCTGCTATGTACTAAGTCTTAAAATGAGCGTGTGCAATGGTTTTTAAACTAAGAATTGACAAGATAACTTATTAAAGGAGTCATTCAACTCAATGCGTACATGACTAAAAAACTAATTCGATTCTGTTTGTTTTTTAGTATGTACAGCTTTCTCATAGACTTTCCCCTGATCAAGGGTACCTCGACTGTGATGTTTTTGGGAGAAAAAATATTGGAATTACTGAATTGAAATTAATGGAAAGTGAAAGGTTACTATTTGCGTGACATAAGGCTCCCTTCATATGAATATGAGGAAGATTCTTTCTTAAGTCTTGACAAAGATTTATTTGTTTATTCTTTTGCCAAGTAGGCCAATGGAAAAACATAGAAATATTTGTTTCATTTTTTTCCCTTCCCACAAGGAAAAACATTTCTAAGTCCGAAGCACCTTTGTTAAAGTATGAGCCTGGGCATAAGATAGATTACAGATTTAATTACAATAACGCAACAGATTTAACAAGTCGAAGAACGCAGACATAAACTGAAATATAGAAAAACTTAGCAGTGCCAAAGTCCAAAGCACATGCCTCAAATTCAGAATCCAGCAAATTGTTCTTGCTTGATATGTCCCGGTGTACATACAGATCACGAGCCTTCTTCCACCAAAAGCTATAGCAGATCCTAAATTTAATTTTCTATGTTATTTTGATTTTGGGCTATCAAGGAAAAACGTCATTTTGTATATTGAACTAACCATCCAAACTTCAACCAAGTTTTTCTTTTGAAACTAAACTCGGATGAAGTTTAAAGTATAAAAAAGGGAATTACACTCATATCACTTGAATTTTGTGTCGCGTGTCAATGTGTCCCTCCAAAAAAAATATTGATTCATCACATTAATTGCCCTCTAAGTTATGATTTTGTTGCAGTTTGGGTGTGCGTTCGCTATTCTTTTACATCAGAACATAGCACCATGACTGAATTTTTAACGAAATGTTTGACAGAGTTGGGCTAATTGCAAGATTGCAATAACATATTCATAATACTTTAGGTGGTAACATGAGACATACATACTACATACATAAAAGGAAAAACATTTCTATATACCAGTAACCATTATTGAAGCTGAGCCTAAAGACAGAATGAAGCAGAATACAAATAAGCCAAACATCTAAGAAGAATAAGAACAAGGCAGACACAAATGAAGTCAAATACAGAAAAGCAGCGTACATGTCCTGATCAGGTAGTGAATCCATCAAGAGCAAACAATTCACCACACGTTGTCATATGTAATGGTTTTGACAAATGCAGCCTCTGAGTTGATGAGAGTAGCTGAGAAACTTTCTTCATTGTTGGACGAGACTGCGGACTGGGATTCAATGATGCAAATGCCATCTTCACAATAGAGACCACCTCCCTTGCTTCTTGATTTGTAGGCGGGGAGATGCGTTGGTCCAGAACATCTGAAATTGGCATTTCATCATAAAAAGGTGATGCAGGTGAGGACGACGATGACGCCCCAGATGATAAAGATGAGACAACATCTCCTGGATGGCATCCCATAATTATTTCCAGTGTGACAACTCCAAAGCTATAAACATCGCACTTCTCGTTCACTTCCATTGTATATGCAAGCTCTGCTAATAAAAAGCTCATAAAAGAAATTGTATTATGAATAAATCGTACAAAACACTGAGATTTCAGTGTTCAAAACATTGCCTATGAGAAAAAGGACAGAAGGGAAGTGACTATTTTCCAATCTAATTCGAGGAAATTCAGTTCTTTTTTAAAACTAACAAGAATGGCATACCCAAAAGAATTTAGTAAAAGCTGGATGATGAAAAAGAAAAGCAACGATTAATTTAAAAAGTTTTGATCACCATTCACCACAAAAATATCTAATTGTTATATATATTTTTAAAATAAAACAAGTGAGAAAACTGAAGCATTGGTCTAAAAACAAAAGCTTAAAGTGTTAAATACATAGAACAGAGAATAACAACATTACCTGGTGCCATGTAGCCATATGTGCCTGCAGCGGCAGTCCAATTAGTTGAGTCTGGATTTAAATACTTAGCAGTGCCAAAGTCTGAAACACATGCCTCATATTCAGAATCCAACAAAATGTTCTTGCTTGAGATGTCACGATGTACAATCGGTGGCAAGCAATCGTGGTGCATGTAAGACAAGGCATGAGCTAAGCCTTTAACAATATTCACCCTTTTACTCCACCCCAACTCTTTTGCTTCTTCATCTTTGCTCAACATTGCAGCCAAGCTACCTCTTTCAAGATACTCATACACCAAAAACGAGTGTCGTTTATGTGCGCAGAAACCATAGAGCTTCACAATATTCCGATGTCTAATCTCACTGAGTGCCCTTACTTCATTCAAGAACTCCTTCTGAAATTCTGTCTCGCCATCCCATAGCGGATGAAGTTTCTTCACAGCCACTATGTCTCCAGATGACAAATTCACTCTATAGACGCTTCCATGTCCTCCCTTCCCAATGCAATATGTGGAATCAAAATCTGATGTTGCCCTTATGATTTCATCATACATTGATTTTCCATCAAAATTTAAAACTGAAAAGGAAATTTCTGCATGCATATTGTTTTGTTCTTTATCCTGATGCTTCTTCTTCCTTTGCACTACAAAGACAATTGTAAAGAAAGCAGATAGAAGTACGAATACTGCTAGAAGGGAGAATGTGATTCCAAATACCCGTTTTTGGTTCTTTTTTGTCCCATGTTCATTGCAGGGTGGCAGAGCTCCAACTTTGCCACACAATCCTTTGTTCCCTTTTAATGCTTCTGGCGGAGCTTTTCGAAATGCAGTGCTGTTCGGTAGGGGACCTTCCAAGTGATTGTAGGATATGTCAACATACGACAAGCCGTACATGTCTTCGAAACTCGTTGGTATGAAACCCGAAAGATTGTTGTGGGAAAGATTGAGGGACACCAAACTCTCCATGTTGCTCATTTCTGATGGTATCCTACCTTCAAGTGAGTTATGACTTAAATCCAGGTCGGTCAATTGAAATAATTTTCCCAACTTTATTGGAACTGCTTGAGCCATCTTATTGTTGCTCAAATTCAAGTAGTGTAGTCTGAACAAGTCACCTAGAGTGCTCGGAATTGACTCATTGAATTTGTTTGTTGACAAGTCAAGATATTCAAGATCAATCAATGATCCCAATTCCAAGGGAATACGGCCCGAAAGCTGATTTCCATTCAACATCAGCTTCACCAAAGGAGTCAGTCTCCCGAATTCCTTTGGAATCATCCCAACTAAATTATTTAAAGAAAGATCCAACCCATTAATTTGGGTTCCATTTCCAATCTCAGGTGGTATGTTCCCAGTAAGGTTGTTTCCCGCAAGTCGTAGAGTTTTTAACTGTGGGCACTGCCCCCACTTGTAAGAGATTTCACCGTACAAGTTATTGTGACTTACATCTATAAAATCAAGATTCGGATAAACACCAAAGTCTTCAGATATATTGCCTGTCAATTGGTTCTGGTTAAGACGGACTCTGACTAAGCTCGTACAATTTTTCAAGCTTTCGGGGATTGGGCCAGTTAAATGATTGGTGCTTGCTGTAAAGTTTGTGAGTTTTCCACCTTGGCAAATATTTTGGGGCAAATAACCCGAAAATTGGTTGCTATCCAATTGCAGGCCAATCAACTTCTTGAGACTCTCTATCTCTTTGGGGATGGAGCCGGAAAGTTGGTTATCCCGTAAGTATAAGATTTCCAAGTTGCTGAGGTTACCAAATGAAATAGGAATTGAACCACGGAGTTGATTCTCATGCAACTGTAGATCCACCAGAGATTTCAAATTTCCTATTTCCTTGGGAATTAAACCTGAAAGTTGATTGATATGCAAGTACAAAGTGTTTAACTTTTTCAAGTTACCAATATTTGGAGGGATTAGACCACTTAAAGTGTTGGAGGACAACTCTAAATCTACAAGAGACTTCATGTGACCTATCTCCTTAGGAATAGAACCAGAAAGTTGATTGGCATAGAGATAAAGATGGGTAACGCTTGTTAGATCACCTAGTGATCTTGGAATTGAACCGTTGAGTTTATTCCCATACAAATATAGCCCCACAAGAGATTTCATGTTACCTATCTCTTTGGGAATAGAACCAGAGAGTTGATTGGTATTCAGGTACAGGGTGTTTAACTTTTTTAAGTTACCAATATTTGGAGGGATGAAACCAGTTAAAGTGTTGAAGGCCAATTGTAGATCTACGAGAGACTTCAGGTTACATATCTCATTGGGAATAATGCCAGAAAGTTTATTGCCAAAGAGATAAAGAAGGGTAAGGCTAGTTAGATGACCTAGTGATTTTGGAATTGAACCACTGAGTTGATTCCCACTCAAGTCTAGAATCACAAGACTCTTCATGTTACCTATCTCATTGGGAACAATGCCAGAAAGTTGAGTAGCATAGAGATAAAGATTGGTAAGGCTTGTGAGATTGCATAGTGATCTTGGAATTGAGCCATTGAGCTGATTCTCATACAATTGTAGATCCACAAGAGATTTCAAGTTCCCTATCTCTTTGGGAATAGAACCAGAGAGTTGATTGGTATACAAGTACAAAGTGTTTAACTTTTTTAAGTGACCAATATTTGGAGGGATGACACCACTTAAAGTATTGGAGGACAACTCTAGATCTTCAAGAGACTCCATGTTACCTATCTCCTTAGGAATAGAACCAGAAAGTTGATTGGTATAGAGATAAAGATGGGTAAGGCTTGTTAGATTGCCTAGTGATCGTGGAATTGAACCATTGATTTTATTCTTATACAAATATAGCTCCACAAGGGATTTGAGGTTACCTATTTCCTTGGGAATATCCCCAAAGAATGTATTTTCATAGAGACCGAGAAAGGTAAGATTTCTTAGGAGACCGATTTCTGATGGGATTCTCCCGGACAATTGATTGAGAGAGAGATCAAGATAGTGGAGTTTGGAGAGGTAACTGATTTGAGGTGGGATGGCATCAAAGAGTTTGTTCCTGTTGAGGTCAAGATGTTCAAGATTCGGGAAGGACAAGAATGAAAACTCAAGTAGCGTACCTTGTATACCACAAGTGGAGAGGTTTATCTTGTTAACACTTCCAGCTGTGTTGCATGAAACACCGGTCCAAGTGCATGTGACTGTATTTTCTTTTGGATTGGTGGAAGAATTGGTGGCATTATGACTGGGAGGGTACCGCCAGTTGAGAATATTGAGGGCCTTGTTTTGAAATAAGCTAGCTTTCCATTTGAGAAGAGCCTTTGCTTCAGTATTAGAAGCAAAAGCAACCCAATTTGGTGATGAAACATACAACAAGGTAAGGCAATAAGCCAGGAAGCATACTTTAACAGAAGTTAAAGATCTCATGGTTATTGTTTGTGTGCTATTCGTATGGGCAGTGCCTTTCTTATAGGTCTTTCGGATCTCTTGTATCATCACTTTTCTTTTGAGTCAAAGTTTTTGTCTCTCATTCTCTAAATTTAAATGCCAATTTTACATTTTCTGGATGAACTAATGAAATGAAATGAAAATTAACCCCTAAAGTCATCACCTAGGGGTTCAGATTCTCTTTTTACCAATGTACCTCTTTCGCTGTCTTGTTCTATGGACAAAGACTTGTACAAATAATGAAATGGATGGAGCCTTCCATACACGAGTCAAAGTCTTTGTCTCTTTAAATGTAATTTTTTAATTTTCTGCACCGAAGTAATGAAATGGATGGAAATGCACTATATGCTGGACACTTTTTTTATATATTTTATTTTCTTGGTGCATGTTCAGTGGGTCACTACAAGAAGAAAAAAGGTCAGTAATTTCTTGTGACCAAATAATTCATGCTCACAAATACACTGAATCATTCAAAATATCAAAAGTATTTTTTATTAAATAAGGAGCATATAGTAAATTAACAACTTTTCATATTAAAGAAAATTAAAATAAAAACCAATAATATTCCTATATGGACACTGCTTCTATCATTTCCCGTAAAAAGGTATGCAAATCACATGTCAAACTAGAAAGTAGAAGTTTCGCTCCTACTTCCAGGAAAAGAGAGAAGTGTATTTTCCCTCCTATATGTATGGTAGCTTTTTCCCGTTGGTATGATAAGTTAGTAACTTTTCTTTTCTCCATTATACAAAGCTCGGAGTCTTCCATACTCTTGACTTGACTCAAAGTCTTTGTCTTCATTTTCTTAATTGGAAGACGGTTTGGGAAGACTTTTGGGGTTTGAAAGATTGCAGTCAGAGTCTTCGTCTCTTTGGAAATTTTGCATTTTGTGTAGGAATTGAATGGAATACAAGACCCAATATAGGAATCCAAATTATAAAAAAAGAATTAGTTTTAGGGAAATTCAAGACCCAATATAGGAATCCAAATTATAAAAAAAGTCATATATGAAATGGACTTTAGAAATACAAGCAAAGCCCATTTACAACATAATAAAAAGACTTTTAATTTTTTTAAAATTACAAAAATGTCATTGATTTCTTAAGACAAACACAACCTCAAAACCTCATAAAAAAAAAAGCCCAAAACATTCAATGGGGTATCAAAGTAGGTGGGGCCCACACAAAATTAGGAATTGAATTCTTGATTTTGGAGGAATTCAATTCTTAGGTGGGAAGTGATATTCTAATTCCTAGATAACAAACCTATTAGAAATTTATCTCTTTACCCATTATATCCTCACACAATTTGAAATTTTTAAAATTTTTGTCATTTACTTTAACCCAACAATGAGGACATTTTAGTAATTAGAATCACTCATACCCCAATTCCATATGGTTTAGTAAACAACTTCAATAGGAATTCAAAATCTAACTTCCCTCAATCCATATGGTTTAGTAAACAACTTGAATAAGAATCTGTAATCTAATTCTCCTCAATCCAGCTCCTTCTCAATTCAATTCATCATCAATTCAATTCCTCCTAATCTAATTACGGATTAATAAACATGCCATCAAGGAGTAAAATGAGTAAAGAACAGTGAAGAGTCTTTGGAAAAACATAAAAAACCGATCAGTGAAAAGTTATGGGGGAAGAACCCAAACTCACAAACTTGCACATCTCTCTCACAAAGCCAAAGAAAACTCCCACTGACTTCCTTCCTCTACTGTGGCTAGAACCGAAAACACATTACACATGCAAAACGTTAAACCATGGCATTGGCCAATGAAATTATTGTTTCATTTGTTATTTCCCTCTCACAAGGAAAAACATTTCTAAATAACAAAGCACCCTTGTTAAAGCATGAGCCAAGACAATGTTCCTCCAGTGTTCTTTGGCTGTACCCAACATAGGCCAAATAGTTAGCAGTCCCAAAGTCCGAAACATAGGCCTCATATTCAGAATCCAGAAAAATGTTCATGCTTGATATGTCCCGCGGTTTCTTTGGCTGCTTATCTCCAAGTCAAAAGCAAATCATGAGCCTTCCACGAAAAAAGCAGAACCTATTGCAAATCCAAATTTCATTTTTCTATGTAATTTTGAGTTTGGACCATCAAAGGAAAAAAACAAAAGAAAATACGCCAATTTATATAACTCGT
Source organism: Prunus mume (assembly GCF_029339155.1). Classification (NCBI taxonomy): domain Eukaryota; kingdom Viridiplantae; phylum Streptophyta; class Magnoliopsida; order Rosales; family Rosaceae; genus Prunus; species Prunus mume. Next base: position 5,831,225 of record NC_142699.1, on the reverse strand, counting down.
CAATGTAATTTCATCCACGCCATTCATTTCCATCCTTTTTTTTTTCTTCTTTCTTCCTGACCTAAATCATCACGTGAAGAATAATTTTCAAATTAATGATAGTTTTATACATTTTAGTCACATTTCCTAAATTTTGATGGGTGCATTTTTGCTCACCACTTTAAATTAAAGTGTATCGTCAGTACACTTCTCAACATTTGACATGTGTCTATGGGTATAATCATGGTTCCATAAATACAAATCAAATGGTTAACTATGGTTATGCTCATGGATACGTGTCAAGTATTGAGAATAATGGTTAGAATATACCTTGAGTTAGTTAAAGTGGTAAATAAAAATGTTTCCAAATTTTGATAACATTTATGACATTCTAAATTTTGATTCAAGCGCTTTGACTTTCACCCACTATTTGTGTCATTATCTGCATTTTTATCCAGGAATTTAGTCCCGGATGAATTTATTATGAGCTAACTTGTGGCTTATATGACCTGATTTCATGAGCATTCCAGAAGTGATTAGCCTGAGTGGAAGTCTTTGTCCCTTATCTAAGCATTTTCTCAGAGCATGCTTAACTGAAGTGCGCTTGCAAGACAGCAAATGGTAGTCCTGTCAAGCAAAGCATGCTTCTTGTTTTGTTTTAGTGGAAAAATTAATTCACTCTGGCTGTACCCAACAAATCGGAAGAAGAATAACTCGTCAATGTAATTTTCATCGACGCCACTGATTACCATCCTCTTTTCTTTCTTTCTATTACGATCTATATTCATCATGAACGTGAAGAATTGAAGTTTCAAAGTAATGATAGCTGTATACATTTTACTCCAATTTCTTATTCAAAATTTTGATTTAACATTTGTG